>NC_135187.1:11262055-11600269 GCF_041146795.1 Maylandia zebra
AGCCGGGGGTTTACATTTGTTAGACAGTGGTCGAGCTGGAATTCCTATTCCACTCAATTTGAGTAATGAAACAACCATCAGAGCTTATCACTGGACTCAAGTTGTGGCTCGAGGGCTTTATTCTAGTCTTATAACTCGCTGATTTTCACTCAATTGATTAAAAAATGATATCATTATTTTCCCCCTGATCTTTCATTCTTAACTATGAGACAATAAAAGAATTCCCATCTTCTTTGTAATTTATTTTACACCCATGACTAACTTAGCATTTTATCAGTAATCAAGGAGCGCGTTGGCGATTGCATCAGGCTTTCATAATGACAGCGGTGCCATTAGCGTTGGCTCTGTACATGAATGAGCTTGGCTGTGTGTATGTGTGAGTGTGAGCTCAAGGTTTATAGACCATGCTAAATGTCCCTGGGATGTGAGCCATGTCGTATGGCCTCTGTCTGTCTGCTCTCTGCAGCACAGATCAGCACAGCACTGATAAAGCATGAAGATAACAGTAGCATTAGTCAAGGACACACTCATCTTTCTTTGTATCTTTCTCCTCCCGTATAAAATTCTCTTCTTCTGTATGTCATCTTCTCACCTTCTCTCTTCATCCCTCACCTCTCCAAATATAAGTCCTTTATTTTATTGTGCTCATATTTTGATTTGTTTTGGCTTGATCCTTTTCTTTTAAGCCCTAATCTTTGTTATGGCGCTCCCATATTCTGAGAACTGATAAAGACACACCACTTATCACATACTTGCATGAATCAGTCTTACCAATTCTACAATTTCTACAGTATTGTTTGTCACAAATGCATCAACAGAAAAACACTGTATATGTGTGTGTGTGTGTGGATGGGTATTAACATCTTTGTGGGGACAAAAAATTGGAAGTTTACTATACTTGTGTGGACCGACAGCCCTTGTGGGGACCAACATCCTGGTCCTCACGAGTTTGAAGGCATTTTTGAGACTCAAAATGTGGTTTTAGTGTCAGGGTTACAAATAGGTTATGGTTAGGTTTAGGGTAAGGGTCAGGGTTAGGCATTCATTTTTGATGGTTAGGGTTAAGGTAAGTGGCTAGGGAAAGCATTATGTCAATGAGATGTCCCTACAAGGATATAAATACACACGTGTGTGTGTGTTCCTGTCTAGCTATCTTTGCGAGGACCAAAATTTGCATTCTACTATACTTGTGAGAACCAACAGTCACCTGTGAGGACACACACACCGGTCCTCACAAGTTTGAAGGCCTTTTTGAGGCTCAAAATGTGGTTTAAGTGTCAGGGTTACAATTAGGTTAGGGTTAGGCATTCATTTTTAATGGTTATGGTTAGGGTAAGGGGCTGGGGAAACCATTATATCAATGAAGGTCCTCACTAAGATAGTTGAATGGGCTTGTGTGTGTCTGTGTGTGTGTGTGTGTGTGTGTATACATGTGGGTGGCATAGAATCCACTTGTTTTGGAGTAATAACATATGCTTTCTATCTGCGTACAAATGTTTCTCTAGGAGTTCTGTCTGTTAGACTTTACCACAAAGAGGCAAGCTCCCTGCTGCTCCTGTCTGAATCAACCCTTTAATTGTATGATCTTTCCCTTTTTATACTTTCTTCATACATATGCGCCTGTTTGTGCCGAAACAGAACTTGAAATAAACTCTTTATTTTCCACTAGCTACGAGAAAACAGACAGATGAAAGAGAAAAAACATGAATGTTCGCCTAACACTCTGAGATGAAGGGCATAAGCAGGAGGAACAGTAAAGGAGTAATGCCTTGGAAGTCACATAAGACTTTTAAGTAGCTGTCAGACTATGAAATATCTGTCCGAGCAGATCTGAGAGCATCTGACCGAACCAGGGTCACTTGCTGTCATGTGGGCTGAAAGAAGATGAAAGATTGTTTTTGCATTTGAGCCCTTCGTATTACCATAATACCACATTTTCTGGCAGTTAGTGATGGACAACACAACTTCAGTAGAGCACTCACATCCTCTACGACTGATGTTCAGCCTCTTACAAGTAATACCCTTAAGTTCAGACAAAAGCCTGTTGCACACCATCAAAAAATCACACAGTGCTTCTCTTCTTTCGCATCTTTCTTTCTAATGTTAAAAAGAAAACCACTTGACATCAGAGTGAAATTTAGAGGGCGGAAAAGCTGCAAATTAACACCTTCAAACTGAAATAAATAAATAAAAGCCAGTAGTGGCTGGTGCTGATGATGAGAAATGCAAACTACTTGCTCTGCTAACACGGTTTTCCCCCCATTCCTTCTCTCCATCCCTTTACCTTCTTTTCCCTCATTCTGTCTCGGCGGTCTGCCTGAGGCACTTCCTCTGGATCAGATCTGACTTGTCATATGAGCACAGTAATCCCTCCATTACAAGTGACCAGCCCAGAGTGTGTATTCGTGCACGCTTGTGTTAAAGTCAGTGTCTCTAGGGCTATGGCCTGGATTGAATTATTCATGAAGCATGTTTATTCCTTCTGCTTTACTCGTGTTCTCTCTCATTTGCCACTTTACATGCCTGCTCCCACCACCCCTCAGTTCTCCTCAGTGTTCATTCACCCCGTCCTTCTCTGACCCTGCTGCTGGGTGCTAACTGACATTCAGTCTCATGAAATGTCAGCATGCATTGACACTGTGAAACATGATTGCTTGTTTCATGTGCACATCATATTCTATACATGCCATCTGTGCAGTCCAATAAAAAGATCTACATGGGGACATTTAAATAAAGAAATCTTTATCATATGTTCTCATGAATGAATTTGTTTAAGTGAATAGCACAGGGTGGCATTGTGTTTTAGCGGTTAGCACTGTCACGTCACAGCTAGAAGGTTCTGGGACCTGTATGAGATTGCCCCAAATGCTTTTGTTTCCTAAAGTCCAAAGACATGCATGTTAGGTTAAGTAAGTGATTCTAAATTGGATGTAGGGATGCCTGTGTGTGAGCATAAACAGTTGGTTGGCTCTCTTTCTCTTAGAGCCGAGAGGCACTGGGGATCACTCCAGACTGTATACTGCCTATTTCCTAATGTTAGCTTGGATAAGCTCAAGCATCCCAGGAAACCTAGTCAGATAAATAATTTTAAAGCAAAAATTAGAGACCAGCTGATATTATCGGCTGATATTAGCTTTGTCGAACGATCCATATGGCATTTTGGCATTACAGACAGTATTCATGTCACACAGCTTGTTCACAAAGAGCCACTCTGCAACTTTCCTTTTGGCAACATTCCCGTCTGGAACAATACAAACACATTAACCAGCTGTTCTGAGCAGAGTCAAGGCAAAGTAATCAAGTAGATACAGTTAGGTCCATATATATTTGGACACTTTTTACCTGTTTACTGAAACATATTCCAATTATAGTATATATTGGACATGGAAATAAGGTGTAGACTCTCAGCTTTCATTTGGGAGTATCCACATCAAAATTGGATGATGAGTTTACGAGCTTCTTAACATGTGCCACCCTGTTTTCAATGGGACCAAAAGTAATTGGACAATTGACTAAAAGACTATTTCATGGGCAGGTGTGGACAATTCCTTCATTATGTCATTAATGATTGAGCAGAAAAAATGCCTGGAGTTGATTTGAAGTGTGGCGCTTGCATTTTGGATCTTGTTTTGAACAGAAAACATGCGGTCAAAGGAGCTCTCCATGCAGGTGAAAAAAGCCATCCTTAAGTCATCAGAGAAATTGTCACAATATTAGGAGTGGCAAAATTTACAGTTTGGTACATCCTGAAAAAGAAAGGAAGCACTGTGAATTCGGAAACGCAAAAAGAGCTGGACATTTACAGAAGACAACAGTGGTGGATGATCGCAGAATTATTTCCACGGTGATGAGAAACCCCTACACAACAGCCAACTAAGTGAACAACAGTCTCCAGGAGGTTGGCTTTTCAATATCAAAGTCTACCATAAAGAGAAGACTGTGTGTGGTAGATACAGAGGGTTCACTGCAAGGTGCCAGACACTCATAAGCCTCAAGAATAGAAAGGCTAAATTGCTTTGCTAAAAGACCATCTAAAAAAGCCAGCACAGTTCTGGAAAAACATTCTTTGGACAGATGAAACCAAGATCAACCACTACCAGAAAGATGGTAAGAAAAAAGTATGGAGAAGGCGTGGAACAGCTCAGCTCAAAGCATACCACATCATCTGTAAAACATGGTAGAGGCATCTTGATGTCTTGGGGGTGCATGGCTGCCAGTGGCACTGGAACACTAGTGTTTATTGATGATGTGACACAGGACAGAAGCAGCAGAATTAAATCTGAGGTTTTGAGAGACATACTGTCTGCTCAAATCCAGCTAAATGCAGTCAACTTAATTGTTTCATAATACAGCTGGACAATGACCCAAATCATACAACCAAAGAAACCCAGGAGTTTATTAAAGAAAAGAAGTGGAATATTCTTGAATGGCCAAGTCAGTCGCCTGATCTTAACCCGACTGAGCATGCATTTCACTTGATGAAGACTAAACTTAGGAAAGAAAGGCGACAAACAAACAGCAACTGAAAGCTACTGTAGTAAAGGCCTGGGACTTTTCAACCAAGTATTAGACACGAAGATTATATTTTCAGTTATTTAACTTGTCCAGTTACTTTTGAGACCCGGAAATGAAGGGATTGTTTTAAAAAATGTTTTAGTTCCTCACATTTTTATGCAATTGCTTTGTTTCATTTAAAATTCATTGTGGGAATGTACCAAACCAAAATTAGAAAAAAAGTTGTCTCTGTCTAAATATTTATGGATCTAACTGTAAGTACCTACACATGACTAACCTTAGTCAAAGTTTTTGCCACATCTTTTACCTTGGAAAAATATTAATATGACAACAACAGTTTTGTTACTGATCTAGTTTCATTGTTTAGGTTATTTCCTCTGCAATGAGCTTTCCATTGCCATTTCAAATAAATAATAAATTAGGCACTACAATAACTGCCAGAAAACAATGTAAGCAGTTTAAAGAAGGTACAGTGGGGCAAAAAAGTATTTAGTCAGCCACCGATTGTGCAAGTTCCCCCACTTAAAATGATGACAGAGGTCAGTAATTTGCACCATAGGTACACTTCAACTGTGAGAGACAGAATGTGAAAAAAAAAAAAATCCATGAATTCACATGGTAGGATTTGTAAAGAATTTATTCGTAAATCAGGGTGGAAAATAAGTATTTGGTCAATAAGAAAAATACAACTCAATACTTTGTAACATAACCTTTGTTGGCAATAACAGAGGTCAAACGTTTACTATAGGTCTTTACCAGGTTTGCACACACAGTAGCTGGTATTTTGGCCCATTCCTCCATGCAGATCTTCTCGAGAGCAGTGATGTTTTGGGGCTGCCGCCGAGCAACACGGACTTTCAACTCCCGCCACAGATTTTCTATGGGGTTGAGGTCTGGAGACTGGCTAGGCCACTCCAGGACTTTCAAATGCTTCTTACGGAGCCACTCCTTTGTTGCCCGGGCGGTGTGTTTTGGATCATTGTCATGTTGGAAGACCCAGCCTCGTTTCATCTTCAAAGTTCTCACTGATGGAAGGAGGTTTTGGCTCAAAATCTCACGATACATGGCCCCATTCATTCTGTCCTTAACACGGATCAGTCGTCCTGTCCCCTTGGCAGAGAAACAGCCCCATAGCATGATGTTTCCACCCCCATGCTTCACAGTAGGGATGGTGTTCTTGGGATGCAACTCAGTATTCTTCTTCCTCCAAACACGACGAGTTGAGTTTATACCAAAAAGTTCTACTTTGGTTTCATCTGACCACATGACATTCTCCCAATCCTCTGCTGTATCATCCATGTGCTCTCTGGCAAACTTCAGACGGGCCTGGACATGCACTGGCTTCAGCAGCGGAACACGTCTGGCACTGCGGGATTTGATTCCCTGCCGTTGTAGTGTGTTACTGATGGTGACCTTTGTTACTTTGGTCCCAGCTCTCTGCAGGTCATTCACCAGGTCCCCCCGTGTGGTTCTGGGATCTTTGCTCACCGTTCTCATGATCATTTTGACCCCACGGGATGAGATCTTGCGTGGAGCCCCAGATCGAGGGAGATTATCAGTGGTCTTGTATGTCTTCCATTTTCTGATGATTGCTCCCACAGTTGATTTTTTCACACCAAGCTGCTTGCCTATTGTAGATTCACTCTTCCCAGTCTGGTGCAGGTCTACAATACTTTTCCTGGTGTCCTTCGAAAGCTCTTTGGTCTTGGCCATGGCGGAGTTTGGAGTCTGACTGTTTGAGGCTGTGGACAGGTGTCTTTTATACAGATGATGAGTTCAAACAGGTGCCATTCATACAGGTAACGAGTGGGGGACAGAAAAGCTTCTTACAGAAGACGTTACAGGTCTGTGAGAGCCAGAGATTTTCCTTGTTTGAGGTGACCAAATACTTATTTTCCACCCTGATTTACCAATAAATTCTTTACAAATCCTACCATGTGAATTCATGGATTTTTTTTTTTCACATTCTGTCTCTCACAGTTGAAGTGTACCTCTGGTGCAAATTACTGACCTCTGTCATCATTTTAAGTGGGGGAACTTGCACAATCGGTGGCTGACTAAATACTTTTTTGCCCCACTGTAGTTTTAATGCAGATTCCTGTTATATATTTGGTGGTGAATCTTATAAAATCTTACTAAATGCTTTATTATAAACCAAAAATACAGTACACTAATTAGTAGCTGGCGATAAAGCAGAACCATTTTTGTGACACTTGTGTCATGTGAGTGAAATAAGAATCCATTGGTTTGTCAAGAGAGCAAATTGATGTCTGGATGTCTGACAGCTTGATTAAAAAAAAAGGTAGTAAATGTTATATAAATAAATGCAATATATAGTGTGTGTGTGTGTGTGTGTGTGTGTGTGTGTGTGTGTGTGTGTGTGTGTGTGTGTGTGTGTGTGTGTGTTCGGTTTGCAATGTATGTGTGTATAAACTGGTGTGTGCAACTGTTATTGATCTGCAGCGACCTGCGATCAAACACAATTAGGTGTGAATTCTACAGATTGTATATCGACAAGTCTCCTCCTGCCGCCGCTGCTGCTTCTGCTGCTTCTGCGTGTGCATACTGAATCAATAGATGCACAGATACTTCACACACACTTTAGAGGTATTACCACACTGCACTGAAGCATTCTGCACTGATCATTTAAATGCAGACGGTTGGAAGTTTAACAGGGTAGGTTTGGTTTTTTTGGAACATCAAAACAGGGTGAAAAATGCAGTTTATTTTTGCCCCATGCAGACAAATAAATTCTTGGTTTTTGCAACAGTTTATATCTGTGCTTCTCACTTTATGTGCACAAATGTGCATTGATGAGAATGGTTTGCATGTCAATCCGTTATTGATTCACCAGTCATCCTGTGTGCACATGTGTTTGTGTAATGCGTGTGTGCGTTCTCCACCGTGGGCTGCCCTCATACCTCTAGGGCATTATGCGCTGGAGCCAAAGTCAAAACGACAGAATAAATTAGTTGCTGTCAAATCCCCTGCCAACTGTTGTCTTGGTAACCTTTGTTTACTCAGTCATTTGAAGATCAATCTAATTGGCGAGCTCTGTCTGCTCAGCAGCACTCTTCTCTGCTTTTTTTCCCCCACCAGCAGCCAATCACATTCACTCAGTGTGAGACAGGTTTAAATAAGGGGAAGGATGGATGGGGGAATGAATGGTTTTTGTCATTTATTGACCACTGTGTGTTATCTCTCAGCATGTTTTGCTCTTTTGTCTCACTGTGTGTGTGCTTGCAATGTGTGCCTGTATAGCTGTGTGAGTATGTGTGTGTGTCTTTCCAGCACAGCAAAGGTCATGCATTATGTGGCTATGGCAGTGATTGAATACTATGTTGTATTTCTATTTTTTCTATTGTTATTTTTTGTGTGTGTGCATTTGGCACTGTGTATGCACTCATGGATTTATGTGTGTATGCTTTTGTTATCTGTGCGTGTGAGCAATAGGCATTAAGAAGGACTTGACTCTGTGTCAGCTGAAAAACAAGCAGACTAATTCAGACGGAGGGAGCTATGCGTGTTGTATCCAATCACAGAGAGGGATGCCTTTCTTTGAGGACTACCCAGCAGGCTTTGTTGCCATTTAGCTCAGTAACTGCAAGTATGGGGCTCATTTAAAGTCATCAGATCCCATTCTAGTCCAATTATATCTACTCTCAGTGGTGGATATCATAGTAACAAAACAAGTGTCTTGAGGAAATACTAATAAGGGCTCATCACAGACACAGTCGGATACACACTCACGAGCACATGCCTAAATGCAAACCAACCAAGCAGGGAGGAACATTTTGGTACACTGAGTTGCATGCATAGCACAGGTCTGGCAAGGCTACTGTATTTAATTAGCAACTTCAGTTAACAACACATGGTGACAGCAGTTGTGGAAATTATTAATCCAGTTAAAGAGCAATGAGATCAACAAACAATATTAACTGTTAAAAGTTGTTTTAGTGTGTATCATAGGTGATTATTTGCATTTTATGGATATAGTCTCCTCTGTGGACATTTTCGAAGGGCTGGACTATAAGCAGAATATGCTGACTGTAATTGGCTCACGTCAGTTGCATTGTCTAAAGTAATTTGCTGTAACATGTTCCACTAGCAACGCTACTCATGCCAATTACTTGTGGTTGTCGCTGGTTCTGTTTATGTTCACAACTGTGAAATATCCTGAAGCTTGAGGAAAACATTTCTCCTGCGTCACTCACATTTGTCTGTGCCTCTGCCAGCTGCCAGTAGTTCAAACCTGGGCACTAGCCTTCGATCTCTGTTCTGACTCCTCCAGCTACTTGGCTGCCCTACTATGTTCCCTATACGCTGACACCCCTCAATAGACTGACCCTGATTCCCTCTTTGAGAATGCAGGGTCATCCTCATTTCCCGTCATGAGTTGAAACACTTTTTTTAGCCGTCTTCTTACTTTACCTAGTCATTTCTGCTGCTCAGTGGTAATAGTATTGTATTGCCTTATTTTTTTATTGCACATACAATAATGACACTGATATCACTTCCATAAGTTGTTATATTGAGCGTGGTAACAAATATTTTTCAGTTTATTGAGAAAACACAAACCAAGAAAGCATGAGTTTGTATTTCTGTTTTTGTCCACCCTTAGCAGTCCAATATTTCTTCTCTGTTCCATCTAGTTTAGTTTTCACCAACTCCTGAGGGAATCTTCTGCTTTTTAGCTGATAATTCCCTGCTATGTTCTCGAGCTATTCACTAACTTTGTAGCTGAGTATGCATAACATGGATATATAAGAGCTTTTTGCCTTAAATGCCTGTCTGCTATTGCCTAAAATAAATGGGAATCGAACAACATAAGAACATTTCCTGCTAGAAAATCACAACAATAAGCTAAAAGATACTGAAATGTTCCACTGACCTAAGGAGTGCTGCAGAGTTTGGAGAATTGAAGTGACTATTTTCAAAGTAACTGTCACACAACGTGCACATTTTAACCATTTTTCTTTAAATGAATATATAAACTGAGTAATTTTACTTTGAAAAATGTAATATTATGTTCCAGAACTACTTACTGAGAAAAATAACTGGATATAGTCTCCAAAATACGATTCTTGGTTATTATGTAGCACTCTATTGTACAGTCCCTCTTCATACTCATATTGCAGGAAACTCTGAAGTTCAACTCATGTGTCTGTGTTGGTGGTACACACTTGACATTTATTATCTTTTGACGAGTTTAGTATGTGCGGGGATGTGCACTGAACAGAAGTGGACCTGGCTGTGTACGTGATATTTAGCGCTGTTTCCTGCCTTGTTCGTTTCACTTCCTCTCTTATAAACTGTCATGCCATCTAATCTGCCCAGCTGGTACTGTCAGAGCATGTGTCTGGATGATGAGAACAGTGATAGTGAGTGTGTATGTATTTGCATGTGTGTGCATGGATGTTTGCATGTGAGGATGTACTGAGTTTCTCTTTCTCAGCGGAGTAACAACGATACTTAAATCCCTGAATTTGGAATGGAATTGTTGGATTGTAGAGATTTTTAAAAGCAAAAGGCAGTATAAATATTTCAGTCAGGGTTAGTCATAGTGGGCAATAATTCACAAGGAAAAATTGGGACTTTAAAAGTATTCTACCTTGCCATTACTACTTTTTCAGTTTATTTGATTTTTGTGTATGATGAATGCTAATAGAATTGTTGCATGTTAGTGAGAGTCAAACTACTATTTCCTAATAACTGAAGTGCTGAAATAATTTAATGATCATGTCATGTTAACCTGCTATCATATACTCAACATGGTCAGGTTGGAAAAGATTGATAAACCACTGATTTGTGTGTGAAACGCCGTCAGTGTTTAGATGTCAGACATATGGCCTTTTATTTGGCTCCAGAATACCTTGGAATACAAAGGAGTTGATGGTGAACTCAGTGACTGCTACGTCCTATGACTGCAAAACAAACCCAAATCTTTGGCCCTCTATCGAGTGCGCTGATATTCTATGTTTGGTTTTAGCCAAACATGACGCTGTGCATTTCAGTTAGACATCTCCACTTTCGTCTTCTCTTTCCAAAACATATTGTTCCTGAAGTCCTGTGGTTTGTTCAGATGCAATTTTGCAAACCTAAACCATGCTTCCATGGTCTTTTCAGGGACATGAGGCTTTCTCCTGGAGAGTGTTCTAAACAAGCCATAATTGTTCAATAAACTGTTCGTGAACATTTAACATACTAACTGAGGCCTGTAGCGTCTTAGATGTAGTGCTTCCGTTTTAAAAAAATTTCTCTGAGCGTTGCAGGGTCTGACCTCAGGGTGAACTAAGGGTGTACTTGGGTTTTCACTGGACTGAATAGGGTCGTGTGAAAATGTGTTTTTCACATGTGCAGGTTTAGAAAGCAGAATTGTATTCAACCAAAAAAACCAACAACCACTCTTCATCTTAATCACACCACACAGGGTTGTGGCTTCACTATCATTTTGAATATGACTTAGCCACTTACTGTCACAGATTGAAGTTGACAGCATTATTTGGTTTGCATTTGTGTGGTTTCATAAATGGGCAACAGCTGAGGTCCTAAAAGTCTTTACCAAGAAATGCCATTTCTTTGTGACATAAAAGTGTACTTTTTCATTCACATGGAGTTCTCAAGTGTTACAATTTTACTTTAGTGAAAGTTAAATAGTATGTAAAGAAGTCATAGAGAGGAAAGAAAATAAAAAAGAAGAGAGAACTGAGAGAAACAGAGCATGTGTGCGTCTCATTTTTGACACACACAAACTCTTCCTGGAGGCTAGCACATGTTTTTTCTTGCACTCTCACATCACTGTGGTAGGTTTCTCTATGTCATCTGACACGCAACAGGATGTCTGCAAAAATGTTTCTGTTTACAACCCATCTGAATACTGCATAACCCACTGTGCATTTTTGCATCTGTGTGGATCTGTCATGTACTATTAGTGCACAGCGAAAGGCATGGTGACATAAATGCTGTCTTACACTTGACAGGGAATCTTCACGTTTAACTTTGCATCCTCCTTGAAGGATGCTTTTTGTCTCCATCTCTGAACTGAATTGGTATCTGTGAGTGTGAGGAGCAACAAATCAAAGCAGTTGACAAAGCGAGAAAGGGAATTCCTTTTTATTTTAGACTCCCTCCTCGGCTTAACCTCTCACTTTTCTTACCTAGCCTTCCTGTTCCCACAGTCTGTTGCACTCAGATTTATCTACTTCTTATGTGATTTAACACTTTTAGATCACAGAAAAATGTATATTGGTATTATTAAGGACAATATTTAATTTAGTTCAGCTCAATTCAATATTTATATTGGGCCAAATCACAATAACAATCACCTTGAGTTGCTTTGTGTTGTAAGGTTAACACCCTACAATAATAGAAATGGCATAGCTAGTACAATTCACAACAAAGTCTAAAAAGTAAATAGCTAAACATTTTATTTTGCCATATAAAGGCTGAAATTTCTGTCTTGTTGGTGTACAGCACATAGAATCTCATATGCAATGGGATCTGGGAAATCATCTGTACTTCGGGGAATGTTTTAGTATCTATACAGAGATCTTTCACTAGAGGTGATGTTATTGTCAAGGCATGTTAATCACATATCCTTGAGGCACTGATAAACTGGCACATATAGATGTGGAGTAGCGTGGAAACCAAAGGAAAACAGTTTACTGTGCAAAGGGTTAAGTGATGCTGCTAATCATTGTGCTCGGGGGTTTTAAAAGCCCTTTCAGAACCCGTAAGCACAGCTCTTTTTATGATGGTCCCATCAGCTTACAGCTTTATTTATTAATTTATTGCTGCTTAGGGTGTAACACCGCAATCTTATCCCATTATAACCATGGCAACTGCTCACTGAACTCTGTGTACAATCCTTAAAGGTTCAACATTGATTATAATTTCCAACATTTGTGAAACTATGAACATATGACTGGAAATTGTGGGAGAAGAATAGCCTAGATATTTCTTATGACACCAAAATCGCGCCATGCATACTTTATTCTAAACTATAGAAAGACACCGGCTGCACACTGGAAAAGGGAAATTACATTAAGCATACTGCTAGCTCTGTTAATTTCCTGTTGCCAACAAGAAAGCTGGAAGCATATTTGGAGAAAGTTAGCAGATTATTAAGTTGGAGATGGAAATAGTGGTGGGTGTTTCTGCTTCTGGGTTTCTGGATGATCGTGTGTTTGTGTGTGCATTAGGTCCCAACTTTGTGTGTGTCTGTGGACGAATGTTTTCGTTTTACACTTGGATCGTGGCCGCTTCTCACAAAGTTGGAGTGATCCCACTCACTCTCTGCTCTTTCCTCTCTTTCCTCAGGGCGTGCAGATAGTAAGAGGTTTTAATAGAGAGAGCGGTGGGAGGAAAAGAAAAAAAAAGCTTACAAGTGTTCGAGTGAGCGGGAGATGGGTGAACAGAGGTGAAAGTGCAAGATGGTTGGAAAAGAGGAGGGTGATCAGAGGAGGTCAGCAAAAAGGGGCAGTGCAGATCAATAGAGGCCAAGGAGAAGAGCAGATGAGATGGAAGGATGCAGAGCCTCAAATCCAGATGGGAAGGCATTTTGACAAGCAACTTTACAACTGGCCAACTACTACCAGCAACAATCTACCCAACCAGAAAATAATCATTGTCTTACTTCCTAATGAATTACTCACTGGGTCTCGCCATGTTGCCTGTTTCCTAGTTTAAAATAGTTTTCTCTTTTGGTCTCTCTTCTAACTATGATTGGTGGTTTTGTTTTGTTTTTCCCATTTAAGCTGTGTCTCTGGCCAAATATTCATACCACACATGAACCAGAAAAAGAAATGTGGAAATGAAGCAGCTACATCCTGAAAAACCACTTGCCCTTTGTGTCACGGTCCTGGGTCGATGACCCAGTGTTTTGTTTATTATTATTGTTCTATAATTTCTTTGCTGTAAGTGACTTGTGTTCTGATCTGATATTTGGTTTTCATCATTGTTATCACTACTAGTGTTTAAGCGTCTTTCTCTGTATTTCTAGTGCTCGAGTTCTCATGTGATTTCTTGTTCTTAGGTGTCCCTTTTAGTCCAGTGTCAAGTCTGTGTCTTGTGAATTGTCTCTTGTTTCCTGTTTTATTTTGAAGGGCTATGTCTCATGTCAGTTTTTCTAGTTCCGCTTCCTCTGTCTCGTTAGGTCTCATTCCTCCCAGCTCGTTTCCCCTTCTGTCTCTAATTCCTCGATGACTCCCTCAGTGTATTTAAGCCCTGTGTTTCTTTGTGTCAGTGTTGCGATTTTGCCTGTGTGTTCCAGTTTGTGTTTTTCCCGGTTTGGTTTCTGTTTTGTTTTCTGCCAGCAATAAAGCTGTGGGTTTTGAGTTGCATTCAGTCTCCGAGTCCTGCGTTTGGATCCTCACCTCCGCCTGCCCGCACACAGAGCCCTGACACTTTGTGTGTCTGTAGCCTCTGCATAAGTTGTTGTGTACCCAAGTCAGCCCTGTGTGCAGCTGGCTCATGTGCCAAATGCAGAAGTGTAACAAGGACAACGCAGCAGAGGGCAGGCAGCAGCAGTGAGCAAGTGAGTTGGGGTAGAAGGAAGCAATTGGCAGAGACAGAATGACTGTGTATGAGTGACTACGGTGGAGAAAGGGATATAGGGTGTCAGGCTGAAATCTCCACTCTGCATAACCAGGACTTCAGGACCTATTGTTCAGGCTTTCAACCCAAGAAACGAGACAGTAAGCATTTGTAGCAAGATGCTGATGGTCTAGAAGGGTACCTTACAGCTAGTCTGGCAGATTACAGAGTGTACCAAAGAGGTTTTTGTTGTTATTATTTTGTCTGTCTGTGAGCAGGGTTATGCAAAAGCTGCCAGGCTGATTTTCATTAAACTTGGAGGAGCATGTGGTCTAGCCAGCCCAGCTCTACCAGGGTGCAAAAGCATATAATGAAACCTCAGTTTAACAGCAGGTTAAAACTGAAATATAAATTGAATGTAGTGTGCTTTGTTTTATTTTTTTAATTTATAAATGACCTGCAAAAAACAATCTAAAAAACACAGCTTGGTTTATACACCCAGTACATTTTAAAAACAGAAGGAAAGGCATCAGTGTACCCCCAAGTGCTGAGAAGCTGTATCACTTTCCTCTTAAACAACTAATTTGTTGTTTGCAGTGTCATATTAGTAGGAAAACTCCCTAAAGGTGGCACAGGGGATGTGCCAGGCAGCGGTTTCATAATTATATCCAAGTGTTGGCCTCTCCTTTGTGCTTCTAATATTGGTGTTACAGTTTTATAAACACTTGATTAGCATATTGGCCTTGGCAGAGATCTGTGCTATGTGTCTGAATTTATTAGAGCTGGGGCCACACAAACACTAAACTATATGCATGTGCATTTTTTAGTGTTGAAGGCTCAAATTGAACACATTCTGAAAGATTCAGGAAAGTTATATTAGTGACCCAGATGTTTTCAGTGTATTGGGATTAGATGCCACAGACAGCGATGAGAAACTAGAATGTAAGGTTTTATTTATTAATTTTTTTTTAAAAAGAAAGCTTATGTTGTGAGCTTTGAAAATGTTTCCTAGAATAGGAAATGTCACATAACAAACTGGATAACTGATCAACTGTACAACTTGAGGAAAACTTAAAAGTTTATTTCTCCTACCTGAATTCTTGAGAAATGCATGATTTTCATTTAGTTAGTAGAAACGCTCAAAAAATACTCAGTGTATTGCATTATGATCTAGTTCTTTTGCACTTAGTACAAAAATATCCTGAAGTAAATAAATGGGGAAGTGTGGTGTTGGATCAATACTGCATACAGTTTTGGTTGTATGGAGAAAGAGGACTTGAACTGTATAGTAATCACTTTAGCCATTTCAGCAGTGACCCCCCCCCCCCCCCCCCCCCCCCCCCCCCCCCCACACACACACACACACACACACACACAGCAAGGCTTAGTTAAAAATACAGAGCAAGGTTTTTATTGAACTTCCATGTTTCCACACAGAAATGCAGGCGCACACACATACACCCCTACACTCGCAGTCCATTTGGGCTTGCCTTCCAGCAATAGAGAGCTCCAAGTGTGGAGGGTGTCAGCCAACAGGAAAGCAGGGATCGAGGGAGTGAAATAAAAGGCAAAACAAATGCAAACGGAGAAATGATGCTACAATGCTTCAGGGGAAAGACAAATCGATACTCTTGCACACATAACACTCCCACGCAGCAGCTAAATAATGCTGCTACTTTGTCTTTCCATCTCCCTCCATGACCTCTGTCATCTTTATGCACTGTGCAGAAAAGTTTATTCTTGTTTTGCACAAACTGCATTTTTTTTCGTCATACTTTCTCTAAGTGTATTTACAAAACAGCTTCTGTGTGCAATCTCTCTATTAAAAAGCTTTTTTTATTTGCTTCTAACTCTCTTGAAGGACACGTTTTACAGTTTGTTGGCTCCAACGCCGACCAACACTTTCAATGTGTTTGCTTTGCTTGAAGTTTGCTTGGAAAAAACTTGGGTTATGCTATAACTGAAAATTTGCTCCATTAACACTCCAGTATGTCTGGGTCAATCAAGTGTTTGATTATATCTGTTTTTCACCAAATGTTATCCAGTCAAATAAGAGTAAGATTTTATCATAGCGTCTGTTTAATGCATCAGTGGTGCTGCAGCATGTGGGGATACAGGTGTATCATAAAGATGTAGGCTTACACATCTTGGTATTTTATTCTCTTAGCCCCAGTTGTGCCCAGTAGCTGCTGCTGAATTGACAATTTGCTTTTCTTTAACATTGCATTTAAAGAGAGATGTGGACTATTTCAGTAGCAATCCAGAATTATGAACTGTATCGTTAAAAATGAGTTTGCCACATTGCTGCGTGCTAAATATTTTGGGAGTCTTCCTTTTGTCTTTTTGTTGAGATAACTTGTACTTTATTTTGAAACTTCTTGTAGCTCTAACCATCTTCTTACAAGGGCCTTGAGAGGTAAGCTTTTTCTTTAATTAAAAAATTCACAAGGCCAATTTTTTTTTTTGACACACTATATACTGAAAGCAGTTTATTATAATAGCAGATTATTCATAGGTTTCCTTGTTGTATGCACAATAGAAGAGGATTAAACTACTGTTTGACACTCAATCAACTTGAACTAATAGCGCTAAACTTCACTGGTATGTACTGAAATACTGATTTCCACTGTTTAGTGGAATAATCAGATGTGCAGGCTTTGCACGTCAGGAGAGATTTATTCCCAGTGTGTTATTTGATCCCCAGGATACATTTATGTAGTGTTAACGCCATCATGATGAGCAGCGTAACAGAGACAATTTTTAATAATGATGTGAGGCAGAGGTAGCAGAGGACCACTTCACCAGCATGCTAACAGCAGTAGTGTGGAAGTGGAAGAAGGAAAAGGCATAAAACTGGGCAGTTTTAAAGGTAAACTCCTAGTGCCAGTGCTTGATTGTAACTGGTGCTGATAGATACTGGTGTGAATGTCTCCCTCTTCTACCCATGTTATGACAAGCACTGTAGTAGTCTGGTCTGCAGATTTGGCCAACTCCTAGAGCCTGACTGTCAAGTCTGATTTACCAGCAATGCAATTTTGACTGTTCAATATACTTTAGCAAGTTGGTTTCATGTTTTACCAACGTGTTGTAGGAGCACAGCTTCATCTGCACTGTCAGTAATGACTCTTGTAGTTTCTGAAATGTATAAACTGGATTGATTCAGGATTTGTAGGCCTTAATTAAAAGACAATGACTGAAAGTGTTTATCTATACTTATTATGCATCACCCTGAGGTTTTGCGCATATACAGTTTATCTTTCATGGTCCAGAAAAGAGAGGAGAGACCTTTGATGTGCAGCGTGTTCTTAATGAACTGATGTTTTAATTTGTACAGTCTTGCTTGTTTCTCTTTGACTTTTTCTACTATTTTAAATACAAGACTGCGCAGCGAGTCTCCACCACCTCAGCCACCTGTTTGTCTAATTTTCCTACCTATTTAAAGCTTTGACTCACCACAACTCTCTGCCTGTATCAGGCAATGGCTGTTGACAGCAGTAAGTGAAGCAGTAAATAGCGCAGTAAAGTGGGTCTCGAAACGTCTGCCATGTCTGCTTGTGCCCCATGATTTTTTTTCCGTTGCTCCCTGGCTAGCTTCAACATTTTGTTTAAGGCATTAAGGCTTCTTTTATCCACAGATTTTTAGCATCCTTCTGCACTATGAATAGCTTGCTGTGTCCAATGCACTCGCCCGAGACCATCGTATTCTAGGATACACACACTTAAACAGACGTGCACCGCTGCATTCACAGAAACGCACGCAGGCAGTGTAATGCTCCTTGAGTCACTTTACTCGATGACTCACTGTCTCATTCAGTCTGTCTCCGCATGCTTCAGTGGCTGGACCATAATTTCTGGCAAAGGCATTGCTTTGCAGAGTATTCTAAAGAAAATTGTGTTCTGAGTACAGCAAATGCTCTTCTAAGCGCAGTCATTCTTCGAAGTATAGTTCCTTACATCTTGTTTTTTGTCCCAAATTCTCTATCTTTTTGTTGACTTGTTTCCCCTCCTTTCATGCCTTCTTTTCTCCGTCCCCTTAATTGCATGCCTTCTGTCCCCTGACTCTTCATGACGCCATGTTGCATGTCTTAATTAAACGGCTGCTCAGAAGGAGGAAGACATTGTGTGAAATGGGGGACATAGGGGGGAAGATTTAGAGGGGGTGGAAAAGAATGAGTAGTAGGGGATTAATGAAAGAAGAGTTTGTTAATTACACAGCAAGGTCAAGGCCGCTTTACCTTCACAGCTTAATTGTGCCCTGTGATTGCGTTGCAAGGCGTCAATTTTAATTCAAGCAGCGGGCGCACTAAGCTGCGTTAATTGTCACATTGCATTTGTGTATGTATGAGCAATCATGTTGATGTATGTTTTTGGATGAGTGTTTTGCTTTTTTTTGTAGTGTAATTTGAAGAATAATTAACGCATTAAACAAGTGTTTTGTGTGCATGTTGATGTACTTATATTTACCTTTTTATGCATCTGAGTTGTGTTTTGGAACCTGGCAATTTATCTGTGTTTTTTATTATTATAAATTATATAGGAGCATGACTAAAAGAGAAATTCTAGTAAAAATTACATTTCTGAAAATACTATACAAGCATGCTGCAATTTAACAGCGTTTTCTCTTCTGTTTTTCTTTAACTTGGATCCAGTGCATAATCAATGGCTGATTTGCAAGAACCTCCCTCCCGAATTTTTCAGCTCAGTTTTTATTACTGGAGGCAGTTTCTGAGGTGTAATTGTCACAGGAAGACCTCGTTAACTATAAGCTGGTGTGATCGCTGTGTTCTTTGCAGCAAGAACAACAGTAATTTGGAGAATGCTGGGATCCATAAATTCTTGGCAAAAATCTTTTTAAATTGATTCTCTTTTCAGAAAATCATCATCATTTCATCCATGTTTATGTATGCGTGTTTTGATCCCTGAAATGGAGCTCGGCCATTAAACCCAGCGGGGGTTGGGAAGGGCAGGGGGATCAGCCCACCTCATCCGTCTCCTTGATAGACCAACTGTTCCTCATCACATGGGGTCTTGTTCTCGTACGCACACACACATACACGTATAAAAACATTCTAACCGTCGTATGCTTTGGCCATGACTCCCCTACCGGTGAAAACACTTAATCACCCGTATCGTCCAAGTGACCCCCCACCATTATCTCCATCCATCGCTGCACCTGTTTAGCCATTTAATAAGTTTGGATCGGAGACGCTTGATCTTAAATGATGCAGAGAATGAGTGATGACAAGGGATTAGGTTTGTCTTAGATGGTCCGCTGAACACTGCAGTCTTGACTTTACTGAAACCGGTATCAGACAGAAACAATTTGCTGCTCTTGGAACTCTGAATTAGTTATATCATTTAAACTGCTACTTGGAATATTTTAGATTTTTGTTTAGTACTTCACCCTGAGTGTTCATCTAATTCATTTATACTGGACAGACTGAATTGACTTGTATTCGTACACACAAATCAATGTTTTTTTTATGTTTTACCTGGATATTAAGACCACTGAGACTTAACCTTTGTTAATGCATACAGGTAACATGTCAAATGAGAGGCAGGCAGGTGAATCACTGAGGCTTTCGCTGAGCATATAAATCCATGTGAGAGAAATCTACACAAAGAATAGAGAAGAAAATATCCAAGACAGATAGCATAAGACAGTTAATCTCAAAACACTATCTTATCGAATTGTTGAGACTAGTTTGATTTGACTGGTGCCTTTTGTGATGGACTACACTGAAGGAATTTCTCATATTTTGGTTGCTATATGAAAACCATATAGAAAATTATAAAAATCTAAACTAGACAACTCTGTATACGCACGTTTGCTGGAGGCTTACACTTGTTTCCACCAAGTAGAGTCTTTGTCTTGAGGCTAATGTTTCTAACTGGAATATGCATCTAATCTTCTTTCCGCTTTGTGTTTATGCATGCAACAGCACACTTTCTTTCACACATATTAGGAACATAAATTGCTGCATAAGATGCACACCACTTTCTTATAGGCACTCGTAAAAAACACTGACTCACACAGATATGCGCACCTACTTATACGAGTTCACTCTAAGTGACTCTAATAGGTGTGTCTTCCAGGCTCGAGGGCCTATCTGATTACCCTTGACATCCTCCTTTAACAATTCTACCAGATATTAGATAGAACGAAAAGCTCTACAGCAACCCCCCCACGCCACCCCTCATTTTCCTCTCCTCCACTGTACTTAAAGATATGCAGCACTGCTCATCCGTCTATACTCTTGGGAATCAAATTTATCAGGCCCATTTGTCTATATCTGGGTCACAGTATTAATGAAAATGGCTGATGAGGCAAATGAAAATGGAATGTCATTAGAAGGCGCGACTCATTCAAGTTCACATCTCAGATTTGAATAGCTGATTCAAAGAAATCAAATGACTCTGGTGTGCCACAACAGATTGCTGGCTGGAGATTACGCTTGGTAATTTTCATAACAGGACGTACTCGGTATACACACACACTCACATATGCATATAATCATACAGACACGCACAAAGATGAGTGGCATGCAAGAAAACACAAACTCTCATCTACTCTCCATATCATCCCTAATGTTTCCACCAGTGCATGTGATTAGTTTCCAGTTGCATATCTGATTAGATGTTTAGGAAATTTAAAATGTACTCGTGTGTCACAGTGAATTATGTTGCGAAGTGTTTGCAATAGTTTATTTTTTCCCATTTTACTCTTAGACGATTTCTTTGTTTTTGAGTCCATAGCAAAAACAAACACATGTTGGCAGCAGTTGTTTTTTTTTCTTCCATCCCATACTGTGGTTGAGCCTGTGGTTGTTATACACAGCGTACTCGCAGTAAAGACATGCATTTTTATGCATGAAAAATTGGAAGTAGTGAAGAATGACATTACATATTGCCATCGCAAATGGGGAGAGATGTATGTGTCTGAAAGACTGCTGTGTGTATAACCTTCAGGAGCATTACAAATCAATATTACTCTCTTACCTGCTATCCTCACTCTCAGTTTGATGGAGGAATTGTGTTTTAGCCGAGTGTGACAGGCAAGCGAAACAGAATACACACGAGCACGCAGCACAACAGCGTGTGTGAGCAGAAGGTTGGATCTCGTTTTGTGTGTGATCGACCTGAAATTGGCTGACATTCATATGCACACCTGTTTGCCAACTCGCAGCTGATATGCACATAATGTATACAGAAACTCTGTTGTTCAAAAACATATGTAAACAAATATGTTCACACAATATAGGAACCAAATTTCAACTGCGCGCGTCTTGTGCAGCAAGCTGTATCCATGGTTATGTGATGGATATGTTAAGTGAGAAGGATAAGTGTGTGGGAGACTTTCCATGTATGAAGGTGATCATGACAGTAATAATCATCTGTGGGTATGAAGGCTCAGTCTGTTTCACTTCAGCTCTTTGTATATAATAAGATATAATAATTATTTTGGCAGGCAAGGAGCACAAGCATTATCAAAGACTGGATATTTGTGATACTGCCCCATGGTGGCAGTGCATGTATACGACTGTCTGCAAAGCTGTGCGTAGGACCACCGCAAAACCCCATTCCTCGAATAACACCTACTCGTGCTTGTGTGTATGCATGCAGTAGTATGTGTGTAGTATGGACTTGTGTGCAGGTGACACGTTACTAAGATAAGAATGTGGCTAAGCTTCTAACACACACATAAGAAAAGCAAAAGTCCGCACATCTGGTATACCAATAACAGTAATCAATGGATGAGGCTGACAGTTTAGCATAGCCTCATATCAGGCTTGTCAGCTTGTTACAGCTATTTCCATTTTCTTCAGTCTAACTGTTTTCCATGGGGGAGGAGATTTGACTAAATCAGTCACTACAAACCAATATCTCAAACTTAATCACTGAGACATACCACAGCCAACATGTTGGTAATGGCAGCATTTTAAGAGTGGAGTGAGGTGAAATAACAAGAATTTATCTTCATCAATTTGTTGTTCAGAAGCACACCAATTGACAATGTTGCTTCTGCTGTGGCACTGATAGGCTAATCATTAGTCCTCCCATGACATGTGACCATTATTCAACCATCTATCACAATGCCAGACGAATCACTACACTCGATAGAGAGGACATCTTCAAAAGTCTTGGCCCTGGCAGGATGAAACGGTGAGAAAGTCACGACTGAAATGATGTTCAGTGGTTTTACAGTTAGATTTTAAAGGATAAGGTCAGTTGGATGAGGGTCAACCTGAGGGTCAAAGCTTGAGGGTTAAGTTGATGATGTCATATTAGGTTTGAATGAAAACAGAAGTTAATAAAACACTCTTTTTTCAGTGTTTGCCATAGAAACCAAAAGATGAGAAAAGATTAAATCCCAGCCCATTAAGCCATGGAGATGTAACACAAAAATGGAGCTGATTATATTATAGCGACTGCTTCAAACCAGGGTCGGTCTTTTATTTTTCCCTTTAAATCACTCCTTATTTACCACATACTGTACCACTCTATATTTGCAGTTTGTCACACAGTGTTGTTTATATGCAGACATCTGTCAGAAAGAGTTAAGCTTCCAATCAAATGTGTGAATAAAAGTCAGTTTGTGTTGCTTAAAGCACTGAACAGTCAGATTTTATTTTTGGAGTATTTGACTTTTTCTTTGGTTTTAAGAGTCAAAATCCAGTGCGTGTGATTGTGGGTAAAAGCTATGTATTTAAGGAAAACAAACTGGGGGTTAATGTTGGGAACCATGCAATAAAAGATCCATATTTAGCTTACTACCATGCCCACCATCCCTTCTACAAAAATGAGTGGGAGACAAAAAAAAGTGTACTTAATGGTAGTCATTTAGGATAAGAACAAGAGCTAAATACTCAAATATGAACAGTGCAAATGTTCACAAGATGAGGAGAGAAGGAGGCAATAACATCCAGAAATTGTTCCTTCTCAGTCTTTTGTTCCAGAACCCCTGATAAATCCTGTGGAAAATGATTGCTGGAGCAAAAGAAGGGATGGCAAATAATGGACAAAAAGAAAGAGAGGGTAGCAAACATGATAGAGGGGAGTCGGGGAAGGGATGGGTGTGTGTGGGGGGAGTGGGCAGAGTTTGGCAGGGAGCAGAGTTGATAGCAGTCAAGAGCTATTTCAGAAGATGAGATGGGAGAAAGGTAAACGTCGAAGTAGCACGGGTATTAAAGACAGTGGCAAAAACATGGAAACGAGAAAAGAAGAGCAGGATCCATCAACAGTCAGCGATGGTCTGCTGTGTTTATGTGTGTATGGTGGGTTTTTTGTACATTTCAGCACATGAGCCAAGTGAGTCAGTATGTGTTCAGAAAATACAGATATGCACCCTACGGACATCTGTCTACTTCAATCACTTGTGTGGGTAAAAGAAAATGCATCTGTTTATTTCCACATTCATGTAAACATATCTGATTTATTTTGTATCAAATCAATCTAATGCCCCCTTTTAACATTGAATGGCATGCCAAAATATGCAATCTACATATTAATATATATATGAATTATATATACACATATGTATACACATATGTATGTATACATATATATATATATATATATATATATATATATATATATATATATATATATATATATATATATATATGGTTTAAGGCAATGGGCAATAGCACTAAAAAGAAAGTACTTCACAGCCCATATTCCCAAAGATAAAGTGGTTTAAACATAAACAGATTTAAATATATTCAGCATTATTTTGTTAGCATGGGATGAAACTCAGTGGATTTGGTGATGCTCTGTCTTTATTGCAGTCATTCTACAATGTGGCTACTGTCACCCTCAATAAACATGTAGAGCAAGAATGATAGACTTTATAACATCTATTACTGTTCTTGAGATATTTATTCAAAACGGAAACTTTCTATCACTGTAAAGCTTACATTTGAATGTAAAATGTGTGCACCATGTCTGTGTTGAGTTATGACGAAGTAATTACTTTGTGAAGGAATCGAGTTTTGACAGCTACTGTGGCAATTTGGGGAGTCGGAGTGTTTTTAAATTACCTTAACTGCTTCCTTGAGCTTTGTGTCAGAGCCTCTGCCACAGCAGCACAGCTTCCTGCAATAAAGTGTGCAATATCACCGGGTTAAACCACAATAACTGACTTCCAATTGTTTTTAGAACACCAAACGCATCTATCCCTTCACCTTAAGTAGTATATTTAACTCTGCTCTGCTGTAGTGGGTCAGTGTTTTCATTCATGGTTTCCTAGTTTTTGGCAGTCGCCTCACTATTTGTCTGTGTGCCACCATTTGATTGATATCTTTCATAGTTATTGAAGTATTTTGGCAACTAAAAATGGAATAAAACTGGATATAAATACTCATGCCATCCAATTTTCTTTATGACTTTTTTATATAAAAGACCATAAAAATGGGGAATGCCTCTTTTGATTAATTTCAGTAATAAATATGGTATTTTGGCATACACTTGTTTCCATAATGTTATACCAATTGCGAATGCGGTCTGGCTTAGTGTTGTCATCACACTGAAATTTCTGACTTTGATTCAAATATCACAAAAAATAATTTGCCATTTTCAATGCCACAAGGAGAAATCCTGGGTATATTAAGCAATGTCAAATTTTAAGTAAATTTTATTATTAAAAGTCAAGTACAATAAAGTCATAGCCTGGCAATAAGGAACCTTTTTTTTGTAATGAAAAAAGTGAGTGAGTGAGCATACATCATTAGAAGCCTTACATTCAAAATCTATTATTAAAGTGCAACTAAAAACTAGCATCCATTGCGTTTCAGTAAGCAGTTTAGGGTTATGGGGTCAGTTTAAAGCCTATCGCAGTGACTTTAACAATTTAAAATCACCAGCTAACCTGTTTGCTTTTGGACTGTGGAAAGAAGCTCATAGAGAACCCACATAGGCATGAGGATCAAACCAAGGACCTTTTTTGCATGGAGGCAACAGTGTCAACCACTGCACCACCGTGCCACCACCAAGAACGGAAACTTTTTTTTGTTTTTTAGAATGAAAAGTTAATGTCGTTAACAAACATTTGCCTCACAAAAATAGATGCATGACCTTATAACTCCATGACTATGCATACATTTTTGTGATTCCCTAGTGCTGTATTATGTTGGCTGATTCTCTCTGAATTTTCTGTTTGATCCAAACTGTTCAGGCCTGGCTCTTTGTTGCTGTGATGTAACATGACAGCTCTTTGTTGTGTCTATTTTGTGATGTAACCACTTTGATATTGTTAAATGTTCGGCGTTGAAGCGGATGCTTGTGTGAAAAAGCCAACGAATGGATCCGTGGGAGTTTTGCATTCACAACTGTGAGTAATTGTGTGCTTTTGTTTGCGTGTGATGTGTCTGTCACTGCGTATACATGCTGCACTTGACATGCAGAATTAGACATGTCTTCAGCGCAAAGCTTGTACAGAGCACGGCTGACATTAATACCCCTGGCGGCATTGTTCGCTAGTTATTCTCCTGTGTTCTCTGTGTGATGTCAGTCTGCGGTAACCAGGGCAGAACAGAGAATAAAACGATAAAGCATTGACCTGAATGGCACGGCTCAGAGCCTTCTCCACGATTACACTGTGAAGCAGCAGCCAGTCAGTGGGTGACTTGAATGAGGTCTTTACTTTGAGCTAATAACAGGGATTTATGCTGTAATTCAAGGCTAGGTCATATCTTCAAAGCAGCTAGACACGCAGACAGGTTATGACACTGCATGTTAGTTCAGGAGAAAATTGTATCTTCCAAAAGAGCAGGCCATGGAAAGGGTCACGAAATGTTTTTTTTCATCAGTCACTTAATTTCAAACTATAAAATCAGAAAATCTGCTTACTGGGAATATGATACACTACAGTTTGATCCGATGACGTGGTAGCGGGTTTTTTGAAGAGGGCCTTGTGCAACAGACAAGTTTCTAGGGGTTTATTAATTTTTAGCTTTCTATACTAAGTATTATTTCCTTATTGCCATAGAAGACCATTGTCTTACTCTTTGATAGAGCATTTCAAAAAGTCAAAACATTAATTTTTCCAACATGAAACAAAGAGAAAAATATAGAACATTAAAAATATAATGAGAGGAAATTTTTGATGTTAAATTAGAAGCATTGATTTAAAGTTGGGTTTTTTTGTTTTAGTTTGTCTTACCCTAACCTGTATAGTTCATCCCTATGATTTGTTTTAAAGCTTTTAATTATTAATATACAAGGACAGAATTGTTTACAAGTCTTGGATCACCTCTCATTTCTTTATATTTTGCTTCCAGGGAGACAAACTTTCTCGTAATTATTGGAAATTTGTCTTAAGAGAAAGGCTTTCTGAAGATCTTTCAGATTTTTTTCTTCGGACACTGGCTGCCCTTTTACTCATTTTCAGTCTAGTCCTTATCCGTGACCGATTTCAGAGTGATGTTTGTTTTCTTTTTCTTTCTTTTTTTTACACAAATTACACAAGATCCATGCTGAAAATCAGTGACAACTGGTCTTTTGGAATGATGAATCCAAATTGAAAATTTTGGTTCAAATCATCATTAATGATGATTTACAGAAGATAAAGACAAGGTCCAGCAGGTTTTGCCATAGTTTGAACCTGCTTTTCAGCTAGGGGTGTTGGGCCAGCTTGTTAAAAATTGATCGAATTATGAAAATAAGAACACACTGTTAGATTGTGATCCAATCTAACAGTGTGTAAACATACACGGCAGAACCAGTGACATCAACATGCTTTCCATCCTTTTATTGTCACACACGTTTGCTTCACAATGCACACAGAGCTGCAGCTCTCCCGCTGCCCGCTCAACATTACCACAACAACCCCAACCACAGGACCCAGTACAATATTTAAGTCGGCGGGGCGTGATTGCAGATGCCGTGCAGGTGCGTCCGCCTTCCCTGCACTGCACCGCAGGCCACGCCCTGCCACACAGTGTAATCCAACATGCTAACAAGTAACAGGAAATTCATCCAATTGGGAACAGCTTCACTTTTCACCATGACAGTGATCCCAAACACAGCGCCAGTGCAGTTAAAGCATTCCTGAAACACATAACAGAACATTGTCAGTCATGGATTGGTCTCCCCAGGCAACATCTAAAGAAGTTGGAATGTCCTTCAGGAAGCCTGGAGAACTATTCCTGAGAGCCTTGGAGAGTTCAGGCTGTGTTGAAGATGGGTATATTGATTTTTAAGCTCTTCAATTGTACAAACTCAGTTTTTGCTTTACATAGTGTGTAAACATTTATGTTTGGCTCCTTTCAGTAAGTTACTACACCTATTTTCCATTTTCCTGGCAAAAAACAAAGAATGACTTGCACAGCACTATACACGTAAATTCCCCACAATTTACACATACTGTTCATGAGCCTTGACCAGGGTATTAAGAGTCTTTTTATTTTTCAGTCTGGAGAGTTGCACTGGTAACTTTCCAAGCCTTTTCCCCCTAAGCTCCAACGTCTTAGCTTGAAACAGTATTTTTCAACATTTTTTTCTGATCCAGTATGGTCCATATCTCATTCTCTTCAGCCAATCTATCATGTGGAATGAGACTGACCCCATCTACTTTTGTCCAATTTCAACTAGTCCAATTCAGTCTGACTCACCCTAACCTCATCAGTTCACATTTTAATAATTTGACCTAACACGACACATTTGAACACATTAATCAGTCATTTTTCTCCAACCTCCCTACTTCTCTGATTCGGATATGCAGATTTACATGTGTGCGTGCGTATGTGCGCGTAGGTCTGTGTCCGTGTGTGTGTAAAAAGATGGTAATGAGAATAAATTTTTTGGATGTTAAGGAAGCCTAAAGAATTCAAATCACCATCAGCTACACAGGGAGCACTCATCTGAATTAAAGCTCTCTCAATTATTGATTTCCAACTGCTGGAATCACATCCCCATCTCTCTATGATACCATTACCCCTTTGACTATCATACTTTGTTCAATTCCTTGAAAACCTCTGCAAAAAATCGTCGCGTTATGTCTATGTGTAATCTCTCTTGGGGTTTAGCTGCGTGCAAATGTGTGCCAGTGTGCGCGCACAAAGGTCTAAAGTAAACCTCTTTTAGGGTTATTAATATTTATTAATGTGTGCTGTCAGAGAGGCAAAGAAACAATTCATTGCTCACATGTATTGCATTAAGTGCTTCATGACTTATTAATGGGCATGTTTAAGGTTAGAGAAAAGAAAGGAAAAAGAAAATAAGAGAGAAGGGCAAACTATAAATTGATTCCTCCCACAAAGACAAAAGTCTATTAAAGTCATTTGTAAGCTCATTGAAATGTGGATTCTTTGGCCTTTTACTTTTTATTCATTAGATGGCAAAACTGTTGGCATATCTCAAACTGTCAGAGTAATAATGAATTTTCTAAGAAAGATTGATAACAAGTTTTGCAATCATATTCCTATATTTATTTTCTAACTACCGATAAGCTCCAATGGCAAGCAGAGCACTTCTGCTGTTTTATATATTCCTACTATAGATGACCTTATTCTAACACTGTCACTCATTCGTTCAGTGTGTTTCTCATCTGTATGCATTCCATGCCTGTGTTTATTGTTCTGTCTATCAGTCAGTCTGAAGGAGTCTATTATCCCTCCCTGTTTAATGTCCTTTCTCAGTACAGTACATAGCCTACTGTCTTTCTGTCTCTCACACGCCATCTGTTTGTCTGTTGGTGTCTCTGTCTCTCCGAACAATCTCTCACAGCAGTTGGCGTACTGTGTCATCCACTACCCCCCACCCCAAGGACCTGGCATGTCACTGCATATCTATATCATAACACCTTGAAGAAATATGCCTCTGTGTGCGCGTGCGCGTGCATACATTTGCCGCCGTGTTTCATTTAATCGAGGCTCCCAGTCAGCACATAGGACAAATTGATCAGTTGGTTTGCCAGCTGTCCTGGCAGATCTCTCCTTCTGTCTCTCTAGTTCTCTAACCACCCACTCTCCTTTACTTCCACTGAAACTCTGATTTCCACTTAAATTTATACACCTTGCAATTTAAAGATGAGAAAAACCAAATGAGTACTCTTGAGTACTCTTCATTACAAGTATCTCCATTGTTTTGTTCAGTTTTTTGTTTTGTTTTCTCACCGCTGGATGCCTTTTAAACTAACTCCTCTTCTCCAACTGGCAGATGGCTTGTGGCCATGCTGACTGACATGACCTTCTCTGGCACTGGCTTTTGGCGACCCTTTGAATCCCTTGAAAATGACGGGCATCATGCAAAGCCAGCTCCTTTTGTTATCTGAGCTGCACATATTGTCTTGATACACCCCTATCATTAGACACACATTTCCATCGTGGGCCAGCGAAATGTCTATCCATGCTGAATTGAAGAGATAAGTCAGAACTGCAGCCAGCCATATGGCTAGCCTGCTTTTAAGCATGATAGGTAGAAAATGCAAAACCCATTTCTGTTCTCATAGATCTATGCATAATTTTGCCTTGATTTAGGTGCTATTCACACTTGATGTTCTTGCTGTGGCGAAGGGAAGGATAGTGGCAGCACAGTCAGGAACAAAGGGAGTCTACTTCAGTGCTGCTTGACCGGGTGTGTGTGTGTTTCTGTTATGTCCCCATGCTTGGCTGTGCTTTGAGCTGAAAGCGAGAGGCTTTTTTTTGTGTAATGACAGACATTAGAAAGTCGATTACGAGGTTCTTACAGCCTCGAACATGCCACACAGGGCTGTAATACACATATGCATACACAAAGGTATACAGGCACGTGCACACTCTCAGACTGGTCTGAGCCAGGGGAAGGCTTTTGTGTTCAATTTGCCTGTGTCACATACAAATATATCAGCATTACTGACTGTGTGACACAATACTGCAGGTGGGAAAAGTGCTGTCTTCTTAACTGTAATTTCCCATAAATCCCATAAATTTTATCACATAATTCAGACAGGGCACTGTTGCCTTAAATCACAGTTGATAACATGGTTCCAGGGGCTCATGATATCTCCTAATTCCTATTCAAGCTCTTCAAGTAAACATACCCAAGAATGTGAATTGAACATCTTTTAATGTTTAAGAATCTTTCTTGGAAATTCAGGGCCGGCGCAGGTGTGGCTCAGGAGGTAAAGTAGGTTGGAAGGATAGTAGGTTGATCACCAGTTTCTCCTTTCTGCATGTCAAAGTGTGTCGATGTTAGACAAGGTGCTTTGATTTAGAAAAAATATGTGTATGATTTACTGAATGAGGCTTGTAGTAGAGTGCTCAGTTAGAGTAGAAGAGCACTATATAAGTACCAGTCCATTTACCATGTACCACATGGACTATTATGACTGGCTAACCCTTGCCAGCGTATCGTTAGCTTCAAATATTTCTGTTGGTAGTTGGTTTCCCCCTTTTTTTTTCTTTTTTTTTTTTAATTTGTGTATTTAAAAGTGTGTAGTATCAGGGTAAGTAAAGCAACCATGTCTTATTTTGAGTCATATAAATAATTTTGAGTCATAATTTTCATGTTATAGCTTCTTTTGATTTAAAATGTAGGCCTCGATGACGCAGGTGTAGAAGCTTGTCAGCTACCATGTGGCAACCACTGGTTCTGAGGGTAAAATGTATATTCTCAGACTAGCTGCAAGTAGCTGGTACAGGTTGCTGGTAATTCTTCTGAAACTGATTGCTAAAGCTCCCTATTCACTTTCTGCAGCTGGTTGATGAGTGGTTGATGAGATTGCTGGCAGCCACTAGTTTGAAACTGGTCGCAAAGAAGCCTGAGTTTGCATGGCAACAAAGCAAAGACTTGCAGTTTACTCTCCAAACACAACTTTCACGTTAAAGCTAACATTCTCCATTCCTGGGTTATCTCGCACTTTTTCAAGTTTCACTACAGCTCGAAGAGTAAATGGTGATTATTTCTATACGAGTAAACTTGTACCATGCAAACTGCAGGCGACCACAGCAAACTGCTAGTGACCAAAGCAATTACAAGGAGCCTCTTTATAGGCGATTTCGCCTGGAGATAAACACCTAGCAACCACTCGTGATCTGGGTGTGGAATTCACATTTGTCCCTAGCAACTGGAGGTTGCCAGGGGGTTAACAACCAGTCCCTAGACTTGCATGGCTAAGGCCTTTGTTACCAAGTATTTCGTCCATAAATATTCTCAAAACCAGTATCTACCATCTGTAAACTAATTTAATGTCCACTAACTGGTTATGTCAATCACTAGTTTCTCACTCTGGGTAAAAATGAACATGCCTCCAAAGTTGGAACCTAACAAGACTGACGATGACGAAACAAAAAATGAGAAGGACAAAGAAAGGTATGAAAGGAATAAGAAAGAATAATGTGGCAGGAGAATGGAAAACGAGCAGAAGACTGGGAGAGAGGGGTAGAAAGCTCACTAGAGCTGTTAATGTAGACCCGCTGTTTAGAATACAGTCTCAGAAGAGAGGAGACCAGAGCATGGAGCGGTAGCTGGCTGCCTGATTTCACACCCATTATCACCTGCTACAAAAGCACGGCAAGTGGAAAATGAAACTGCATACAGGGAGAGTGTAAAATAAGCTGTTCTCAGTGAGTTTGAGTGTGTGTGTTTATGCACGCCCATTGTCACACTTGCACTGATAAGCTTCTGTTACATGGTGTGTACTCTTACACATGTAAGGTCATGAGTACTTATCACCTTTGTCCACGTTCTCACCTTTTGTATTTTGGTTCATGCATGCTTTGGGATAACTTCCAAATAAGGCGAAACAAGGGGAGAAAAAGCACAATGAAATAAAAAATCTTGGGCTTCGGAGCTTTGTGCCTGCACGATCCATTGGTTTTCTTTCATTTGCATAGCTGGTTCATTCCAGTTGCAGACTTTGATGGCATTTGCACAGGTCCACCGATCACATGTAATGTGAGAATTGTGTTTGTCAGATGGATTTAGCCAAAGTCTCCTCTACTTTTCTGCTCTAATCCTATCTTTTATCTCATCTATACTTCACTGAGGTCTCACTGGCTTTTCTCATTTTTCTACACTCATTCTTAATTTTCCCTCTCGTTCTTTCAAAGGCTTTAACGTGCTTAGTGAAATAGAGGCGCTTATGTGATTAAAAAAAGGCTCTAAACTGTTAGCATATCTGCAGAATTATCTTGTGAACGTGCAGTTCCTTGATATAGCAATATGTGTTTCATGTGTTCATTTCCCAAAAGGATATATTACATATATTTTTTTAAATGTATGTAATGTGATATATCACGTAATTTGGACATATCTGACAAACTGCTTTTCTTTTCCAGCGTGTCCACCTGGCTCTTACAAGATGTCGTCCAGACAGCAGGAGTGTTTCCCCTGCCCAGCCAACAGCGTCGCAGAAGAGGAAGGATCCATGGTGTGCTTGTGTGAGGAGGATCACTTCAGGACCCCTTTGGACAATCCCTCAGCGCCATGCACACGTAATAATAATAATATACTTGCACTTATTTATGTCTATATCTTCTTAAATTATATATATATATATATATATATATATATATATATATATATATGCTAATACTAGTTCTAGTCGCACCATATAACTCATATAAGATATGATATTGAAATTTTGCATAAAGTATAGATTTTTATGTCTGTAAGCCAATCAATATCTCAACCTCCCATTCAGCTTTTGATATAGCTGCAATTGCCATTTATCCATTTTAACAATAAAGATCCATTTTCTTTATGTCTTAAAACAACCTGTCCTTCACCCCGTACCCTTTCATCCACCTTTCCTTTTTTCATGCTATTACCTCTTGGTCTGACCTGCTCCCTCCCCCCCAAGTCATGTTTCATCATCTTGTCCTCATCAACCCCATCTCCATGACTCATTCCTTGCACCCTTCACCTCTCCTTCACCATATACCCTTCATTGTATTGCATTCCATGTTTCTATAACCTTTCCCAGATTGTTGGCTAGGAGTAGGTCTCTCACAACACAGGATGCATGCCTTGTACTGCTCTGCTGATGAAAAAGTTGTGAAGTGTTTGTATAACTGCAAGCTTAAAGGATGAAAATACATAAGCAAAAATCTTGGTCTATAACTGGTTAATGACATCTGTTGCCTCGTTGGACAATTCCTCTTTGATCTGGAATAAAGAATAAATCCAGTCTTTTTTTGACATGGTATTTAAAGTAAATTTTCTAAGGAAGACTTTTCCTCTGGAACGTCTGTGTCATTGTATGTTTGAGGGTTTTCTGTAAATGTAACCACTTCCAACCTTTGTCTATTAGTATCCAAAGCTATATATGAAAGCGCCTCTTCACCCAAACCATTTTCTTTGCCTCTTAACATTTATCCCTTTTATATCTCCCATCCATCTTTCAAAAAAACCCATCAACCCATTTTGCCATCTCTTTGCTTAACCTTTTGCATTCTCTCCATATTCTTCCACCTTTTCTCCTGACATTACAGATCCATTTTCTGCTATACTTCCATTATCTACATTTCCGCTGGATCCCCCCTTCTTTTTCTACCCCCTCCTTTTTGATGCCTCAACACCCTCTTCCATTCCCATCTCTCTGTCTTCTTAACTTGACCAGTCATCACTCTTCTTTCTAGCCACCGCCTCCTCGCATTTTCCTTACTCTTTATCCTTTCATCTGTTCCATCCATGCGTGTTATCATCCCATTTTTCTTCTCTCTGTCAAACCAAAATCTCATCCCTCTATCCTCGAGCGACACTCTATATCCTCATCCCTTTTCGCCACATATTATTTGTTCATTCCTCACCTTTTACTTTTTCTGACCCTTTCTCGGCCTGATTCTTCTTCACTATGAGGCCAAACAGAGCCGTACAGGTTGGCCCTATTGATTTCTGCATGGAAAACAGCCTATTGATTATAGCTTAGTAATTAGATGGAGGAATAATAGGGTATATATCCTGAAAGTATTCAGGACATAAATCCATAGGGTCTCTAAGTTAGTGCATGTGTGTTTATATACGTATTCACATTGACTTGTGCGTTAGTGCGTACACACATGAATGAAAGTGTGTGGTCATGCTAGCTTTAATGGTAAGTGCAGTGGAGGGGTGTAATTATAATATTGATTGCTGAGCTCACTGATCCTGTGTGATAATATTCATAGCAGCCTAATGACCACATTAATTACACTATAGATTCTGTAATTATGATAATCCCCAGATTCTACTAATCCACCACACTGTACATTTAGAGAAAGAGTTTGATGAATCTAGCCTCATAAGAGTAAGAGAAAAAATTATGATTTTCAAAGATGAAGTGTTTGATATGTGCGCATTATTACGCCAGTGATTAAAGAACAACTGATTTTATTCTTCTCCCTTTTTAATGCTAGTGTAGTATCACGACCCTAATGTGTTTACCACACTGAGAATCAGAGACTGTGCACCTCATAGTTGCTTTAAGAATTCTTTTTGAAAAAGTTGAAGGAGCACAGAGCTTTAATTATAAGATTAAGCTTCATCTGTTACTTCATGACTCAACTGACTGCCATTGTTAATGGTGACGATTGAGTTTTTTCCATTAGAGCACACTGCTGCATTTCCCTTGGCAGCAATGGAGATGAAAAGTAGAACTTTAGAAATAGTTAATTAAAATTAGTCTTTAAATTCTTGTAAGTTTTGGCAGAGGAGAACTTCTGCTGACAGCTCCAGTTGTAACACAATAACTATTTGGAGAGAAAAAAAAAAACTGGAGACGAGATGCATACCATTTGTCATCAGATGTTTCTGCAATTAAATCAGCAAAATCGTTGTTTGAGAATAACTGCAAAATGATGTTGCTGCATAATAATTATTTCTGATTTTGAAGACTGCACAATTTCAATTTTCTCTGAAAACTTAAAAAACTAAACTTGTTGTTTACCATAAATGTGCAGTGTTATGCAAAAGTCTTGAGCTACTCCTCATTTCTTTATATTTTGCTAGTTAAAATATGAAATGGGTGCAGTGATTTATTGAAGTTTATTGATTGATTGAATAGAAACAGAGTATATCTGGCAAAAACAGAGTTCTAATGAGCTTTGAAGTTAATAGTTGGTATCACTACCTTTATTCTTCAACATGCCAAGATGATCCCACACTGCTTCAACAATGTTGAGGTTAGTGCTTCAGAGTGGCCAGTCCACGACTTCCAGTGTTCCAGTGTGTGTTTCTATACGTCAGCCTTTTTGTCCTGTTTCCCTTCTTTAAGAATTGGTTCTTGACATCCACATTTCCACTTATAACATTCTCGATGAGGCTTTAGTGAACACGAGACAGATCAACTAAAGAGCCTGATGTAACTCTCCGGTTGCGTGCCAGGTCTCTGCTGGATTTTTTTCCTATTTCTTGGGGACATGGCTTTTAGATCTGATGTGGATAGGTCTGTCACTTCTTTTTGTCCTCCATTTGTCCAGTTTTCTCGCATTTTTCAAGGATGCACTATATAGCATGCTGAGATATGTCAAGTTTTCAACTAAAAGTGCTTTGGGAATCACCTTGTTGGTGCAAAAATACTCTCATGCCTGTCAGACTATGTTATCTCTGGCATAGATGTCCCTGATCTCATTTGATGAGATTAACTAAGAGGGGGTAGCATATAAAGATAACACATGCAGTTTAATGACAATGGTTTAAAGGGAAATGCAAGTTTTTCTGTATTGTATCATATTTTTGGAGGAGTAGAGATTGAGTTGAATAGTGATGTGGATGGGCTATAGGGAAAAGGGAGTTAGAAGGTTGGGACAGGTTAAGAGTAAAAGAGTGGGAAGAGTTGTGGAGGTGAAGTTTTAACAAGAGGCACTCGCAATGTAAGATGGAAAGAAAAGAGAAACCTTAAGAGAGTGAGGGACTGCAAGGCTAAGAAAGCATGAAAGTGGACAGAGACGTGAGAAAGAGGCCCAGCTGTGTCTGCATCTACTGTGTGTGTGCGAGTGTGTGTGTGTGTGTTCATAATGTGAATGTTTTCTGGGCTTATGTAACCCTGGGCACCACGTGTGTTTGGAAGCGGGACGCAGCTGTGGTGTGTGACGTGTTTTTAATGGCACGCACAGTGCAGCAAACCTTCACTTATTCATTACACGCACATGCACACACATACAAGGATGTATGTAAAATTCATGACCTTTAATGGACCTGTGCTTTCAGTGAGAAGAGGATATGAACCAAAAGACACTGAATGCTGACTTAGTGATAGGATGGAGTCCTCTGGTCTGGCTTTTTACAGCCTTCTACTGGATCGTATATTTAATTTTTTAGCTGTTGCGGGGGTTCATTTAGAAGTGGTTTAACTTTAAATGACATGTTTACACAGTTTTTTGTTACCTCTGTCATGTACTGTATAATGCTGAACTTTTGATACACACAGCCTTTCAATAGGCAGCTCACATCACTGCCCCTCATATCAAATCAGACTCGTGTTCCGGGAGAGATAAAACACTTTCCATGGCAAGCCATTTTTATTTACTAAGAGTAAAGGGAGGGTCTGTTTCACACAGCAGATGACACCAGTACATAATGGAAAAAAACGCTAATCTTTCAGACAAAAGGGAATGTTATTCTATTTTTTTTTTTTAAATCAAATCCTGAGCCTTACCCCAAATATTTTCCTTCCTATATGAGCAATAATCCCTCCTCCGTCTCAGTCCAATACATCTTCTTAAAATATATTTTCAAACTGTCAAAGTATAATAATAATGCTACATACACTAATATTTCACAACAAGTACCTCAGATTTTCCCTCACCTATTTATGTAAAATGGTTCATATCACATCATATCACATCATTAAAATCAAAATTATTGTTCAAAAATTTATTTAATATGAAGGCAAAAGGTAAAAGTAACCTTCCAACACTGGCGCTTGATTATAATGATATTGTTGGTATAAATGCTTCTATACCCACCATAAAGCCTCTGGACTGTTGTATATCAAATTGCATGACAGTTCATTCAAATTGAGCACGCATTGTATTTTCTTACAAACTGCTCATGAGCGACCTGTGATAACTAATAAATCTAAATAATTATCTTTTTTTTTTCTTTCATAGGTCCCCCATCCCCTCCCAGAGACTTGACCTATACTCTGAAGCAGTCCACGCTGATCTTGGACTGGGCTGCTCCGTCCGACACAGGGGGCAGGGTGGATTTGACCTACAGTGTGGGATGCCGGAAGTGCATCGGGAGGCAGTGTGAGCCATGTGGGGCTAGCGTTGGATTTGTGCCTCAGCAGGTTGGCCTGACAGAAAGAACTGTGACTGTGGTCAATCTTCTTCCCAACACCAATTACACATTTACTGTAGAAGCCTTGAATGGAGTGTCAGAGCTGCTGCCCAACAAGAGGTTCTACACACAAGTCAACGTGTCAACAAGCCTGCCTGGTAAGTTCCATTTCAACCTTCAAAAACAAACACAAACATGTAAATGGAAACCATTTAAATTGCACTTAAACGTGGCACACTCCGAAACCAAAAATCAAACGACAAAGAATGCACCTTTTAAAAGATATTGCATTTGTACTCAGTAGGGACCAACAAGGACACGTCTGACATCAGGCAACATTATGTGTGAAAAATAGATGAACTTTAAATAAACTTGCACTACATGCGTTTCCAGTTTTGAACACTTTTTAACTCCACTTGATTTTGACTGAATTTCTAGTGGTTTTACAAAGTTTATGTCATCATTTCATCTGGTCAGACAAATTCTACTACTTTATTCATATTTTCGACATAAGAAAATCCTCTAAAAAATTATTTTGACCCCTATTTGAAACGTTTGAATGTTTTGCTTGGAAATAACGCATGCATTTTTTATGATATCACCACAATCCGCTTTTACTTCTGCACACAACAAAAAAAGACATACACACAGATCATATTTATGTGCACTTTGTACTCTGTAAAACCCACTGTGACCTTTGCCTACAGCAAAATGCAGATTTACTGACATGGCATTCAGAAGCAATGTGTATTCTGTAGTGATTTGAATTTCTGTGTATTCTTTGAAAAAAGCACAAACTTCAATCATACACCCTTATACTGACAATATGTCTGTTGCTGCAGACAGGGCAGAAATTCTCATTGGTAGGGGAGATCTCATTTTCATCAGCAGAAGTTTTCAGCAGGCCATTAGCCAGAGGCTTGAAAAGCACTTTACCAAGTAGCCTTGTCACCCAGCACCGCAATAGCACTCACTATTTGGAGGAGCTCAAGTGTGAAAAGACCAAAACACACACATACACACACTAAAGATGTACAAGCCTACTTTCTGGCTTGAATGCTGACAAACATTCTTTTGTAAACAAACGTACACATGACTGTGCATGTTATACCGCCGCGCATATCTTTGAAAATGTTTGAGATCTTTGTTTGCGAAAGCTGAAGGAAATATGAATGATGAACATAATGATGCAAATGAAACATAGGTGGAAGATGGAATGAAAGGTGCTGTACAACAAACTATCTGATGGAGAAACAATGAGAGTGAGAATGGCAGAATGTGCTTTTGCCATTAATTGGAAAGTAGCTTAGAGAAATGGGCTGAATGATGAATGCTGTGCAGCATCTGTGAAGGCTGCAGGACTTGCTATGAATTTCCAGGTATTAAGTTCAGGATATATACTGTAAGACTTTATCGTGGGAAAGTGGGTTAAACTTTTGGATAGTTGTTATATTGAAAGTGTGGTTTTTGACTGAGGCATGCATCTAAGAATAAAAAAGAGAGTATATTTAACCTCCTAAGACCCAAACTCTTCCATGGCATGCATTTTTAATTTCTGTATGATATTTGGGCATGTTGGGACCTGATGAATGTAAAAACAATGAATTTTGGGGGTTTTTTTTACCTGATATTTGTTTCTGAGAAAAATGAGATCCACATATGAGGACATTTGTTAAAAAATTTCGATAGAACAGTGGCAGTGTGATGTCCTCGTAAGTGGATATCAGGCCCTTGTAGCTCAAAATTTAGTATTTTGGTCTAGACAACCCAAAATGTGATGTCCACATATGTGGATGCCAGGTCCTAGGAACTTAAGGAGATTTATGTTGAGTGTTTAAAAACAAATGTGTTTCTCAGGATCTTCTTTTTTGGACCAGTTTAAACTTGTATATAACACGAGTGATGGGCTGAAGCACAGTTATGTGTATGAGAACAAAGCACTGACATCACTTACTTGATTTGGGAGCTTGGGAAAAATTTGTATTTAGTGAAGCTTGCATTCTACTGTTTTCTCATTTTCACTTTATAGTTGAACAATGCTTCAGCATTAAGGGTCAGACAAGCTCAGACTCATTCAGAAAAGAAATCTAGCAGACACAGAACAATCTAGACATCACATTTTAGGTTCCCTATAAATCTAAATCCATTGTTCAGTCTGTGTTTACCTGATTTCTCCATCCATGAAGTTGTTACTCTGCTCCTGGAGCCAGTTATCTTGGCAGAAGAGTGGACATTGTAGTCCTAATGTTCCACTCCTGGAAACAGTTTTCTCGGGGCCTGACAGGATTTTAGGGCCTCCCCAACCCGGACGAGATTATATAATCGCATCTTCATGTATTGGGATTAGCTTAGATCAGTGTTTACCAACCGTTGGAGCCACAAAACATATTTCACATTAGAAAAATCACATGGCACACCACCAAACAAAAATGTCACAAAAAGCATATTGATAATTTTTCCCTGCGCACCAGGCACAGTGGAGTTGATTTGGTTTGTCCCAACCACTATTCATGCTAGGGCCTTAATCTGGGTCGGAATTTTCTCTAGGACCCAGGTCAGATTGACTACTTTTTCTTTTCAAATATTTATCTGTTGCTATTACGCGCTGCGTCGTCTCACGGCATGACTATTATGTAATTTCTTCTTCGTCGTCTTCTGTTTTACTGGCAGTTGGCAACCAATTTCATTAGAGCAGGTAGTTGTACTGCCCTCTAGTGGAAGAGAATGTAATTGTTCTGCACCTTACTCACACCAGTCGCTTAGAGCAACCCAACCTTTTTTGCGCCACGGACAGGTTTATGTCCAACAATAATTTGACGGACCGGCCTTTGAGGTGTTGCGTATAAATACAAAAAAAAAAAAAAGCAGATAATCTTCCACTGCACGCCTGATCATTTCTCACGGCACACCTATATGTGCTGTGGCACAGTGGTTGGGCAATACTGGCTTAGAGTTTCCTATCAGTGCCAGAAAACCTCTATAGGTGCCAAGTTGGCAGCTTTATCAGGTCCCTAAACTACCACTGCATTGACATAAGAGTAATTGCTCAAGTACCACCTAGTGGTTTAAATTATTTATTCCCCACAAAGCGGGAGCTCAAAAACCCTATATTTTTCTCATTATTATTGTCACTGAAGTGAAGTCGTTCTCCATGTTCCACCAAATCCTGTGGAAAAATATCTGCACACGTTTGCCAGATGTTGACTTTTCTTACAGGTAACAAGTCTAATTTGAAGAGGTATAGCGGTGAGGCAGCATACTGTCTCTTTGAGTTTGTTTGCTGGAAACATCTGCTCATGTTTTTATCCAGTTATTGCGATGACAGCTGATAAACTTCGCCAATGCCCACATGTGGCTGGAAAAGCAAATCGGTTAGTAAATGAAAATTAAAGAAGTTATAAGCAGCGCAGAGCTGTTGATCCCTCAAATTAAACCACACCCACCAAAAAAATCCCTCAGACAGCTAAAATCTGTGAACGTGACTAGCAAGTGACAACTTGGCCTTCTTCAGCTTCCTGCGTAAAATCCCGAACTCCAGGGTTTGGGATACTCTATCAGAAGTACAAACCTATGGTGAGCATTTTTTTCCTCATTGTCACATTTCTTTAAACCTTTCTCACTTTTATCTCCTCTGTCTGTCTGTCTTGTCAGCAGTTACCATGGCACTGATTTCTGGTTATTACGAGGTATTAAGGTATGAGTTGTGCGGCTAACCGTGTCGTCCAGGAGGATTGGACAAGGGTTAGGAGAGAGTGTTTTGCAGGGGTTTTAGAAGACTTTCTGTGACAGGGAGGATTTCGGCTGACATTTAGTGTGTGGTGTTTAATACTGTCTGTGAGACAGATGGAAGAAAAAAAAAAGTGTGTGAAATGTGCCACAGAATAATTCCTGCATTTTCTAGGAGAGCTACCCTCTGTTGAAAGTCCTCTGGGAGAGGTTTACCTCAAGGTCAATGAAGGATCTGCTCAGTTTTATCAGATAGAAGCGGAAGTGATCATTAAAATGACGCAATATTAAAACTTGACATACAAAGCCTGCAAACAAATTCAATAATGGTTCACTTGGTCTTATTGTCGCTGCATGATAAGTCCGGTTTTCATTTTGTTGTTCATCTGATTTTTATGTATCTGCGGGATACCGTCTGAAGTTCTGTAAAGCCAGGTCAGCTCCAGAATTGCAAAAAGCATTTCTGTATGGACCTTAGCTTTGTGTCCGCACCTGTGTGTGCACCTCCCCACCGAGACTTTACATATCAAAACTCGCTGACCTTTATAAATACTGCAGTAGGGATTTGGAACAAAGCTAGCACATATCAGCAGACTCACACTCTGGCCTTTTTTTTTCTCTAGCCACCTCATCATCTCTTTATTACTTTGTTCTTTTTCTTAACCTCCTCCCTTCCTTTGTAAACCGATCTCTTCTTTTTTTACCCTCTATTTCCTCCCTCATTTCCCTCCCCACATCCTTCCCTGCTCTCCCCATAAGCTCACTATTCTTAGATGGTAATTTCTCTCCTACTCACTGCCACTCTTTCCGCTATCTTCTCCTTTTTCATCACCTGTCCTGACATGATCACCACTGCCCTCTTTTCCCCCATCTCTCTTCTTCTCTCTCTTAGGACTATTTTCTCCCACCTTTCCTGATTGCGCCATATTTGTTTTTCGGTGCAGAGTAAGCTTGTTAGCAGTGGGTGGCATTTTTTGACTGGCAGCTGAGGGTGGAGAAAGCCTGACAACTTAAGGGCACAATCTGAACCGAGCTGCTGAGAGAAAGTGCTGCTGGATACTATACCATGTTAACCCGCCGCCCCAGCCGCACATGCAAGATACACCAGGGGCAATTTTCATCTATAAAATGCAAACACAAGTTTCTCTCTCCCTCGCCCGCTTTCATTGGAAAATCAGAATCTTATGCAAATCATTAGAAACAGCAGTTTAGAGACTGTCGGTCTTTAAACCTTACAAAAACCGACATACAAATTGAATTCTTTGAAAATATGCAGTTGAACTGGATGCTTGCACATGCACATCCTCCCATGCAGATGGGGTTTTATCAGGACTCTCCAGGCCACCAGGGGGAAAGGGGAGTTTTGCATGGCGTGTCAAGGATGGATAATAGGGAAAAGGAAGAGTAGGGGATAGAAACTGGAGGGGATGGGACATGAGCTGGGTAAACGGGAGATCAATTTTCCCTAAGGCTCATGGGGCGCCATATCGAGGTGGATTAGGGGTGCATATATAAGCGAAAGAGTGCACCAGACCATGTGTCTATGGCCATACTTTGCTGTGCTTGCATGACATAATTTCTGTACATTGGTCCATGCTTCATTTCTTTTCTTAAAAAAAGATATCTTGCTTCAGAATTGTTCAATATATATGTGTGTGTGTGTGTGTGTGTGGCCCCCAGTGATACATCCAAAGCCCTTTAGCTAAGGCAGGGAAGAAGACAGGGATGCAGGGTAGCTGTAGAGATGGGGTGGAGGTGCAGGTCAGGGAGGAAGGATTGGCATTTCAATATCCTGAGAGGATTACTGGCCGTGCTTTGAGATGGCTGGTCCCCGCGGAGATACATAGGCCTTAGAGATGGATGCATAAAGGGAGGAGAGGAGAGGGGAATGAATATAGAAGTAGAGGGATAGAGAAGAGAGCGGTGTGGCATTGTGAGGAGAACGCCTGGATGTGGAGAAAAGGGAGCAGGGGTGAAGAGCAAAAGCGAGAAGACTTAAAAGAAGAAACAACGATCTGAAACCATATTTTTAAAGACGTACATATCAAAACTGCTTAATACATTTTTAAAGTTGTGTGTGGACAAGCGTTAGGGTGAGATGGTTTTGAGATAAAAGTTAGGAAGCATAAAGCATGAAAGATGACTTAAAGCAAGTAAAGTAGCACAGGGTGCATAGCAGAAGAATAAAATGTTTAAAACTGAAGGCCACACAAACTGAAAAAAGTGTGATGGAGACCTTGCAATACTTATGAAAGAAGTTCAAATTTGCTGCAATTCCTACACAAAATATCCATAATATATGTATATAAGAAAAACTAATAAAATCATAATATGAGAAAAGGGAGCCCAACCAAATATTGCTTATGGGGGTGCAAGCCAAATATACAAGAGACATAACTTATTACAAAACGACTATTAAATATTGAAATGAAAAGTCACTTAAACTTTCAGATAAATGAAATAAAGTAATGTAATATTTTTCCTTTAAAATTAAAGCAGGGTTTAGAAGGAAATAGAAAAATGTTTTTAAATGAAGTACAAGAAGGTTACATGCAGTACTTGGGTAATGTACTTATTCACATTGCCTACTATGGCAGAAAGATAAAAAAAACGAATGGAAGCTAATTGAGGGTGGGGTTGTCTCTGATTCTCTGAATCAAATGGGTACCTTAAAAAACTATGGTACACATGTTTGCGTTTGAAGACTTGAACTAAAGTTTAAGTCTGAATTAACTTGGGATCAGACTTTTCTTGCATTATAATGGGAGGGGGGTGTTGAATATTGTTTTTTCCATTCACTCAGTGAACGAAAGAGACACTTCAAATACCAAGGTATGAAACATTGTTTCTTTGTCATTTAGTTTCCAATTGCCGTTTTTATTTTTTCACTTTCACACTTCTCAGCCTTCTCCCCCCTTCAGCCCTTTGCATGAAGGCATTTGGATCCTTTCTGCCTCCTTAATTAGAAGTGATGGGAAGGTGAGGCTTCAGCAGGCACCAAATGAATAGAGTCATCAAGCTACTTTTCAGGACTATAGCCCAGCCACTTAAGACGCTTTGTCACCCTGTGATGGGAATTTTAATTGCCTACCTCTTGGCTTATAATTGGAGTCTATGAAGAGGCACTCTCAGTGTTCAGTGTGTGTACTCTGTATGTGGATTTACAGGCTGTTCCTTGTTGTTCAGGGAATTGTAGAGGAATGCGTATGAATGAAAGCAAAGCTCGGAGATAGCTGATGACACGAAGACACAGCGTATTCCTTATAATCATATTATCATGAAGCCTATCTTTGATGCACATCTTTTGTCGAAACCCCTGCCGGGAGAGGGTAGACAGGTGAAAACGCTTAAGGTTGCAAGCAGACTAGAGAGAAAAAGTTCAAACTTCCAAAATGCTTTTCATGTCTCACTTTCTCTAATACTCTGTGACGTCTTTATCGTGCCTCTGTGGAGAGCGTGGCGGCGTTTGTGTGTGCGCGCCGTCTGGGTTTCTTGTGGGGTTAGTCGCTGGAGGAGAGGGGAAGGCGGCTGCGTCCTGCTGTGCGAAATAGAGAGAGAGCAAGTTGTGTGGAGATGCAGCTGTCTTTCTGAATGACAGTACACTCCTCTCTGATACAGCGGTAGGTGGGTGACAGACAGTTCAGCTCATCAGACCAACATTGCACGCACACAGACACCTCTTTTCTCATTCGCCGTGCATCTTTTTATACAATTTCATGCATAAAATTCCAGGGGGAGGGGTTACAGTACAGTTTATCCAGCAGAGGTTTAACAATGCGCCAAATGCTTAGTATGTCAATCCATCCCTTAATTTTCAAGACACGGTTTTGTGTTTGTGTGAATGCTTGTTTGGAAGTTTTTTCATGAAGGGGGATAAACAGGATGAAAGAAGGGGAAAAACATCCACAGCCATGATCACTTGATCATAATTAAACTATTAACTTAATAAAAGACTACATTTCAAATGGAAGACTGTGGATGTATTTTTGCAGCTTTTGTCATACATCTTAAAAAGAGCTCATGTTTTACTCTTTATTATAGGTTATATTACTCTTTACATTATAGCTGCTGTCTGTCTCACAGTCCTCAAGTAATATCAGCTCTTAGTCAAGAGCTGCACTTAAGCACACTTTCAAAATATCTGTATTCATTTGTCGATGCAAGTTTGTGTCATCCTAGTTTTTTCTCCCCCGCTGTCCAGTTAAAACTGGCTCCCAGATGAACTACAATTGGAAAATGCTGCTTACAACAACCTTCTATAACAACCTGTAGTACATCATCTGTTATTTTTGCATTTAAGAAGATCCAAAAGATCCAAATATCATCACACTCCAAATCAGATCCTGTCATCAAAGAAGTTAGACTATGCTCGGATTGCTGTGTCATGCTAAAGGATGGAGGCTGTAAAGATGCAGCGTTTGTGTGTGTATACGCACTGCCCCTTTATTCAAGTCTGTCAAGGCAGATAGAGCTTTATTTACCTTCTTAGCCAACCTCCTGCAGCAGTCTTGGGTCAGCCACTCTATCTGTATGTTTGTGTTTTTGCGAGGGTTTGTGCGCGGCCTGTGTTTTTTATTTGGTGGAGGCTTTGGGCAGAGGCTGTCTGGCTTAACGGACATGTCATGATCAGACCATGCCTCAGCCTTTAGGCTAAAGCATGCTGGGCCCGGAGAGTGTTCAGAATCAGTCAGTGTGCAGCTGTCAAAAGCAGTTTAAAGAAGTTGGCCCCAGCCTCTCTCCCCCGGTGAGGGCGTCTCATGCCAGATTTGTACGCTGTGCAAAGGCAATGTAAACAGGTTAAGGGTGTTTTCTTTTCCAGATTTGATCACATGTATGTGCAGGAAAAAAAATTCACCAGTTTATTGGTAGCCTATTTTCAGGGCATGGTGTTTTGGCACAGCTGGATTATGTTGATCGAGCCTTTTTGAATATGTCATACAGAAAAGCCTCTGTGTCTCGCTGGCTCTTCTGGTCTGTCTCTCACCCAACCACCTACTGACTGACACATTCAATCAGGCCAGCCCTAAGACTCTCTCCGGTGTTGCGCACACAAATGCTGGTCTCCTACACAGACACAAATTTAGACACAAATCCACACAGCTATCCACCAAGGTGTGTGGATTTGTGTCCTTGCAACGTATAATTTAGTAGCTGAGATGAAAATGTGCTTCATCCAGGTGCCGTCCCTGCACCATTCCTCCCACTCACAGCCAGGTTTGTGTGTCTGTGTGTGTGCGTTACACCTAGACAAGACTCATTCCCTCCAAACACCTCTGCTCCTCTTTTCTTCCTGTACTGATATGAATAAAAAACACTGCAGATAATAGCTGTGTCTGACTGCATCTCCTCACCCTGCTCTGAAGCAGGGTCTTACTATTAATCTTCATCTTTCCTTTTCTCCTGTTCCACACTTGCTCTTCTTCACTCTTATGATGCACTGGGCAGAATAATTGTGTTTGCAATTTGGGATTAGGTGTCCAAGTGGCAAATAAAACAAATTAGGCAGTGATTGGTGAGCCAGGAGACAAGTTGCAGGAGACCAGACATGTAAACATGTTTATTTTTCCTGTAAAGTTGGGCTTTTTAACATACTGGTCTACAGGGACTGATTTGCTTTTGAAGCCAAGCTCAAAAGGCCATTTAAGAAACAGGAGCTTTTGGCACTTATGTGTTGGCTCCATTTTTCCATCCCAGAGAGTGGCGCTTGCTTCCCAGTCCTCTGCTGTCAGGCTCATTGTTGCACTATCCCTTTAACTCCAGGCAGAAGTAAGTGGTGCTATGCCCAGAGGGATCATCACTGTTGCATCCTCTTGACCCTTTTACCAAGCGCATGCGTGACAGATACGGCTCTCTCAATCACTCCTGTCTACAACTTTTACACATTTTCTACCATTGTGCATATCTTTTCATTATAGATTCGCATGCAATCATTCACTGTCTTTAATATGCGTTGACACATGGGGTAGCACAAGTTAGTGAGAAGTAGAACAATCAAATCACCTTCTGAAAATGGATGCCATCTCAGCGGAGGCACAAACCTGGAGGGAACAACAGATTCCCCTAAGAACAAAGACGGAGACATGGCTGTGTTGGGGAAAAGGAGATAAGGAGATGGAGAGACTGCAAGAGAGAATTCCCAGGGAGAGGATCCACAGATGTGAGGAAGAAGTAAAAAGTAAGAATGACTCCGAGATGTTCGGCCCTGTTTGTGCTGTCCCCCCTGGGGAGAGAAGCTCCTCTGCCTGTCTCCTTTGATAACAAAAAGGAGATGCCAGTTGCACCTCAGCTGCCTCCGTACACCTGGATGCAAGAGCCTACAGCAGTGGGTGCCATTTCTTGCCAAAGTCTATTCACACATCTACTTGCCACAGAGAGGACAGAGCTGCCATGTAACCTCCAGAGTCTCTGCAATGAAAGCAGTGGCTCTTGAGTGGATCTGAAGATGAACTTATGAGAACCTGGGTTTTTGTTAAAGCCTTTTCAGTTCTTTAACCCCACACAATTCTAAAAGTAAGTTATCGCTTCCTGCACTTCTGTATTTAACTCATCTAAGGAGCAAAATGCTGAAAGATCATTTGATACAACGTATTAAGTCCATCCTAATAAAAAAGATTTACTTGTGAGAATCATTTAACTGTACATACAATGTAAAACACAGCCTCCTAGGACCTGCCGTCCACATATGTGGACATCACATTTTGGGTTGTCTAGACTAAAATACTAAATTTTGCTCTACAAGTGGCTGATATCCACTTACAAGGACGTTATGCTGCCACTGTTCTATCGAAATTTTAAATGAATGTTCTCATATTTGAATCACATTTTTATCAGAAACAAAAATCAGGTAAAAAAATAGCAAAGAGAAATTAAGAATTCATGCAGCGGAAGAGTTCGGGTATTAGGAGATTAACTGCTCTGCTGGTATTTGGCAAATCAGAGACCAAACCAAGAAACAAATCTAAGATACCATGTCCTGTTCCTGTTTATAGTAGTGTAAACATTCAGTATTTTAAATTCAACAGTTTTTGAACTTAAATAATGATACCAGGGTCAGAACCTCCACTTTACATATATTGATTTAAGAGTTTAGTTTCAGCGCCAACATATTTAACATACATGGACTAACAACTGGAGTCTCTGGTGATCCCAAGATCGATTGACCTTAAGAAGCAATCATAAATAAATAAATATTTGCAAACTACATTTCTTTTAAAATCACCATTAGTTATTTCATTAGTCATCTAAAGAAAAACACACATTATTTTAAAAAAAAAATTACAATTACTCTAAATATTTTGTAAAATATAAATCGGTTGTGTTCTTGCCAATTGTATGTGATCCACAAGCACAATCCATGTGATTACTTGTCAGCTTATTTGCTGTTCTTTGACTCTGTTATCACTTAGTTTTCAGTTATTTCAAATAAACATTTGTGGTATTTAGAAGATTAAACCAATCAGGGTCCCTTTGAATTAAATACACAGCCTCCTAGGATGTGTCCAAAACATCTCACCTTGAACGCATCCTAGTCACATGCCCAAACCACCTCAGTCGGTTTCTTTTGATGTGGAGTAGTAGTACTTCTACTCTCAGCCCCTCCCAAATGGCTGAGCTTCTCATTCTGTCTTGAAGGCTGAGCCCAGATGCCCTTGAGGGGAATCTAATTTCTGCCACTTGTATCTGCAATCTCATTTCTTTGGTCACTACTCACAGCTCATAACCATAGGTGAGGGTAGGAATGTAGATCAACCTTGTAAACTGACAGCTTCACTTTCACGCCCAGCTCTTTCCTCACCACAGTAGACTGGTACAGCATCCCTGTTATGGTACGTGCTGCACCAATCTGTCTGTCAGTCTCCCGCTCCCCTCTCCTGCTTCCACTTGGGGCAGCAATTCGTTCTTGACCCTGAGTGGATACTCCGTCCTTTTCTAGCTGAGAACTATGGCCTCTGATTTGGAGATGTTAGTTCTCATCCCAACTGCTTCATACACCACCAAACCTGACACTCTCCATTCTCTACCCTAAAGCCATGGACTGCATGACAGATATGTGTCCATAATATTTATACGTAGAATTCTGTCACGCACGCTTGCATGTGGCAGGAAGAGCAAATAGTTGCTACCTTCCAGTCTGAATGTTAGTCAAACCAACATCAACAGGTGGAGTTTTCTAGATTCCCCAAGAGGATCACTGCTGCTCACACTGGGGCATGTAGTGTGGCTGTATCAGCTCTCCTTTCCATGTGTTGCATGTCCAGGACATTCACAAGCTCATGATGATCCAGCAACTTTCTAAGAACTTCCAGTATTTAAAGTTCCCTGCTGAGAGTCTTTCTTATTTAAAATGACTGACAGAGAGCCACAACCTGATTTGATATGATAACAAAGTTGTATTAATTGTAGCCTGGTTACTATTTTGTCACAAAATATACCTACTATACTTGTACATGCATCACTTTTATAAAATTCACAGTGTCCCTTTTAGAGTCTACAGACCTATACTTGTGTTAGTGATTGGTATATGTACTGCAAGGCATTCATACAGGACCTTATCAGAAGCCATTTATCTTTGTGATGGGCACCTATGAGCATGTCTGCCGTGCGATTTCTGCTGCAAGATCAGGGACTGGAAATGTCTGGCGTGCACTTCTATTGCATAGCCATCACCTCTTCTATATTGCTTTTGAAAATCATCATGCAGTTGTATATGTTTTTATGTGAGTGTAGTTGTGTAAATGTGTGTCAAAAACACATTTCAAAGAGAAGTCTGCACCGATTTTTTCTTTTAAAACACAAAGCCAAATGCAGTCACTATTCTCTCCCATATGCTCGTGTGTGCTGAGTGTGTGTTGAAGTGGAGAATGGACAGTATTTTCACATCTACTTGCCTTCATAAATGGCTAAATCTTCTAAGCCTGTCAGTAGACACTGAAAAGAAAATCTTCTGAGGCTATAGTTTACTATATTGAGTACACAAAATGCTATCTTGTGCATAATAAATGTGCGCACACATTTTGATTCATTCGTTTTTCACGTTTTGATTAATTTATGCTCTTGTTCTGATTAATTTGTTCCCCTTTTTAATTAATTAGAGCTCATGTTTTGTTTAATCCTTGCAAATGATAAATGCACAGAGAACCAGCACAACCAGCTTTTTGCCCAGGAGCCAGGTTGCAAGCCGCAGGGAGCAAGGATGAAAGTCCTCTGAAAATATGATGTGACGCTATGTTGGATTTGTCATGTTTTATATTTTTGGAGTCATGCTAAAATCAGCAGTAAAGTGTGTTACTCATTCCTCTACGTGATGCTGAAAGGCAAAAAGCAGCAATTAGTTTTTTCTTATTTCATATTATTACTCAGTGCTTAGTTTATAAATCAGGATGTCCTGGAACACACTGCTTTTCTTCTCAGTGGGTCAGTTGAGAGAAAAAGTCACTGAACTATTCAGGCCATCTAGATCAAGCACACCGGTAGTGCAGTACCATTTTTCTTTTTTTCACCTTTTCCAAAAAAGCTGGGGCTCTTTTTTTCCCTAATCTGATGAACCCATATTTTATTTACAACAGAAAACACGTCAGATGTTTCAACTGAGAAAATGTATCATTCTAAGAAAAATGTTTTCCGTTGGTGAAAGTCTAGACTAGTTTGTGGGAGCATATGTTGCTCTAAAACTTGTACACACCTTTCAGCACTGTCAGCACCTTTCCAGACATCCAAGCGGCCAGTGACACAGATACTAACAAATCCCATACTATCAAAGATGCCGGCTTTTGAACTGTGTGCCGATACCAAGGTGAATGTTATTCTTTAGTCCAGAAGATGCACAAATTTCAATTTAATTCACCACAGAACACTTTTGCCTCAGCATATTGTCAATGAGCTTTGGTCCAGAGTAGAAGGTGGTGTGTCTGGATCATATGTACATGTGGTGCCTTCTTTGCATGATTCAACCTGCATTTGTGTGATAGCAGGGTGAACTGTGTTCACAGACAATTATTTCTTGTTCCTGAGCCTCTGAACAGATTCATGTCCGTTTTTAATACATACTATGTACTGAAGATGATTACATTTCAAAGATCTTGACAATTCTACATTGTGGTACATTATTCTGAAATTATTCCACAACTTGTAGACACAGTTTGTTGCAAATTAGTGAATCTCTTCCCATCTTAACTTCTGAGAAACTCTGCCTGTCGCTTGTTACTGACCTGTTGCCAATTAACACATTTAATTGCAAAATTCGACTCCAGCTCTTTCTGTTTAGTACCACTGAATTTTTGAAGCCCACATCCCAACTTTTTTTGAGCCGTCTTGCTGCCATCAAAAATACTAAACAAGCAAAAATGTCTTGGTTTAAACCTTTGATATGTTTTCAGTCTTCTAATGTGAATATAATATGGGTTTGTGAGATTTCCAAACTCAGTACATTCTGTTTTACATTTTAGAGCGTCCTAACTTTTTTTGTATTTATGGTTGTTGTAAAAATATAACCTCAAAATGTGTAAATCTGCTGAAAGTAGAGATGAACCCTACTCTGTTCTCAAAGAAACATTTGGTAGATAGCGGGGCAGAAAAAAAGTAATAGTACAGTCTGCACAACCAATGTGCTAAAGCACTTCAAATACGGGCAAATTTGATGCTAGTTTGTCTGGCGAACAAGTTACAGCGCTTCTTTGCTGAGGTGGAAGCACCACTTTAACCTTTGTATTACTTTTGCATTGTAGTGCACACTTGTTTATTGTGTGTCAGATTGAGCTGTGATGTGATCCACGGTTTGGAGGAAGGGAATAGTCTTATGCATAATTCAGCATAGAAGGAAGGAAAGAATAGCAAACAATAGCCTCCAGAGCAGGCTGACACTGTGTTCTTGCTTTAGTATGTTAAGCTACCTTTCTTCTTGTATTTGAGTGTCAGAGGCTTTGAGAAAGTAGGGACTGTCTGTTCAAGCATTCACTCAAAATAGTTGAGCTCTAATAAGATTAGGATTACGTATTTTAGATTCCTATAAATTTTCCATCTATTTAGGGTGCATGTTTTTAACAGAGGAAATAAATAATAGAGAAAATAGGTGTGAGCCATCTGTATCAAAAATGAAGTAATAGTGTTCATTAGCAGTTTTTAAACACATAAACATAGAAGGTAATTATTTTCTGTAATTTAAACACATTAAGCTTAATGATTTTTTTAATGGTAAAAATTTAATTTTGACCTAAATACCTTTTCAAGTGTTACTAACAGTTTTCGCTTTCTTCTTTCCTCCCAATACCTTTACTATTTCCATTTTTGTTTGTCTAGTCCTTTCATTTATCGTGGAGGTAATCCCTTTATTTTCTCCTAACTATACCATCTACATCCTTTATTCTATTTCCCACTTAATTAATGCCCATGCATATTCATTAATCACCGCAAATAATTTCTTTTGCTTATGTCTATTTACATTCGTGTGTCGTGTTCATTAACATCATAACAACTTTTAGAGCGCCTATGGCTTCCACGACTACTCTCCCCCTACTGTGTATGCATCTGTACAATGTGCCGTGTTCACATTATGCAGGAATATCCTTCAGAATACCTTGAGGACTCAAAGTAATGATGATATTTTCAAAAGATCTCTAACTGCTCTTAATATGTATGTCTATTTTTAAAACCTTTGCTCACTCTTAATACTTATTAGAATAAACTGATTACACATATGGCAGCAACTGAAGACATGGTCAAGGTGACCTGCTGAAGTTGAGCATCAGAATGAAGGTGATTTAAGGGACTGTTGTTGCAGGACTGAGCATTTTAGAAAATGCTGATCTGCTGGGTTTTTTCCATAAAACCATCTCTAGAGTTTATGGAGAGTAGCCCGAAAAAGAGAAAATATCCAATAAGCGCCCATTATCTGGGTGAAAATGCCTTGTTGATGTCAGAGGTCGGAGGAGAATGACCAGGGTTCTTTACATTACATCCAGGATATACAGAAGAGTATCTTTAAACCCATGTCTGAACACATCAAACCTTAAAGCAGCAGAAGAGAGAAGAACAAGAAGAAGCTGAGGCTAGGCCAGGAGAAAACACCATGTCACAAAGATCAAATCATTTCCAGCTTGCTTCCCGAAAATGACAATGAGTTCCCGATACTTAAATAGCCTCCACAGTCATCAAATTTCCAGTAGAGCTTTCTAGGATGTGTTGGAAAAGGAGAGTCGGCTGACAAATTTGCATCAAATCTATGTGATGCTGTCATGTCACCAGAGACCAAAATCTCTGAAGAGTGTTTTCAGCATTTTGTTTAATCCAAACTATGGTTTGAAGAATTAAGGCAGTACTCAAGGCAAAAGATCCTCCTATCATGTTCTAGCAAGGTTTAACTAATACAGTGTTCAGTGAGTATTAATGTCTTGGTGATACTACTATTACTGCTACTGCCTGTCACACCTCCCAGGGTATGGGCCGCCAAAGGTAGATCTCCAGAGATTTCTGTCCTGGGCCGTTCTTAGGTGGGTCCAGGTGTAGCCCATCATTTTTGCTTCTGCCTCGAGGTGTCCTCTCCAGGAGTTTCTTGGGTGGCCTCTCTTTCGCTTGCCTTGGGGGATCCACCTGAGAGCTCGCCTGGTGATGTTGGTTGGCGATGTGCGTAAAGCGTGCCCTACCCAGCACCATCTTCTCTTCCTGATTTCTTCCTCTACTGGGAGTTGACAAGTTATTTCCCATAGTTTGATGTTACTGATTGTGTCTGCCCAGCGAATGTGGAGAATCCTTCTGAGACGGCTGTTGAGGAATGTCTGGATTTATTTGGTGTGTTGGTGATAACTAGTGTTAATATCACTGAATCCAAGTAAATGATTCTTTTGTATTAAAAAGAAAAAAAAATCAATTTTTGAATCCTTTTTTCACACTAATAGTCTCCATATGGCCCGGATTTCCCTCTTTCAGCTTGATTGGGCAAAAATAAAACGCATCTATGATTGCAGTGGCCATTGGCAAACTTGACATCAGCCTATACACACATATGGATATACATCCTTACTTCCAACATGAAACAAAAAGTCACATAGTTATCACGAAGAATGCATTATACCTGTGTTAGCAGCGACATAAAAAAATGACAGATGGAGGTGGACACTGAGAGAGAGCAATGCTGACAGATTGCCTTTGATCTGCTGCCTAAAATGACTATTATCCTGCTGTTTGAGAGGAGGTCGTGCATGTGTATATGTGTGCAGTATTTCATGTGTTCACGTGTGAGTGACAGACAGAAAATATTCATTAGTGTAGCCTTTTTCAAGGAGCAATAAGACAAACTGATGGCTAAAGGTCAAGGAGGAGATAAGGAAGAAATGGACCTGGAAAGAACTGAATCGGTAACTATTGTCGGAATGAATTAAGGTTAAAAAAAAAGAGCAAGCACTACAAAAGGGAAGTAAAATAAACCACAGAAAATATGGAACTTAATTGGATATTTTTGAATGCTATTAAAGGTATTGATGTGCATTTAAGTAAATGAAATCTAGAAATCCCCCTCGTAAACTTCTCTGCCACTTCCTTCACCCTGTCGCCCAGCCTTAATGGCACCACTCCTTCCTAACATAAAGGCCTTTTAAGCTAAATACACCGCATAATTTTTCTTAGTATTTTTGACTGGCAACCCTTTTTGCAACTTCATTACACATGGTATAATTAGCCGTATAATTAGCACTTAAGCAAGAGTGGGTGGTGTTTGCTGATTATCATACTATGCGCAGCCTGTCATTTGTTGACACAGAATCAAAGAACTAGTTTTTCATCAGTAATGAGAGTGTTTGCTTTGTGAGCAACTGTCATTATGCACTGCATCTAAATTTGGATGAGCTTTGAACAGAATCATTCCTCATGTATTGCACTGGCGTGATCAATAAGAGCCAAATTATGTGTCAGGCTAAATTCCAGTGCAGTTTTCTGGATTCAGTCTGAAAACACTGAAGTGAGGTCAGTTTAATTAAGAGACCTGGAGAAGAAATAGAAAGTTAAGATTAAGAGTGCCTCTGTCTGTTTGTCTTGTGTCAATAAAGACTTGTCACTCAGCCCATATTGGTATTGATATATTGTCAATCCCGATGTACAGGATCTGGGAGCTGTTCATTCACACACACACACACACACGGAAAGAGGGAGACAGCCTTCGTCTACTCATGGGCAGCTACCTGCTTTGACATGTTTTAGCTTCAGTATTTAATCTCTTACCTCTCATAGTTTATACCTGACTTTCCTATGAGCCCTCTCATGCAGACATTTTCCCTCTCTTCCTTTTGATCTGGAAATCCACTCAGGTGTACTATATATAAGTGCCTGCTTCTTCTCTCTAAGAGAGTTGATGGTACTCCTTCTTTAACCTTTGCTCATTGAGTCAAGGTAGACATCATAGTTGTAGCCACTGTATTTTCACCATACCTAAACTCAGCTTTCTCCTCTTTTTTCTCGCCTCCTTTCCCTCTGTAGCACCATCTCTTATCAGCGAACTGCGAGCAGAGAAGATCGAACAGAAGAGCATAACCTTGGTGTGGAGAGAGCCCTCTCATCCCAACAGCAGCCGGACTGGATATGAAGTCAAATACTATGAAAAGGTATATGTGCTGTTACTTCATCATAAATATCAGCTGAATTCAGTCTTATTTGTAGAGGAGGGGGGAAAAAAACACAAGTTTTACTGAAGAAAGTGGAAAAACTCCAGCAGAATCATGCTCTGGGCCATCTACTTTCACCATGTGGGATGAAGGAAAAGCAAACATGAAAGACGTGCACAGAGACACGGCAAGCAATATAATAATAAATGCCCTGCAGGTTTGTTGGGACAGTAACTGCAGATCAGGAACATGCAGCTCCAGAGCCTGAGACAGATAAGATTACTATTAGATATGCACAGATCGGTGCAAAGAGAGAGAGGAAAGACTTAAAGGTACCAACTATAGTGGAAAGAACTCACAAAATGAATGACATGCATCATATGGAGTCCCTCAGAAGTACGTTGTTTTCTGGTGACTTTCTGATGCCCAACCAAATTTTCTAAACCCACTCCTCACTGCAGTAAAGCTGCGGTAAACTTTAATTTCTCTCGTGTTTGCTTGATATAAATAGCATTCAGCAACTCACTGGAGGAAAAGTTCAGCACTCTGGAGGTTCTTTCTTTGCCATTAGAATGAAGTGAGATATGTTCGTGGCTGATATTAAAGATCAAATTTACTTCTATAACAGGTTTATCAATATTAATAGCAAGAACAAGCAGTACAGAACCTGCTGTACAGAACAGAGTGCAGATAAACAGGGAGGCCGTGCCACTATAATAGACGTGTACCACACAGCTCTAACAGGCTTATGTTTCATGTTCATGTCTTATATTTTTTTATTAGTTTTTATTATTATTTCACGTTTGACTTTTTGTTTTTTAAACTAGTTTAGTTTCAGTTTTCAGAGATTTTCTTGTTTCAGCTGTTTGAGCTGGAGGTATATATGAAAAATCAGTACAGGTATTACAATAATAATCACCTCCATCAATGCCTCATCAGGCAAGTTGTAATAAAATTTACACCAAACCAACAAATATCAAAACTCTATATTTTGGTTTTGTTTTAAGATTTTTCCAAGTTCTGAAATCATTTCACTTGTGCTTTTTTTAATCTAGATTTTATTTGTATTTTCGTTACTAATTTTCTTTTTCACATGTACTATAATAGTACCATTGTATTGATGAAAGGACATTAAAGAGCTACTCTGAGAGGTCAAAATTATTCCCACAAAAGCCGAGATTGCTACATTTTAACACTCCCTACAGAATCACAGAAGGCCATATGTTCAAATGCAACCATTTATTGTTTCCAGAATTTTTTTAGAGTCATTCATAGCCCAGTTAATGTATAAATGAATATCTTTATTAATTTTTTTTTTCTTTCATGAACACACGCTGTAATTTCATCTGCCGTGTCACGCTCATTTGCATAGCATAGCAGATTGCGACTAGTCTTTACAGTAAATCTGTCGTGGACATAAAATGACAGCTGTCACACTCACACTTGTCTATTTTCACACACTGTGTTTTCTGGCAATGCCAGGTCTTTGTGTTTGGCTGTGGCAAGCTCTCACCAGTTTTCACATTTTCTTCTCTTCCCTATGCTTCATCATATTTATTAAAGCTCCGCTCCTTGCTGCTCTACTCCCAGATCTTTATATGAAAAAAGAGAGACGGGAACAAATCTAGAAGAGAGGTGGGTGGGGAAAGATGCGGGGTAAAGAAGAGGTAACAAGAGGAATATTGTGGTGTACTTTGAAGGGATAAAAAGCTTTTGTGGTAACAGATAGAAAGAGAGGGGTGAAGAGGGTATTTGAGACAGAGGAAGATGGGGAAATGACTTGTTGGAAATATGCTTGTAAGACAGCGATAGAAAGAAATGAAAAAGCGCTTAGTGGGACTGCGTGTAGGGGAAGAAAAGCAGAATGTGGGAAACAGATGAGTAAAGAGAATTTAAGTGATAGAAGGAGTATAACTGACAGTAAGACAGGAAAATTGTTAAACAGCCATGAAATGAAAAGGTAATGCAGAAACCCGATTAAAGTTTAAGAAAGAAAAGCTTTGTTTAGTCAGCATGTTGCCTCTTTCTTTCTTTGTCTCTTTTACCACAGTGCACAGTCATCGTCTGAGCCCACATGGTGTTTAATGATATTTTAAAATCACTTGTTTAATTTAATGATTTGTTAAACATTTTAAAAATTGAACTATTTAAACTTGTAATTTGAATAATAATTAGAAAACATTATTGACAATAAGAACGATTAACACTGTTAATGACTAATGATGATTAATTCGGTGTATTCATTACTTGACTTTGGAAAGTGTCAGCTCAGAGTGCTGTTGTTGTTGCGCGCTTCAGATCTACATAGACTCCCAAAATTTTCCTCTTCAGTTCTCTCCTGTCAGCTCTTGTCACATAGCTTAGCTCACTCTGCAGGGTACGCTCATTATGCAGCAGCAACCGTTCTGTTTCTCAGTTAATCTCTTTTTATTTCAGTGTGTGTGTGTGTGTGTGTCATTCATCTGACTTTTCTGCTGTCTTTATTTCCTCCTCTGTGTTCACAAATGAACAAAACATAGAGATGTAGCAGCTCTCTATGTGGGCACGGTGGCTGCTTTATTCACATCATAATGCCACAATAATACCATAACATACAGATGCTTTGGGGGATTTTTTTTTTCCCCCATCACGCTCAGATAGGCTTTGTAGCATGCTAACATTTGCTACTGAGCTAGGCTAAAGCTGATGATGATGTGATATGTTTTATTGCTACTTTTTTTCAAAAAGCTCCATATAAAAATCTGACCTGCCGACCAAGATTAAGCTTAATAAGAAGCTTTTGGGAAGTCTAAGGAGCTTGGAAAGAAAAGCATCTGGACTTCTTTAAGTTGCTTGAAGACGTTTCACCTCTCATCCAAGAAGCTTCTTCAGTTCTAAGGTCAAATCATGGAGAGGCCCAGATTTAAGCCCTATAGGAGTGTCCCCCAAAGAGGCACAATGGACCTCCTATGGAACTGAACTGAAGAAGCTTCTCGGATGAGAGGTGAAACGTCTTCAAGCAACTTAAAGAAATCCAAGCTCCTTAGACTACAATGACCTTCACACACACGCTTTTGGGAAAAATTCCATTTTCATAAAAACCATCAGATCAACTTCATGCAGATGCTGCACAAAGTCAAGGAGTCGCCAAAAGCTTTAAAATTCATTGTTTGGGAACCAGAATCCGTGTCAATCATGGCAGACTTCTTATACTTGCTGTTTTAAATGGAGATGTTTTGCAAATAACATGCAAAACCAAGTATATTACAAAGCAAGTGTTGCAATTATTTGAATGTGTTACTCACTCAGCCCATTTTTCTGCATTGTAGAAGGTGTCACTCATTCTCATCAACAGATGAGCACCATATTTGTTTTTCTAAAAACTTTACACGGAGTCGCACTGTTACTGCCTTCTGGAATTTTTATAATTTATTCCCAAAGCAATGAGTAATGCTCCCTTATTAAAAGCAAGTTAAAAACTCCTAACTCGACGTGCCAAACTGTCTGACTCTTTGAAACACTGTCTCAATAAATGAAACATTACCGAAGCCTCTGATTTTGTTACAAAGTTGTCTTGCACATCTCCCAGAATTACAAACTGTGCCTCGGAAACGAATGATCCCTCTCACAAATGAATTCCTCCTACACGTCTAACTCCTCCACCTCTTCCTCTCCTGTTTCTCTCTTTTGTTGTTTTTTTTCCCTCCCTCTTTCTCACTTCTCTTTCGATCTCTGCAGGAACAAAAGGATCAGAGTTATTCTACTGTGAAGACTGCCGCCACACGGATCAGTGTCAACAACCTTAAGCCCGGCACCACATATGTCTTCCTCATCCGCCCCTTCTCAACACCAGCTCCTTCCTCAGCCTTGTCTTCTTCCCCGCTCTCATCTTCCTCCTCTACGTCCTCTTCCTCTTCTACATCATCCTCCTCTTCATCCTCATCCTCGTCCCCGCCGCCCATTGATTACGGGGCGTACAGCACTCCCCTGGAGCTGCAGACACTTGGCGAGTGTGAGTAGCAGTTTTATTCCTCCTCCCCCTTCCCCTCCTTGATTTCTCTCCTTTCTCCCCACTCCCTTCTCTTAGACCAGGCAGATTGGGTAGGCGTTCGGTGCAGGCACCTGGCCAGCCCACACAATGAGGCGTGCTGCTAGTGAGACAGATATGGGATGTGACTGTGTCTAAGATTATGTGTGAAGATTCAAGATATTAGCAGTAAGCCGTGAAATGTTTCTTCTTTGCGCCTGTTGATATAGTGTCCCTTATGCCACCTCAGGGTTTGGCTGGTATCCTTCTTGTTTCTTGCCTTGTACTTTTCACAAATATATTTTTTTCAACCATTGTATTTCTCCAGGAAGAGGAATGTTGAGAATTTATAGTATTATAGCGGTGTTGCTTCGCACCAGAGGGGTGCATTACTTTTGCAGAAACTTTTATAATGTGTGATCGAAACGTTTTGTGATTCCTTGATACAAATTTAGGCCCTACCTCCAGCACTCTCTGTGCTCCTGATCTGACCACTTGCAATTGTGACTTTATCATGGACCTCAAAATCGCATCTAGCTGAAAAATTAATCTCCGTATCAGAATGACTGACCATTGTCCAAGCTCTAATACAGCGAATTAGATCAGGAGTTCAGTCGGCACCATTAGGTGTCTAAAGCCTTGATTATACTCCGTTGTGGACACGGACAGCTGGAGACTCGATGACCGGGAAGCCATAATATCAATTCTCTGCTGACAAGTCTGCGCGGTCACAAAAAAACAGCCAAGCGCACAGACATCTGCACCGACCTTCGCGCTTCCCGTGTTATGACGACATTTTGTCACTCAGACCGAGCAGACCCGAGTGGACTCGTGGACGTGGAAAATATAACTGAGGCTTAAGGCAGAAAAATTGACACGAGTGATGTGAACTGTGCACATGCCATCATGCACCCTCTCACAGCGTTAAAACAGCTTCTGTCTTAGCCTCATACAAGTTTCTCCTCTTAAAAGAGTTTTGACACAGTAGACACAGTAGAATAGATTCAAATGTGTGAGTGGCTAAAAGCGGTGCTGACGTGCACGAAGACACTTCTTAAAGGTTTTGGCTGGCTGTCCAATTCAAGAAGTTTGTTTTTGTTATTCGTGGGTTCATAAAATCGCCCCACATACTGCATCACCAACTAACAAATCATACAGCTTATTACATTTATCTGTCAATTAACTTTGTGTGGGAGACGGTGAATATTAATCAACACTGACATTTAAGCCTAAACAGCTTGGAATTGTGCTTCCCACTCAGTTAAGAACTGACCAAATCATGCATTACATGCACGAAGGTAAAGTAACAATGAAAACAAAGGAAAGAAACTGTAGGAAAACACATCTCAACATGTCGTCCTGTCAACCTTAAACCTGCAATAAAAGCTTGAAAATTACTGCATTGTTTGTGGCTGGATGTTTGACTCTAACTGTGCTTTAAGGTGTAGTTTAAACTAAAATGCAGTTTGGATAAGTAACATGTTCATGAGAGGAACCAGGTGTAGGTAGTGTAAGAAAACAGGATGTAGCAGGCGCCCACTGCAACACAGACGAGTTCAGCGAGCTCTAAACATTTGAAACTAACATGGATGAGAAATATTTAAAATATGAAAATGTGCATAATTGTATGTCAGCTGATACACTAGAGTATAAAACAGCATCTAGAACAACTACTCAGTGACTGTAAAGATGAGGCTGTTCTGTTGATGTCAGTGCTTCTTGTTTACTAAAGCAAAAAAGATTTCTTCATAATTTGTCCTCAGCTCGTGTTCTTCTTCAGCTGAATGTCAGCAAGATCATGTGCACAAATGTCCCTGTGATTCTTTCCTAGGCTCATAACTGCTACTTATGTTGTTCGGTTAAGGTGTGTGTGTGTGTTTATATGTGTAATAACTACGTTTTGTTATTTGCAGTGGCACTGGCGTCCAGTGAACAGAATCCGGTGGTGATCATTGTTGTCGTGTCTGTGGCTGCCCTCATTATGCTGCTCTCCATGGGAGCTGGACTGCTCATCTGGAGGAGGTAGATATGAATATACTGATGTAAACATGCACACAGTAGATTAAGTCCCTAGCCACTCCCTATGGTTCGTGAAGGCCTTCCCAGATTTTAGTATCTTTTTACACACTTCGTACGCATCATAGACTCGGCTGCATATTAAGTTAACCATCACATGCAGCTCCATCTTAATCCAGATTATAGTAATCTGTCTGTAAGAGAGGATCCTGTAAAAGGACCATACATTAACAGTGATTCTGCGTTGTGCAGCCACGCTCACCATCGTTTAATATGCAACATAAAGACATCAGCTTGATAATGGCGCTGTCCGCACCCGGGGGAAAATGTTGGCAGGGTCAAAACCTTCTTTGATCATTTTTTTGGCTCGAAGTTCATAGTTCTTTGCTCTCTAATTAGTTTCCACATAGAGAAATGGAGCTGTTTAAAACAGCTGAGATGAAAGGTTTAGGTAGTGTCACTTGTATAACGGCAGACACATGGTTTGCAAAGTGATTTCGCTCTACCTCTTGGGTTTACACTGAATCAAAGGGTCTTTTTTTAACGTTGTTTTATAATGAGAGTGGAACGTTCAGCTTTATTACTCTACCTTTTTCAGTAAGGATAAAAAACTGTTAAACTGAACTAACGTTTAACCTTAAACCAAAATGACTCACAGCTAATGCAAATTACTCTTCACGCTTCAGGGAAATCTTTTTCTGCATATTGCTCAGTTTAATTAAATTCAATTTTTGTTTCAAATTATTATAGTTATTATTGTTACTTATTTATTTATTATATTCTGTTTTCTTTTAGTACAGCTGGGCTTAAAGTGGCAGTCTGGTACAATTAGGTTCAGTTTGGGTCATTTTTAATGACGCAATTTAGATAAGATAATTGTTATGATGGAATGTTTTTAAAAAATTGTAAAGTGGGGCATTGTGAGCATAGGTGTTTAAGTAATTAATTGGACTTTTAGTTCTCAGGTGATTAGTAGATGTTGCTGCACATTTCCCTGCAATGACTACATTGGTGCCACAGGCTCATGCATTGCAATATATTACTAAAGACAATGTAGGCAATCATAATAACTGACGAATACATATTAACATAACTTGCCAGACTTGAGTGTCTTGACTGTTAAACATTAAATGATTTTATGATATGGAAGCTGAATATCTTGTCGTGTAGTTACATGTTTTATTCAGCTGAGCAGACAAAGGGAGTGAGTGGATTTCTGCTTGTTCCAAACATTTTGCTCTTTGACTCATGCCCAACTCTGAATTCTACCATCTCACCTCAAATACGCCTACACAGTAACACACAGACTCGCAACTCTTACTGTACTCTCAATCATATATGCAGCACATGAGTAGAGGGCAAATATCTATTCCCACACAGTACACATGCACGCATATGTTTTTTTCTTCTTCCATTTGGCTGCAATTCAACTGTTCAGTCTGTCCAGCGAGATTTTCCAACACATTGTGCAAAGATTTGTCTGTATAGCTTTTGTTCATCCTCTTTTCTTTCTCCGTACACACACACACACACACACACGGATACACTGATCTTCACTGAAGCTGCACTCTCAACCATACAAAGTAAAGTGGGCTTTTTCCACAGCTACACTCTCTGTATGTGTGTATAAAGAGGGGCTGTGTTATAGACACCACGACCAATTCAAGATCCAGACAAACGGGGCAATGATGGATTCAGCTGGGCGAAAAACGGGGTCCTGTTCATTCACAGCAGCGTCATACACATTGGTGGATATCAGTCAAACATTTTTAAAGGAAAATATAGGAATGGATGTACAAACATTCGCAGACATAGTCAAGTGAAGACAACAGCACTGTAGTAGGAAAAGCATAAAATTCAACAAGGTGCTTATTCTCAGTAGACACATACTCTGACACACACACAGCACAAGTATTTAAATAAATTCTTGCTTTGAGGAAGGCAGCATCATGCCCTTGTGCACAGCATCACAGTGAATAATAATGGTTATCTTACTCTTTTATTTCCATCACTGCATTCATTGCAAGTGGTCTCCATTGTTCATCGCTGCTGGACCATTAACTAGCTCTTCATGTTTTGCATAGAGACAAAGGGAGAATGGTGTGATGCCTCAATTACCATGTTCGTGTTCGCAAAGACAGCCAGCTTACAGCTATGGCTGGAGGGTCTCAGTTACATCGATCTGCCTGTTCACACAGACACATGCAAATGAGTTCCACTGCACACACATAAAGGCATGGATGGACACTGGCAGCGAAATGCATTTATGGCACATCACATTTATGGATGTGCCCTTGATGCTATGCACGGTCCTCAAACCTACTTCATTTTTCACTTTTAATATAGAGTGCGTTAGTTGTGCCTCTGTAATGGACATGGGGTTTGTCTCTCCCTCCTCTTAACCCCTTCTGTTCCTGCAGCTCTTAGAGTCCAAAAAAAAGGAAATTATTCCATTTTAATTATAAAGCGTCATATCAGGCCAAGTAAGGTAAAGACGCTACAATAATACAGAGAGAAAGCCAACTATTTGACAACCCCTTATGAGCAAGCATTTGGCAACAGTGGGAAGGGGAAACTCCCTTTTAACAGAGAGAAACCTCCAGCAGAACTTGGTGCAGCAAAGGTTTGAGGTGAGGGGATGGCGACAGGACCAGTGATTTTATTTTCTGTGAGTTGGTTTGAATTACCATATGTGGGTACACCACTACAACAGATCGTGCCATATTTTACCGCATAATTGGTGTATTTAACTTTCTGCATCGACTATTCTCTTAGTCTTTAGATCTCTTGTGTTGGACAACCTATAGCAGTCTACTGATTAAGTTTAATAGTCAAAGTTACTATTAAAACAACGAATATTTTAGCATTTCTGTACCAGAAGCCCTAGAATTGCTTCCCATTATCTTGCAATTTACGTATGCAAGAAAATTGCTTTAAGGCTCAATCAAATCTCAAAATAGTTGCTGATTGCTTTTATGGTAATACATTTACTGATGAACTGAGAAACTCTTGCAGCTCAGTCTCACCATTATAAAGATGTTATTTAAGCACAGGTTCATCATCAGTCATAGTTACTTACAGTGACATACAAATTATTATGAACTCTTATTAACATAAAGTGGTAATAAAAACAGATGAAAAGTGGAGGGGGCGTGATGAGATAAGAGAGGGTATTTTGTATTTTCTTCACTTTGAAACCTCACCTTGATGCTCTATCCTATCATTTACACACATACACACAGAATCCAGTGGTGCCTGACAGAGTTTGATAGAGCCAGAGTTCCAGGGCATTGCCCAAACATTCTCCAGGAAGCCCAGGCTTGACTGGTCAGTGCAAGGATTGTTTACCCTTCACCAGCCACACCAGCATGCGTTTCTGTGTCTTCTGATTGAATGTGTGCGTGTGTGTGTTTTGGTGTCTGGTGAGTGAGTTACAAGTTATCAAGAACAGAGGATGGAGAGGAGTTCAAGAAGAAAGAAAGAAAGAAGCAGGAAATTAAAGATGAGGGTCATTTCATAGGGCTGATGACACTTGGTGACACAGTAAAAAAAAAAAGTAGGATTCAAAGGGGAAGAGATGGGGAAGCTAAGAAAAAAGGTCTCAAACACAGCAGTGTATAGGTGCATGCATATGTTGAACAGATCAGTGCTTTTATGTCTGGAAGTTACTTATGCATAAAGCCATTTTGTCAGTCTTGCTGTTTATTATTCACCAGATAGTGTTTAAATTAACACCTTTGTAAGTAATAACTTACAAATGAAGCTGAAACTATATTTGTCTTTATCTTTGTGTGAGAGTAGGTTTTAGAGTAACACTATTTATCTGCCCCAAGGGAGAGATACTTATGTGGTAGCAGGGCTCATCCGAGTAAAGCAAAACTCAGCAGTGGAATAAAGTGAATCTCATTATACTAATGGATAAAAGTTAAAGTGTTCTCTTTTTTTTTTTTTTTAAATTACCTAATTTTACGTGCATTTTGCCATACATATTGTAAATCTCCTCCGGCCTAATACCTCAGCTAGGATTCTATTCATGCTCTCTCACCTATTATTCTGCACCTGCATTATTCTAGGATATGTAGGCACGGAGTTGAAAGAGCTGACATGGAAGCAGCATAATTTACATGACATCCATCTTCTATTTTGTTTTAAAGTTCTCACCCTAAAGTGTGAGTGACTGTACCTAAAAATGTACAGCTGCATAAAAGTGCATGTTATTACTAATTTTATAATTATGATCGATTTTTGAAGTTGCCATAGAAATTGATTAAATTAAGCAAAAGCACACACAAAACCTATCAAACTATTCTGACATCCTCGACCAGCCAGCTGAGGCCTTTCTGTGTGGAGTTTGCATTTTCTTCCTCTGGGCAGCAACTTCCTCCCACAGTCCAAACACACACACACCAGGTCAACTGGTGATTCTAAATTGGCTGTAAGTGTGAATGTGAGCGTGGACGGCTGTCTGATGGGAGCCCTGCGTTCCCCGAATAACTCGGATTTTTTTTGTGTAACACCCCCTCAACTCCCACTCGGAAAGTTGAAGCAGAACAACGTACCCCCGAGTTATCAATCCAAGATGGCGGCACTGAACATAAACAATAGTAAAACTAAACTTTTAATCTGTACTGCCACTGTTTTGTATTTTCAACTCATTAAGTCATACGCAGAGCAGTGATTAGTCTTTATCTCTGAATATGTTTTTTAGTTCTAATAGCTCGACTATGCTAAGAATCCGCTAACTCGGGAATAATGTCGCTCACAAGTCCTGACATCTGAGTTCTGAGGTGTCTGGAACATGGCAAGAATCTTGGCCTGTGATATCTGCTTTAGCTCCCCTATGATGAAGATGAGGTAGATAATTAGAAGAAGATGGAAGGATGGACCTTTTAAAATAAGGCTACTTGGGTGTTTCGTTTGCAATGCTAAGGTTGTAGGAGCTTTAGCTTTATTGCCAGCCATAAGATGAGGTGAGATGATAGCATCAATAAATATTAAACATGTCCCCCACTTTGACAGGTATCAAGCTGTCACTCACTCTATCCACACATGACAAGGGAGTGGTTTTTAATTGGCTATCGATCAGATGCCAGGATAAGACGCATACATTCATCGGTGCCCTGGTTTCTTTTAGTCTTCTCCAGCTAACATAACCGGTTTTGCCAAAATGGTTAATCAGGGTACTAAAGGCTAGAAGTATATGATTTATAGAGAAAGTCTGTTTTTCTGCTTGATTCAGATTTTTTTTTTTGTTGTTGTTGTTGTATAGAACATTTCTTTCTCTAAAACTATCTAAAAAAAAAAAAAACCTCACTTAACCTATTCATTGCAATAACTATATGTCATACAACTAGAACAATCAACATTTTTGCTTCCATAGTTAATGCTATTCACATAACCAAAGGGAAAATCTACTAATTTGTTAAATATAGCAGCAAAATTTTAATGCAGTAGTTTTGCTAGTTGAGTTTTACAGATATTCTACATTAAGGTTTTTGCAAAAGTATTGAAACATGTCTTAAATAAACATTGTGTGGCATTTAAAACAGAAATTCCATCCACTTCATGCATATGACATAATATTAGGAAATGAAAATGCAGATTTGTGAAAAATAGAATTGTTGGCATAGCTCAATTAAATTGACAGGATTTCACAGATGTGAATAATGAAGTGTCAATCAACATGAAAAGTTTGTTTTCCCCCCTCCCAAAGAACATATCTGCTCATGAATAGGGCTTAAAGAGAAAAGAAGTCTTGCCAAAACGAACATTTGAAGAAGCTGAGCAGACAGTGACAGAGTTTGGCCAGAAATTTTAGCATTCACCATCCACACATTTCCTTCTGCCATCTGGTTCTTTTGAAGTTGTGAAATTTAAAAATCAGTCCAGAATTCTTGTAATTCTAGTTTTAGAAATAGACTGCAAGGTCTGTTTACAAAAATTGAAAGTATATTATATGATTTTTTGTACTGTATGTTTACTTGATAGCATCCACTGTATTCCAGTGATTAGATTTTAGAGAAAAATCTGTTTTGGATCCAAAGTTGTGTTGAATGACTAAATTCATGAAAAGAGCCAGAATTGACAATGGCACCCCCTCCTTGTTTTCTTCCCAGCAGCGTCTGCTCAGGCTCTTCCAATGTAACTCCTGCTAGCGTGGTGCTGCTTTCGACCTCCTTCTCCACCCTTCCTCCTCCTCCTCTTCTTTCTCCTCTTCCTCCCTTCACAGAGCTGATGCCCAGGTACACTGGCATGTCTGTAGTCTCTTTCTCCCTGCTCCCCTAGCCCCACATTTCTGTCTCCTTTCATTTCCTCATACCGAGAGAATCATAATAACCATTTCTTTCCTTTTTCATGAAGCGGTTCAGCACAGTTTTATTTATATCCTCGCCACTGCGCTCCACCGAGATCTGAAATCAAACTAAAAATGTAAAGGCCAGTCATATTGAATTCATACTCAATAAGAAGCAACCTTCCAATGAGTACTACTTTGCATCTGCTATTTCATTTTTGTCACATATATGACATTTCAGAAGAAGAAAGGGAAATGGTCACATAAATCAATTTATGAGTCTTTTTCATGCATCCCTACCACTACTCCTGCTACTACTACTTTCTACTACATCCTTCTTTGGTATTTGGTATTAGTATTCATGCTTATTAGCTTGTTGTCACTCCTTTAACCCCTTATGCCTAGTGTATCATATCTGATACATGGGTTTTTGTGAGTTTTTGAGACTTTGTCTCTAATTTGAACGTATATTTTTAAGAAACAAATTGCAAAAAGATGCCAGATGTAGCTAATATGATAAAAATTAAAACTCATATATGCTAATTGATATTAACTCTTATTTTTTAATTTTTCAGAAGGTTCAATAAGCATACTATTTTAAATATATATATATCAATTTGTGGCAGTTATTTAATGAGTACAGGGCTTAGATGGTTGATTTATCCTGCTGTGTGTCCTAGCTTCTGTTTTTCTGTTACTTTTCTAATCTCTGAGATGCATATTTTTCGTCTCTCTTTGCTTCTTCCGCTGCTCCTTGCAGTCTACTTTATAGGCTATACTGTGTGCCTCTTCAAGTTTCAACTTCCTTGCATAACCTTCTTCCCAATTATCCTCTTGTTCGCAACCTCTTATTTTCATGTCACTTCCTCTGCCTCTTCGTCGCAGCAGTACTTCCTTCATTTCTCTCGATGATTTCTCCACTGCTTTGCCCTTCTCCCCTTGCCGCGTTCGCTATTTGCTCCCTTACCTCCACTCCTCCCTTTGGTCTCCTGCATCTTGTTTCTCTCGGTACCGTGGTGCCCTCCATTCTCATCTTCCTCCCATTCCCACCCCTTGCTCCCTTTACGCTGTGCTCCCTTATCTATTAATTCTTGTCTCCTCTCTCCTGTCTGATATCTCCTGCCCTGAGGAGTTGTGGTGCATGTGTCTGCTGGTGTGTTTTGACAGACAGGGTCCTGACCTTGTCTCAGACCCAACTGCTACACAGGCTGAGGGATGTGTCAGCCTCACCCTCAGCCACGTCTCTCCTTATAAAAACTCACGGGGACATGCACATGCAATATAACAGGATCCTGTAAAGCGCGCACACACACACATGTGCGCCCACATGAATTTGTGCAGACACACTCATGCACAAACGACACACATTAACATTCCCATGTGCACATACATACGACTGTCGTACTCTCTGTATACTCCCTCTCAGCTGTGCACCAGCTCTTTGTGTAGTGCAGATATATTATGATGTTCACATTAACACATGCCTGCCTGAGCAGGTATAATATTGTACTTAAACATAAATCTACACCTCAGTGTCATCTGTGCTCGGGCCTTAACTGTGACACGTTGTGACTTCTTTGTCAAAACAGCCACAGCAGTCTTTGCTAGCCATGGCAGCAGAACGTTAAGTATGTTCCATGTTCACTTGTTGATATTATTGATGCAGATATACATACACGTCTGTTCTTTTAAAAGGCTTAGGCTAAACTGATTTGCTAAAGACCTGAAGGACGAGGCACTCTCAAGATTGGCATTTGAAGAAAACTTTCAGATGTTTGTACTTGACCTTCTCATTCCATATAAAGCATTTAAATGTGCTATGCAGAAATTTTAAACTACCCCTCATTTCTTTATATTTTGCTTCCAAGGAGCGAAACTTTCTTGTAATGTTTTTGAAAAGGTTTTGAACACTTGGTTAAACAACTTGGTATACCTTAGCATAGTTTGCAGTGTGTCCTTAAAAAAGGGAGCAAACTGGACAAAAGAAGGGACAAGCCTGAAACACTATCTAATGCAGATGAATAGTATCTGAAAGTCATGTGTATAAGAATTAGTGTTTAGCGAAGCCTCATCAGAAATGGTCTAATGGGTAGTGTCAAGATACCATTTTTAGGAGAGAAATACAGGTATACCAAATTATACAAAAACTGGACTGAAAATCAGTGGCAATGGCACTCATCGAGTAATAAATCGTTTTGGTTAAAATCATCAACAAAATCTATGGATGACATCAGGAGAGAGGTACAGCATTGAGTGCCAATAGCCATCTGTAAATTACGATTCCAGCCAGTAGCGTTGGAGATCTCGTCAACACTGATGGAATTATGAACTCCAAAAAAACAAAATACAGTCAGATTTTGATCCGCCATGCAATGCCATCTGGAAAGCATCAGATTGGGAACTGCTTAATTTTTCAGTATGACATTAAAACCAAACACACTGCCAATGCAGTAAAAGCACAACTGAATTGAAAAACCCGGACCTTACCATTACTGAATTATACAAACTCTGTTTCTGGCTTTCATGTTGTATTTCCATGTATGTTTGCGCAACATTTTCAGTTTTCCTATGAATATACAAAGAAATGAGAGGAGGCTTGAGACTTTTGCACACTTTTATACTATATTTTGGTATTTGTAGACTATATTTTATTGGAAACTGGTTGTTAGAAAAACTTCTGATGTTGTTAATTATATCCTCAGTAATTCTTTAGTCTTGTTTTTCCTCTATTTTTCTAATCTAAGTAAGTTTGTTAGTAGCCAGCCAAATGTTAATTTGTCACTGACAGTGTGAGTGTGCGTGGCATTTGTGTTGCATGCAAAGAAAAGAAAAAGAAGCTTTTTTCAGCCAGAAGCCATCAACAGTGAGATCCTATTGAGCTTGCTCCTCTTTAGGCCCCTGTGGTGACAAAGGATGAGGACAGTCCAGTTGCCAAAGTGTATATATATTCATTTCTTGGATGAAAAGTTATTCAAGGTGAAACAACAATAGTGTATCAATTGCAAGGCTGTTGGTGTGAGTCGGTGGCACACTCAAATAGGCAGGATTGGCACTGAGCCTCGGACTTTTCTGATGAGTGAACACTTCAGGGGTCTTTATGAATGCTTCTCCACATCTTTTCTCCTCTGTCAATATTCTCATTGTTGCTTCTTCTCTCTTGGCAGTTACTACTTATAACCATGGCTCAAGATAAAGAGCAGCTGATTCTGCCATTTACCTGTGTCTGCTAAATGGGATTAAAAAGAAACTCTCTCTGATGACCGTCTCTCTCTTTCTTCGCAGGCAATGTGGCTACAGTAAGGCTTCTCAAGAGGGAGATGAGGAACTTTACTTCCAATGTAAGTGACAAAAGTGATGATTGTATTATACAGCATCACTGTGTCTGTATAAAGTGTATGGGACAGGAGGCGGAATCTGAAAAAAGGCTTTGTCTTTTCCTATTCCAGTGCGGGAATGGCATGTGAACACACATGCCCGTGCATTACAGATGACTTTTGAGGCATTAAGTAGCGCCGCAGCCTTGATTCGCAATTCTGAGTGCATGCTTAGCCAACTCTGAGCACACTGACACACTCCATTAGGTGGTGTGTGCGTGGTTGAGTTTGATGGGGAGAGATTGAAATCAGGAGGAGGAGGAGGAAGATAAAGAGCCGGAGATGAGGGGAGGAAAAAGAATGGGAAAAAAAAGGCTAAAATCTCATGAACAAGGCAGGCAACAAGCGAGATTGTGCTTCAAAAGCAGAACAGTAAATGTTGTTGTTTTACAAGGTTGTAAATGCTTCTTTTTTTAACCTCTGGTCACAAAGCTCTTAATAGGTTTTTTGTTTGACAGTGACAGATTGAAACAAGTTTGACATATCTGTTCCTGTTTGTGTGCGGGTTTGCCTGTCAGTGCTTTGCTAATGTGGTGGCTGTGTGTGTGTGTGTGTGTGTGTGTGTGTGTGTGTGTGTGTGTGTGTGTGTGTGTTTTAGAGTTTATTTATGTGTGTATGCATGCAGAGTTTGCTTTCTCTCCTTTTTTTTTTTAATTGTGTGTGAGTGCGCAAGCGTGTGCTCGTGCTCATTTGCGTTGTTTAATCTCCCAGCATACTGAGCCCTCTAGAGAGGTTTGGAGCACTATGTCTGATGAATAATGAGCCGAAGCCATGCGAATGGGAATTAAATCTTCCCAAACAAAGACATGCCAACAGCTGACAAGCACGTAATATACACAAACACAGAAACACACCGAAACATTTTTGGCCTGCTTTTCAGAGACACACACACGCACCTTTCTTTCCGAAACTTGGACACCCATATAAACATTTTTTTCCTCATTATTCAACACAAAAGTCCGTTTTGCGTTCCGTGCATGCAAACCCAGTGCAGCATGCTTTCGCGTTCCTGCAGGTCTGCTTTGTCCGAGAGCTGGAAGCACGCAAAGTAGTGGGTGTTATGATTTTTTTTTTCCCATCTGTTCGCCTGCCAGACTCTTAAAACACATTCTACAACCATATATTAACGCGTGAGGACAGGGGAAGAGAGACGAAAAGTGAATAAATGAGCGTGTGAGTAATAAAGTAGAGGAAGAAGGAGGGGAAATGAGTGAGTGAGTGAAGGGCGCACTAAGAGGTTTGAGGGATGAAGTGTGATGAGGTGAACTGGCAGAGGAGACTCATCATAAGTGACACTGCTCAGAATATTAGTTTTATGTCAGAGTATGTGACCTAGAAATATTCAGCACATATTCCATGAATGCGAGGAGAAGAGGCTCGTGACTCATTTGCAATGCCATCGATAGTCGGACTCTGCATAAGAGAGCGACGGCAAGAGAAGGTGTGTAAGGAAATGAACGGAGAAAGACACAAAGAAGTTTGTGTTCTTCTGTCTATAATGAAAGAAAATGTTCTTGAATATGTTTCAGTTTCCCTTCGAGTGTGCCTATAGCAGTAACTCGGTGAACCCTGAATCTAACCAGCTGCTGCAGTGCATGTGTGATGGATGAACATGAAAAGCTAAATGCTACAAAGGTGACTTTGCTAACAAAGCTATTTGTTAGTTAACCTTGAAAAGTTGGGTGTTGATTATAGTCAAGTAGACCTGCGACAGACAGGCGACTTGTACAGGATGTACTCAGCCTATGGCAACTGGTCCCCTCACAGCTCTGAATTAGATCAGCGGAAGAGGATGGATGGAAGAACATTCAAGCAGACTGACCTTGAACAGTTTATACTACAAATGCAGATTGAAGATTAAGTCCTTACTGGAGTAGAGATTTTTCCTGGTATGTGGGCATATGTATGATGTAATGTTGTATTTGTGATATTACGCACTGGGTTTTGAAGTCCTGCTGTGAAGCTTCAAGATGAGCGTTTCCATCTTTGCTAGAGGGGGAAAAAAACGGATATGGCAGGAAGGGGTGGGTCTGACTGTGAAACTGCGTGCTCATTGGGTAATGACAAGTTGTAAGCCAATGACTGCGTGCTTTCATACCACAGGTAATCCTCCATTTTGAAACATGGTATGAACAAAATTTACAAAATAGTCTCAAAATGCATGACTGAGCCCATAAACCCAGAGGTCAGCTGATTTCCCATCGACGTCTGTAAGACAGGAAATCTTTATTGCAACCACAAGTATCGCCATCTGGTGGCCTTTAGATAGAATGCAGATTTAAGGCTCAGCTTCATGTTTCCAACCCAGATGCTATGTGTTTTGTGCATTTGTGTGTGTATGTCTGATTTTAAGCTACTATAGGAAAGAACATTCAGTCCAACACTTGAATAAAAGTGTTGGACTTTTTGCACTTATGAAAGTGCCAAAAGTGCACTTTCATAAGTGCACTTTCGGCTTTGCGCACACACACACACACACACACACACAGAGAGAAGCATATCAGCATGTGTGTTTGTTCGCACAAGTAAGCATGTGTGTGTGGTAGATCAATAAGCCGTTTTGAAGCAGCCAGTACAGTTTCCCTCAGGTCAATCTGAAACTGTAATCACATTTGAGAGCCTCTGTGCTGCTTTTGGGAGTACTACCAGGCCTTTTCCTGGAAGATTAGCCTTAAAGTGTAGTAACAGGAGTCAAAGGTCATCCAGCTGAGAGCTATAATACACTGGTTAATGGTCATTGACTACCTGCTGGCAAGTTTATTTTCTTACCATTGGTATTCAGTAAGTACAACAGGCAGTTAGCTGATAAAGAAAACTAAGGCTCATTGAGAAACCAAGTAGTGTTTATTTTGTTGTGTACAGTCTAGTTGGAGTCGATATCCCTTTCATTTCTAAATGTCAGGTAAAATTTCCAATTATTGTGTCTCATTAGCCTCACAGTAGTGATTTTGTAGATGCTGGTAAAAGAAATGAGGCAATTTGTGTGGATATGTCAGAGAAAAATTATTAAGTAATTTTTGAATTACTAAGTTAAAACACATCCAGTTTTAACGTAGAAGTATTTTTGTTTTGGGGTTTGTTTTTTTATTTTCAACATTGCGGTTTGAGGGTTTCTTTTAACCTAGAGTGTGAAACTTACAGCAAAGGAGCAAGGCAACTATAAGCACCATGTGACAAAGGTTTCTCTGCCTCAGCATTTTTAAGTCTATTATGCTTGTCCCAGTTTCTGACTGAAGATTGTATTTTGGTCGTGTGTGTCTGTTATTTTGCCTGCGTATGTGTGTGTTAGAGCGATAACATTTTGAAAAGACAAAAACCCTTGTGGAAGAGCCGTGTGATCTGAATAAAGCCTTGTGGAGGAAACCCAGTAAGACTTGAGCACTCAAAGCCTTTGATCTTACTTTGTCTCCCAGGAGTTTGGAAGGTCACAACAAATAAAACGGAGAGTAAGGCGAGTTATGAATAAAGAAATGGAAGTATATGTTATTTTTTCCATCCTTTAAATAAAATGACAGACCCCCCCCCCCCCCAAATCATCTCTTTGCATTATGGGTTATATTTGGCTATTATAACCTTGAAAAACTGACTAAGAACTGAGATATTTACCTTAACCCTACAGTTATATAGAGCTATGTAGAGTTTGATAGAAGAAAGCTTTTCAGCATTTTCAAACATCAATGGTAAAACTCTGGTATTGATTTCAGGCTGGAGATCAAAGAGCAAAGCCTTCTTCCCAGACACAACATTTTGGTCTAATGTTCAACTATCATACACAGAGAAAGTCTTTCTTGAAGGAGACAGACATAGCAATTCCTTTCACTGATGGTAGCCTCAGTAGAGCACAAAGCGATGCAGACTTTAGAAATGCTTTGCTTTGTGTTGAGAGCGAGGTCCAGCCAGTCTGGGAGTGTTTCTTTATATCTAATGTGGATATGTTGCTGCTGGGTACTTCAGACGTTATAAAGAATGTGCACAATAAATGATGTAATGTCTTACAAAGTGTAGAAAACACATGTCTCGTTTTATATCACCAGTTTTAAAACTATATAAATATTTTTGTGTGTTTATACCACTGCAGTTAAGATCCCAACACGGAGGACCTACATTGACCCCGAGACTTGCGAAGACCTACTTCAGGCTGTCCATGCCTTTGCCAAAGAGCTGGACAACTCGAGCATCAAGATCGAGAGAATTGTGCACACAGGTACATGATTATACACAAGAAAGCATCTCAGATTCCACTATTCATCCCAGAGATGATGGTGGAGGACTTCACCACTCGGTGAAAGGGTGCGTGGGCTCAGCAATTTTAGAGTGGGGTAGAAGAGAATAGAAGAATAGAAAAGCCCTTTACTGTCATTGTACATATTCAATGGAACTGTACACATGTTGTTCATCCTTTAAGCTCCAAGCTCCTTTAAGATTGAGGAGAACTAGAAAGCTATACTGTGGTTTAACAAAGTAGCATCTAGTTTGTTGTAGTATTAGTGCACATGACATGTGAGCTTCCATATCTGAAAAGGCAACTTGCTGGATAATATTTCTGCTTTGAGAGGTTTTGGAATCATAACTACAGTGAGCGTTTCCTGTTCAAAAAAGTAGTGAACAAAAACATGTTGCGGGCATTACATTTAAAATGAATATTTTTTTTTTAATTAAACAAAAATAAATCCATCTCTCATGTTGTCTTTGTAATATTTATGCTACATGAAATATTAAATAGATTGTGTTGAATAACTCCCTCTGTTTCATTTAGATTTTGCTAAGCATGCAAATGCATTTTAGGAATGAGGATATAATCAAAAGCAGTATATAGCACAGTAGAAATTATGAATGACAACCAATTTTAATCCATTAATTTTCCAAATATTATAGCAAAAATGCTAAAATATATTGTCCTGTGTTAAAAAGAAAGCCAAAAGTATTAGAAACCTTTCAAAGTCAACTCTGTGTCTTTTTGCACTTTCTCTGAATCTGCTTTGAGGCTGAATTGGCATCCAGTTCAATCAAATTTGGGAACTTGCAGACCTTTGCCAAAATTGCGCTAAACTATTGTGGCTATTGTATTTGCCTCTAGTAGATGCTTCAGTGTTTCACCTGCACTCTACTCCATCTTTGATCTCTCTTTGATCCCTTTGTATTTCATCTTTTTCTCTCAATGTCATCACTCTTTCTTCCCAACATGAAGTAGTATTTCTTCATCTAAGTCTGGCTTCCCCCTCTATCCCCTTCAGTCTAACCCTTACTCATTTCTTCTCGCATTCTTTTGATGTTTTTCTCCCTCAGCGCTCTCTTTCTGTGCATCCGTTGACACTGATCACGACCTCTGTTTGTCTCCCCCCACAGGTGACTTTGGGGAGGTGTGCCGTGGCTGCCTGAAGTTGCCCAGTAAGAGGGAGCTGCCTGTGGCCATAAAGACGTTAAGGGCTGGTTGTTCTGACAAGCAGCGCCGTTCCTTTCTTAGCGAAGCTGGCATTCTCGGGCAATTTGACCACTCTAACATAATCCGGCTGGAGGGCGTTATCACCACTGGTAAGAAAGGAGGGAGAGAGGGATATTGTGCAGAGAGCAGAAACAGAAAGGTAGTATAGTAGTAAGGGGATACCACTGGGAAAAGAATGGGAAAACAAAGGAAAATGGGTATAGATGAAAAGAAGCACAGAGTGGAAAAAAACGTAGGAATCCAAGGATCAGGGAAAAATTCTACAGTTTGACCAGCTCAGTTGTTGAAGGAAGTAAGGCTGTTGAAAAGGGGTAATTGGGATTTAAGCATCTTAAAATTGCATACAGAGAGGGTAAAAGGGAGTAGCAAGGGACAAGGATTGGGAGGAGCGCTAAGACACTCCAGATACCTCAATAACTCACACGTGGAGGGGGTCAGCGCTTACAGCAAAGAGGGCAAGAGAGGAGGATGGAACAAGAAGTAAAGTTTGAAAAGGAGAAAGCAGGGTGGGTAGATGGATGCCTTGTGCTAGCAGCAGCGGAGCTGCATCAAGGTCTATTTTCTGCTGACAGATAGCAATTGAGGTCCAAGAGCGAAAACAGAATGGAAGGAGAGTGGGGGAAAAAAACTTGAAGGGAGGAGACTGACGAAAGAGACATGAGAGTCACAGAAGATGAGGTAGAGGTTAATGGGAATGGCAGCTGAAGGGAGAAGCTTTAAGGAGTTTGTGAAGTTTTTGTTACTGCCGCTGCGATGCTTTTTGGTGATGTGTGTGTGTGTGTGTGTGTGTGTGTGTGTGTGTGTGTGTGTGTGTGTGTGTGTGTGTGTGTGTGTGTGGGCACGGTGCCCCAGCACACTCTGTGCTCAGTAGGATGGCAGCAGATGTGCAGGGTACAGTAATTGGTGCTAGAGACCCAGCGGGGCCCTGAGATGCACTCCAATCCCTCCCACCATCATATGCACACATACACACATTCATCGAAAACCCACATGCACACTCCTCACCACGCACACACGAAAAGGCTGTCCCATATGCTCACTTTTTCTTTACCATCACTGACAAACACACACACACCTGCTCGCCTGCCTCTTCACTTGGCATGAAATCACAAATCTTTGCACACACACCCACGCACGCCCACATGCCGTTAGACTACAAATCACCTGCTTTACATCACTTACGCCCCCACCGGATTCTTATTTAGCCCCCCTTCCATCCGCCCAATACATCTCACTCACCTGCAAAATACCACCTATTGTCCCTTTGTTCTATACTAATCTTTCTATTCATAATTTAGAGGCATGTGTTAAACGGGTGATCAATGAAGTCACTATTTAAACCTATTATAATCATTATCAAAAAAAGTGAGAGTAGCAGAAAACAAATCACAGTGTGGGAGACCTGGAACAGCTGGTAGCAGGACTGCAAACAAAGATGTTCTTGTAGATAACCACAAGAAATAGACATATTTTTACTGCATAGCCATCTCATCTCAGTCAGTACTATGACATATTGCATAATGGGTTATGATGGCTTTTTGTTCTCCTACAAGAAAATGTGACATTGCTCCCACGTCGCAAGTTGCTTCACTAGGCTTTGTTTTCTCGTCTCTATATAGACTGATGGAGTTTTGCCAAAGTTTAAAACATCACCGTGCCACAAAGGTCAAGACTTTGCTTTTAGATATGTTTCAAAGTGTGTCTTCTGTGTTTTTGTTTCCCTTCAGAATCTGCCCACATTCGTGACATCTTTTAAAACAGAATATGATTCTACTCGGTCCATGGTTGTAGCTGAATACATCGGCCATTCCAGCCCTGCGCAAGCCCGTTCAACCACAGACTCATTATCCAGCTCACATTAATTACATGATGGCTGGCAAATTATGGTAGCATCCCTGGCTCTCGCTTCCCACAGCATATTTGGTAACCTTTTCAAATAGCTTCCTAAAAGCGTAGTAATGCTGGGAAACTGGAAACCGGGGATTTTACAGTGGCAATTTATCATTCTTGTATTATGCCTGCATAAACTGTCAGGACTGATCAGACCACCTTTCCATCCTAGAATATGTGTTTGTAGATGTAAAGTTGTTTACATATCTGTCAAGGTTTATCTTACTGTCTCAACCTCCCGCAATCTTTTCCTCCTTTCGTCTCCCTTCCAACAACTGCAGTTTTATTTTCATTTCCCTCCTCCGTGCACTTCATAGCACTACTGGATCCCTGCCATCTGGGCCTCGGCACAGTATGTGTGTGAGCACGCGTGTAGTGTATATGAGCGCGTGCTATTGTGCACAGTAAGAGCGTGCGTGTGTGAGTGTTTCAGGGTCGTTAAACTTGCTGAGACAGCCAGGGCAGCGCACAGGTTCTCCAGGCTTCACTACAGTTCACCGAGTGAAGAATGGCTTCGCACAATGCTTGCCAAGTGGACTAGACTCACTTTATTCCTTCCCTATTCCCAATGTCTCTATTATCATGCTATTGCTTCCCTTTTTCCCTTGACTTCACAATTTTATCCCCGTTTCAATTGTTCATATATGCCCTCTGTCATGTCTTTGTCCAGGAAACACCATGATGATCATAGTGGAGTGCATGTCTAACGGAGCCTTAGATTCATTCCTTAGGGTAAGTTTCATTACTGTGCATTCATCTTAAATATATGTGCTGATGCTCATTATTAAACTGTAATTACTCATTACTACTCTGTTTTCAAGCAGCTGCACTAACAACACTTTTGTTTTACTTGTCCTAAATATACCGTTAATATAATGTGGTCCTAGGGCAGCAATTCTTGTGCTTATTACTGTAATAAGGAAAACATAGCATAATTAACTGCACAAATGGAGTGTTTCTGCTCAAAGCTGCTGTAAGCTTCTGTAAACTGTTAGTGTGCCCCTTTGCTCTGTGAACCACTTCACTGTGGTTTATAATGATATGAATTAATGGCCTGTTTGTTTTTATTCTCCAAATAAAGGTTTTCAGCTCAGCAAGCACAACATTGTAAAGCAGAGGCAGATGTGCTTTTTTTCTCCCCCTTCCATTCAGCCTGCTCACAATCTTCTCTCCCACCTCTTCTTCATCTTTCTCTTTTTCCTTCTGTAACCTCAGAAACATGAAGGCCAGTTGAGTATAATGCAGTTGATGGATTTGCTGACCGGAGTGGCGTCGGGGATGAAGTACCTCACCGAAATGGGCTTTGTCCACAAACGGCTCGCCGCGCACAAGGTAAGGGGAGCAGGTGGGAGTAGATGATAGAGGACAGGTATGGTGTGATGAACAGGATGTCGTGTTCTATAATGAGTTTTTGCAGACTACAATTCGTTCTTGTCTGCAAACATCTTTGAAAGCACTCACCTGTAGGTTTTTTACTGAAAGACTACATGAAGCTGAAAATTAGACAAAACTGTCTAAATTATTGTGTCACCCACGTTTCATTAGGGGTGTGTGTGTGTGTGTGTACCATGTTTACATATCTTTGTGGGGACCAACACCCCTTATGGGGACAAAAAAACCCGTCCCCACAAGTTTGAAGGCATTTTTGAGACTCAAAATGTGGTTTTAGTGTCAGGGTTACAATTAGGTTATGGTTAGGGTTAGAGTTAGGCTTTTATTTTTGGTGGTTACGGTTATGGTAAACTGCTAGGGAAAGCATTATGTCAATTAGATGTCCCCACAAGGATATGAAAACACGACTGTGTGTGTGTGTGTTTTGTTTGGTTTTTTGTCTTTCATAGAAGAGGCAGTCTATTAAACTACAGATGCAGTGGTCATGTTGTGGAAAATCAGGAACATCTGTTCTTGTAAACAATCAATTGTCTCTGGTGTGATAAGAGCTTTGCCCACCAGGGTAGTGAGCTCTCATACTGTGAGCATTTCCCCTCCAAATGTAAGCCATGCTAATCAGCCTGTTTTCCAAATCGCAGGTGCTGGTTAACGCCAACCTTGGCTGCAAGGTGTCTGGCTTCAGACCTCTTCAGGAGGACAAAATAGAGGCCATCTACACCACGCTGGTGAGATAACATTTTTTCTGCAACCTTATACATCTTATAACTCACACATGTAGGGCATATTTTCTTAATGAGTCTGATCAAATGGGAATTATCATATGTTATGTCAAGTTCAGGTGAGGTCACGTGGGCTTTGAGGTAGAGGGGGAGAAAAATCCAGTGTTTCTATGGTTATTTTAGGATTTCAGTCCAAGGTGAACCCAATCTCCTAACAGTTCCTTTGATCTGCTGGAAATATGCTCAAAGCTTTTCAAAGAGAATATTAAAGCTTTACTTTGGTGAACTCTCCACACACTTTTACATCTTGTCTTACCTCTCCTGTTCCTCTCCGCCAGCATGGAGGGAAAAGTGTGGTGCTGTGGACCGCTCCAGAAGCCATCCAGTACCATCGTTTCTCCTCTGCCTCAGATGTCTGGAGCTTTGGCATTGTCATGTGGGAGGTCATGTCCTATGGCGAGAGACCCTACTGGGATATGGGCAACCAGGATGTAAGTGTGCATTTAAATTCTCCATATTCCTTGCTCCAATTTCAATATTAATTTCTATACTTTTGTACCCTACCTCTCTCTTTTGCCGCTCTCTAATTTTTTTTTATCAATGAATTTTCTATCTGTGCCCACCATGCATCTTATTAATAGAAAACCGAGAAGCCACAGTACCTCTGAGAGCTATTGCAGGGCCTAAGTCCCCCTCTTTAAGTCTGCATCAGCTCCATGACCAATCCTGTTTTCTCTTAAGGATGCATTGACCCCCTTCTAGTGTCCACTGCCTATCCCTGGCTGCCACCCTGCTATTAAGTGTAGAAAATCTCTCAGAAAATAGTCAGCTTATTTCAAGAAATGTAAAGCACTATTTGAGGGGAGTGACTGTCCAGTTAATAGGACCCTGCCACCACTAGCAACCTTTAAAAGTCACTGTGGGTGGGCCCATTTTCCTTGTCACTCTTTTTTCTTTGTCCTAAAAAAGAGGTTTATATTTCCCCCCTTTTTAAGGATGTCATGCCTCTATAGTATAGCTGAAAGCAGGATACAGGTCTGCATATGAGACAACAGACAGCAGATCCTTGTTACTGCTTTTCTTATTAGTGAGGCCAGTGACACTCCAGGCATTATCAGCAAAGAGCTTTTTTCAAGACATATTATTTTTCATCATCCTAATGCCTTTTCAAATGAATTTTATCATAAAGACTACATTTTCTGCAGGCAGCTACGCGTAAAGCAACTGATTACTTGCATGTTCCATTTTTGAATGTCCCAAATTAATATGCATGAGTTATTCAGCGAGCACAAGAATAGGTAGCTTTTTAATACTCTTTGTTAGTGCCCTTTTATAAAGCTGGCGAAAGTTTCATCTCAGCCTGGTTTATATTATCAAACTTTCCAATTGAGAGGGCAAAGATCAAGCTTGTAGAGCGCCAGGGATATTAATCCACTTTAAATTGATACATTATATCATAACGGAATTGTTGGTCGGCCTGTCCACCTGTGATCCGTCGTGCCCTTTACCTACTGGCTCTGATTAAATGGAAAATGTCAAATGCTGAAAAGCATTTTATGAATGCTCTTTACTGAGATAGAAGCTTAAGGGGCTGAGAGGATGGTGGAGTGGGGAAGTGGGTGGCCGGGTAGGCAGAGAGAGAAGAGAGTGTTTTAGGAATTAATGCTGCTGATGGATGTCATTTTTGTGATTATTCTCAGACTTTATTGCCTCCTTTAAGGAGATTGTATTTCTTAGAGTGGTTGCGGTGGAGGATATATCCCATGTCCCTAGATATACTGAAAGGAAATATCTCGTGGGGTGTTTGAGTGAATGATTTTTAATAGGGGGCGACATTAGCTTGATGGAGCAGTAAAGAACATCAAGAGTCTGGAAGGATGCTTTCAAGCACTGCTGTTTGAAGACAGTGAGTTTTCAGAGGCCTGGTGATGATGCTGAGCAGAGATTAAACATTTTCTGAAATTTGATAGTTTATCTTTTGGGGAGTATTTAAGAAAGCACAGACTTTTTAATGGAGTGTTTGTTTCATTGCTTTGATGTTTCTGGTATTTCAAACTTGGCTGGTTTGATTTTTTTCCCCCCAATTCAAAGACCTACCGCATATTGTATTATTGGAAATGAAAAGGTGCTGTTATTGTGATACCCAGTAAGTATCATGTGAAGTACACCAAGTGACAGTGGATATCACACTAACTGACCTTTAAGTCTGCATACAGCGTCAGTTAGTTGTGAACAAATTTGCAGGGGCTCTTTTTTCCCCTCTGTGATTGCATACCTGCTGTACAGTTCTGGAGCCTTTTTATTACCAAAAACATAATGTATTCCACTCATATTAGGGTGATGATATCTCTGTGAAATCTAAGTATTACAGTTGCCGCAGGCTTGCAAGGTCAGTTTTAGATTTTAAGCCATACAGTGGGACATTCTAGGTAGTGTGATTATTATGTACTTTTATTTAATATTTTTTTTCCACGTGTGACCTATACAGTCTTCTGTTCTGTTCTGTAAGACTTCTATTCTTGGCAACTAAGCAAGTCCACTGCAAGGGGAAAAGGTTTTAAGCATCTTATTGAACTTTGAAAGTAGGACAAAACTTCTCTACATCCTCGTTCACCTCTCCCACTCTGCCCTACCACTCAGACATGCTCTTTAAGAATGTATCCAATTATACCATGAGTACTGGAAAATCACAAAACTAATTTCTAATCTGATATTATCGATTTCCTCTTTCTGTGCGTAGGTGATAAAGGCCATCGAGGACGGTTTCAGGCTGCCAGCTCCAGTTAACTGCCCTCCACATCTCCATCAGCTGATGCTGGACTGTTGGCAGAAGGAGAGGACGGAGAGGCCCAGCTTTAGTCAGATCCACTCGGCCCTCAGCAAGAGCATTCGCTCGCCTGATGGTATCGGTTCCTCCACACTGGCGCGAAGGTACAGTCTCATGACTACATAAGTTGGAGTAGATCCTTGAATGTATAAATTTTTTAAAAAGTTACTTTTACAAAGCCTTAATCGTTATTTCCCCCACTATAGAACCCTGAGTTCATCCATTACACTAGCTGACAGGCCTCTCCCCACCTTCCCATCTTTTAACTCTGTTGGAGAGTGGCTGGATGCAGTAGACATGGGCCGATACAAGGACAACTTCACTGCTGCGGGATACTGCTACTTGGAGTCTGTGGCACGAATGACTGTACAGTGAGTAGTTTTGTACAATTCTGACTGTGTGACCTTTTCATTACATTTTTTTAACAGAAGGGTACCTTAATAAAAGAATAAGAAGCCAATTCATTCCAGTAAAAAACTGCTAATATTCAAGACTTTAAAAGCAACTGAATCAGTGTTTATAAGATATATGTAGGTAAGGAGACATCACCCTGTGTTTGAGCAAATATTTGGTTGTTTATTTACTAGATAACTTACTTATAATAAAACATGTTAACTGTATATAAAAAAATGAGATGTCACAGAAGACACCAACCTTTTTAGCTCCATTTAAATATGTCTAAATATGGCACTTGTTATACCATACATGTTATACCATTCGTGTCAAAAAAATTTGACACGAAGAACACGAGTTTCTTATTTACAGTGTTGAGTATTAACAGTGAAGGAATTTCTAAGAAGCAGCAGACCTTTCCAGTTTTCTAAAAGCCTCAAAGTGTCAAACTGACCCAGTGAACTCTGAGATGAATCTCTTAATCTGAATCTAAAATGACGTCTTTCCCATCTGAGCTCAGGGGTGTGTGTCAGAGAGTTGCGTCAGCCATATCTAAGACAGCTGGGCGTCTGTGCTGAATTAATATAAAGATGCAAACGAATACATTTAAGAAACTGGAAGTGGTATTCCCTGAAAACATATGTGTGCAGCCTCATTCTGTTTCATATAAAGATTGCTACAGAAAAATGTTTCTGCAATAACTGGTGTCCTTACTGTTAGGTCAAAGATACAGTAATGGTGTATTTTTTTAGCGTAAAGGATTAGAATTCCACTGCATCATGTTTTTTAACATTTGGGTTTGGCTTGCATTTTAAAGTAAGCTGACTAAAACTGCCTTTTCAGTCTTACATCTTTGTTAAACAAAAATCATAAAAGCGAAACATCGTTAAAAACAATCAATCCACATCTTCTGATCTCTGTAAATCTTGTGTTCACAGAGATGTATTGAGCCTTGGCATCACTTCCCTGGAGCACCAGAAGCTGATACTGGCTGCCATCCAGACTCTGAGAGCCCAGGTCATCCAAATGCACGGGCGTGGTGTGCAGGTCTAAACGGTCAACTCACCTAGTCTCGTGCTGCTGCAGATCCTTACATGTGTGCAGATGGATGATGGGGTGGAGGCGAGGAGAGAGAAAGAGAGAGCTCTTCCATACATAAAGATAGATGAGCTGATCTTTCAGCTAACTGCACTCATCTATTTACTCCTCCTTCCCACACTTCCTCATGCCTTCCTTTATTCCTTCCTTTCTCTTTTCAACAAGTCCCCCTTGAAGACTGCGATCAGTTGTGACATTGTGTTCATGTCATAACCGGGGGGGGGGGATAGCAGAGGACTGATGTCATGTGACTTTTTGTGACCTCTATCTGCACTTTGACCTTCAACGCCTGCGTTGGCTCCATCTTACTGGTTCTAGATCAGCGCATAAAGACAAATTAAAAATGTCTCTGTCTGAAGCCGAACTCTGATCTGTGGGAGAGACGCGCACAGCAATTTTGAACTACAGCTCGAAGACACGTGAACATTTGGGGTGAAATATCCCTTTACAACATAAATTCACTAAAACCAAGATATTCTCGATGAAGGGAACTATTTTATTGGCCTTGGGTCAAAACAATGCCTCAGAACTAGCACAGCTGATTTCACATCAACAGGAACTGATTTACTACGAAGATACAGAATCACATCAAGAACGGTCAAAGCTGATCTCATATCAGATGGTAAAGAAATACTCTAAAGAATAAACATGGCTGGAATGTAACTTGCGTTTTCAAAGCAGCAGGTTGGGAAGACCGTGCTATTCAGGTTAGTGAAGCCGGAGGTTGGATGGAGCCGCAAAGTGGCAGAATGAGAGGGGCGAGGATTCATTGTAGTGCTATATACGTTATCTAAAGTTTGCTCATGGCATGAACGGACTTAAGTAAAATATTTGTGTTGATATTATGCTCTTCTTTCAGCAGGGATATCAGCATTCATTTATCCTGTTTGGTACTACTGATGGTGAAACAATCGCTGCAGGATGAAATTGTAAAGCAAAGGGTTGAAAATGTGTTTTTGATTGTTCATGAATTTGTTGTACGTCGCTGTCTGTTTCGCTACTCCTAACTACGTTTGCTTTATTCCCTATATCTTTCTCTTCTTCTCCATGCTTTCTGTGTGCATTTAAAGCTTAAATCGTTCCCTTTAGTTTGCTGGATTTCATCTGGATAACACGATCCTCCTCTCCAAAGGCTCTCACTACAATGTTTATTACTCTGTATAGGACTCGGGCTATCTCTGGAAGGTGGTCTGATTTTAGATATTTATCCATATTTATTTATGTTTACAGACTGCAACACAGACCTCTCCAGAGAGGATGTTGGGATGGTTTATTTAAACTTAAGTATTTAAAAAATAATAATTTGAGCAAAGCAGTTGTCTTGTTTCGTTTTTGTTCCGTTGACTTATTTCGACTGTGAGTTTGTACCTGAACAAATTATTTTGTAAAGAGGAAGTGAGAGGAACACTGGAGGATTTTTACTGTCAGCACACAGTATCTGTGTATTTCTATACGCTGGATTTGCAACAGTTGATTTTAGGTTCATTACCGTTTAGATTTGCTGTATACACATTACAGTGTGTGTGTGTGTGTGTGTGTGTGTGTGTGTGTGTGTGTGTGTGTTGCAGTACGGATACAGTATTACAGAACATCAATGATATTTTTTTTTCCTTTTGGTTGCTATTGGATTGTCAGGTTTAAATTTATGTTGCTGTTAATATCATGCTCCATCAGACTATATGGTTACACTTTTTCCAGTTAACTCCCAGAATTCCCTGTGTACAGCAATCTGGCTTTTCCATTTGGTTGGGGAAGACATTTATCGGGGCATTACAGATTCACAGTAGAAGGTGCAAAAAATTAATTGGAATAAAGTTAAGGATTTCAATTTGGTAAAAATGTCCCTCCTTTTGCTATAAAACACATCACACGTATCCAAAAATACACCTTTAAAACAGACACACGAGACTACAAAACAGCCTGGACCTCTTCACCACGATGAATGAAACCGGAGATGTTTCCCGCCCTGTCCCCCAATATGTTGCTGTGACCATTAAGTATATGTTTAATATTGTATATATGTATTTGAAAATGCTAAATCTATTTTTATAATTTGTTTGAAGAACAATGTGTTGAATATAATATCTGCTCACTGTGTAAGGGTTTTATTTGTTTGACTTTAGGGCAATAGCCAAGAAACTCTGATGTTTGGAATATACAACTGGAAAAAAAAAAAGTTTCTTTTGTTTTTGTTAGTTTTTAAATGATTTTTACCCGTTAGGAGAAAATCTGATGGCTGTTGCAATATTGAAATGTGTTATTAAAAAACTTCCAATACGAGCACATTTTTTTCCTCGTTGTCTTCCATGTCAGATGTTGAGGTTTAGATTGGATAGTCTTATCCCGGCTCATTTTATTATGGAGTTTTCTGTAAACACTAGAGACGACTGTGTGGGAAGATCTCAGTAAATCAGCAGTTTCTGGGATATTAAGAGTAGCCCGTCTGGCAACAACAACCGTGCCATGCTCAGAGTCACTTAATTCACCTTTGTACTTCAAACCAAGCATACTGTATACATACATACAGTGCAAACTAACCAGTTTAGACACACTAAACTGCCCAGTATTCTCATGCAACCCTTGATATCAGTTTGTTTCGCAATACAATTCATAAAAATATAACTCAGCAAAACATCATAGATGTGAAATTCTACAGTAAATGAGGGTGTTACATTTAAGATTCAAATTTCCAGTTTATCAAATTTCAATGTTGAGCAACCCTTACCTTTGAAGGTAATCTCTCGCCTTCTCACTCATTTCAGCACTAGAATTGACACACCACATTATTGCCAAGCTTCAAATAGAGAGACTAGCTATCACTTCTCAAAAAGTAAAGCCGAGTCACTTAAACTGCTTTTAACCTCTCAAAGTTCACAATGCAACAAAAGGAAAATCGAAACCATATTCTCTCAGGTCAAGGCCGCAGCAGTGTCACTGCGTGTGACTACCACCTGCCCTCCAGCAAAGCCCTGGGATTTGTTTCAGTCGGCGTGCAAGAGCCTTCTCTTTCCACAAGATCTGCTATTGACCTATTGAGCAAATGGCACTAGGTTACCAGTTCAATGGCATCCTTTCCCTTCCTTCTCGTCTCAACTGTAACCTTAAGCCTAGCTCGATGCTTCATTTTCAATACATGTTTTTGTGTCGTATTTAAGGTCGTGGCCCTTGCTGGGGAATGGAAAATAGACAGTCAAACTTCAAACAAGAAGAAAGAAAAAAACTTTACATGCAGATTGTTTTAATTTAAAAGTCAGTTGTGAAGTGTGTCCACCAGGTGGTGCTGTGTAGCAATGTTTGACCATCTTTAATTTCCTTTACGATACTTTAAGATTGTTTCCATAAATGTTATTTCTCATGTAAGAAAGAATTACTTCAGAATGAAGTAAAAAAAGGCCCTGAAAACACATTTATTTCTTTAACCTTCTCCAACCTTAAGGACATCTCGTACTTATTTGTTTACTCTTCTCTTATGAGGTTAATACCTCGTATCCACTTACAATAAACTTCAGCTTTTGGTTACATCCTCTAGCTATTTCTATTCCCAATTTTCTCTTGCACTTTCTCAGCATTACCACACCATGTCTGTGAAGTCTCTCTGAGGACTGAGGTTATATTACTTACTGCTTTATCATGTAACACCCACCTTTAGACCAGCACTGAGCGTATGGGAAATAATTGTAAATGCAAATTAACTCTGTGTAGGATTGCTGTAGGCAACTGTGTGGGTGTGCAGGGGGGAGTGTGGTGGAATGTGTTTCAGTGCCTGCATGCAAGGGTCAGCGTGTGCACAATACTGCATGCATGTGCATATTAACTGTGTGCAAATGTGCTGCCAGTGCGTTGAGAGTTCATCGGCATTCATTAGAGAATATGATCTTTTTATTTAGCTCATAAAGTTGCAGTACCAATCCATACCTTTTATATTAAAGTCTTATTGGAGCTGAGGATAGGAGTCTGAGATTGAGTGAGTTTCATCTCTGAGCCATCGCTGACTGAAGCTTTGTAAACCTCCTACACAACCAAACATCACCTCCTCCGGATGCTGTCTCGCAGACCCGTGCTAAATGGATTTGAACTCCTGCTGCAATAACACGGGATTTGGATAATTCATTATTGGAGGCTTATCATAGCTTGCATTCAAGATGTTTTCCTCATCAAAACTCTTTTATAAGGCTGAAAAACAGAGCATAAGTGGTTGATTTAAAGAAATATTTTTCACATTTATGGACAAAATATGAAAAGAAAAAAACTTTTCAAGTATTGAAAGTTCTTCAAGTTCATAAATTCTAAGCAGACTTCTATATTTGGGCACAATAACAAAATATAGCAGAAGAGATATTTTGCAGGCTCTTATCTACATAATGTAAATTATGAAATCCTAATAGCCTTTGAGAGTTAACTCCTGCCTTCTCTGGGTCACAAGCTATCTTAGCAGCTTTACTCTTGCTAAATGAACCAAATAGCGGGCATAATCATCTGCTATCTTCTTTCTGTCCCCTTGCAATACAATATAATAAATGCTATTACTTTGAGTGTGATGCTTTAGTATGCAAACAACATACCCAACAGTACATCGCTTCGGTGGCAAAGGGGGAGTTGTGTTAGTCTGTGTTTTATCAGGCTTCTCACGGTTTGAGAGTAAATCTTCAATCAGATTTGCCTGTTTATTCACTGTAAATGAGACTGGGACAGGGAGTTGGACAGCAATTCTTCAGAGAGACTGATGAATATCATGTTTCAAAATTCAAAATGCAGATTGCACGATCTGAAAGCCATCACACCGACGCTCAAGTCAAGCATAAAGTTTATTTTGAATAACTTTATAAGTAATAGTGAATTGAAATACAGTTTTTGGTCCTCCTATGGCAGACTTTCTTTTCAAATTAAACTTCAGAAAGAAAAGCTGCATACTACTAGAAGAACTATAGTGCTGAGGAATGGGTACATCATGGTCATTTACCATTTTAAAAAAAAAAACATCATCTCAGGGATGACTCAGACACATGGTGCAGAGGCGAATGGATGAAGGGGCACGAAGAGGCCTAAGATGCTGCTGTGCCGATGTCTGCTACCGCAGTCCCTCTGAGGAGAGCTGTGGACGAGAATATGGCTCCTGTGGCGCGAGTATGAGTGTCTTGCAGAGGCTCTGCACCTGCTGTTATGTATACTTGCGTGCAAGCATTACACAGCCAGTGAGCCAAATGCTGTTTTGACAGAGAAATAGCTTATGAGAGTCTTCTGAGGTGGACAAGCAGTTGCTGCATCTGCCTCGTGTTAGTGGTGCACAAAACATAATGAGACAGAGGACTGGGCAGAGAGATTGCTCAGCTGCTTCATTGTTCTGAGCCAGGGGAACAAAAATGGCCTTCTAGTTAACCTTCAACCTAGAAAAGTTGTTTGAGGTGTAAAAATGGAGCTTGGTTGTAAAGTGGCTGTGGTCCCACCGTGTCTTCACTAATTACAAGACAAGATAGTGGGGCTGATAACATGCATAACACTGTTTAAGGTAAAGCTAAGAGCAACAGTTTTCAGAGACAGCCTTTTGAAAGACATTTTGACTGTTGGCTCAAACTATGATGCGCAGCACCATCGATATATCACACTGTGATGCCAAAGACAGGTCTTAGTTGTGTGACTCCTTTCAAAAGGCAGTTAACAAAGGATGCACAAAAACTGAAATCTCTTTAAGCCTTCATGACAAGATAAGACAGCAGTAGCATACAAGGCAATCATAGCTGGAGCTAGCTCTTTTGGTACGAATATTTGGAGGTCGGACAGCACTGGAGACAGATGGCGTGATATGGAGTCTGAGCCTCCCTACATGCACCAGTGCTGAAAATCAATACATTAACTTGGAGCACTTAACAGGCATAAACAGAAGTACTTCCCCTTGGGTACCATTTTTAGGGTAGCCTAACATCTACAGACACTCCCACTGATTCGCGTGCCCTGTCTAGCTGTGATAGCACGAACAGAGCTACCATGGTTTTTCTGTCAGCATATGTAATATGACTGGGAACAACCAGGGTGAGAGAAATCCACTCCTACTTTTGTGTGCTTTGAAAAAGGTTTTATTGGGAGAGAAGCTGTGCCAATCTGAATAAATCCTTGGGTAAGATGTCAACACCACTCTATGTGGTGCCTCTATGAATGACCAGAGCTCTGTGCGGTCAAGCCACAGCGGGGAAGGGATGTCTGACCTGTGGCTCCTGATCATAAATGTCCCTGCCTAAGGGGCTGTGAGCAGGTGCCGAGTGCTCTGTCAGGACAGAAGTGTCTCTAAAATCTGCCAACTACTTAGTGATGGCCAAATGACTACAACATTGACAGAAAGAGCTGATCCAGCAGGGCTCACAGATGCAATGGGAACAGTGAAAGCAGCAAACAAGGGGCTCTCGATCGCTCATTATCAGACTTCAATGCTCCTAACTGGAAACAGAGCTAAGCCACTGGAATCTTGCCCATTGTCTTCTGGGATGTAGGGAACCCAAAAGTTAAAGTGGTCCAGCTCTGCTTGAAATATGGGACTACATAAGTTCAGCTGGCCTTCCCCATTATTTGGGACACCGTGACAGCTCATCAGCACATCTCCACTTAAGCGAGAGACGACAGAAGTACCAAGCCAGACCTGCTAGCTGGGGTCAATGTATGATCGGAGGGATACAGTCAGTGTGGCAGCAAGGCACAGATGGACACCGCTAGACATTTTTATGTTATTCATATCACTTGTGGACTGCTTGACTGCAGATACAAAAAACATGGTAGAGCACTAAAGCCACATGATTGCTATATACTGCATATGCAGACTTGAAGGGGCTCTGTAGGGAGAGCAAAGAAGATCTTCAGAAGTCCACATGCATGAGGTGAAAAACAACATCCACAGTTCTTAGCATAACCAATAACAACAACAATTAGTTGCAAAAATGAGTTGCAGTTGTATTTTTGGGTTTAAACATGCAATTTAAAGACATATTCAATTATGAGGAAATTATTCACACATCGGTGAAAAAAAAAGGATTCAGGTCAATCTCTCAGTACTATGGAGGTTATTCCCAGCCAGTCTTTTGCCAGTACGACAAACCTTTTAGTAAAAAAAAATGACTTTTGCAACTGAAAATCAAAGAACAAAAACTCATTTAACAAAAAAGAAAAAAAAGAGTCCAGAAATGTAAGAGGAGGAAATGCCAGAGAAATAGCAAAGGAAGCAAAAGGATTCAAAGAGGCACATGGGAAAGCAGACAACACCTCTGTAAAGACATTAGTGATTCCCAGCTGCGTGTTGAGAGCCCTCTCCCCTTCTTGTCCTCCCTCTATCCCTCACTCTCACCGCTCCGTGTGAAGATTAAAGCAAGCGGCATAAAGGGGAGAGCAGTCCACCTCTAAGCTAGTGTGAAGGGGAAACTTCCCCCAGCACAAAAGTTCTGCTCTCCGCTCTTTGCTGAAGCGTGCCGCAGCTCAAATCGGCTTTGAGAAATTAATCCCTGCATTATGGAGGGAGTAAAGTAAACAAATGGAGGACAGAGCAGGGACCTGCGAGTGTGTGAGACGGGGGGAAAGGAGAGAAGCTGTGAGGCGATGAGGCATTTGTTTGTAAAAGCTTGCGTTTCTCCAGAGAAAATGAGATGTGAAGGCTGTGTGCGCTTGTACATGTGTGAATGTGAGTACAGTGAGAAGGAAGAGGGAGCTCAAGAGGTGACGGGTGGGTGAATGAGAGAAATGAAGCAGCAAAAGCTTGTCCGGTCCTGAGGGACACTCCTGAGAGAAGAGCATCACAGCCTCTTTGCTGCGTGATCTTAAACCCCTCACTCCGTCTCTCATATGTCCAGCTTATTACTGCCTTTGTCTTTCCTAGCTACATTCATCCACTTTGCCCCTGTGGCAGAGTCATTGTCTGCAAATCCTCCTCCTGCTGCCTTCTCTGCTCCCCCTCTCCTTTTCCCACCGTATCTCTCCACCGAGAGGTACTTAGATAAGGCCCAGGGTTCAGTCTGACGAAATCAGAACTTCCCACTGAGCCGAGATTAAACTCTGAGTGACCGAACAGACAACTTCGCTCACTCTCTGTGGTTAGCTGCCGGAGAGCTTCCATCTCTCTTTATGACAGTTTAAACACCCATATGTCTCACTACCCGCCGAGACTCGCATAAGTGCACTTTCAGTCAGTCTGCAGTTCTCTGTTGCCACTCACTGTCTCCGTCTATCATCGCTCTCCATCTCTCAACTTTTGTGCAAATACTTTAAAGGCTTCCACACATTTCTAGCACCTCCCTCTCCCCTTACAAGTTCATTACCATTTGTCCTCATGCTTGTGTATTGGTTTGTTTGTTTTTTTACTGTGTTTAGAGATCCATCATGCCCATCTTTATTCACCAGCAATTTGATCCAATCTCCAGCCAGAGTAATCAGCATAAAAATAAATAAATAAATAAATAAATAAGTGATTTAGTGGATTTCATCTTGCTAGTTGTTTTTTCAATTTTTAATTCTACAAATCCTATCAAAAAAGCGGCTTAATGCACTGATACCCGACCAAGAGGCGTTAGAAGGGGTTGAAGTGAGCTTTTGCAGTCCCATACTGCTACTTGGTGGTAGATGAAAGAACTACACCATAAAGTAATAACTACTGAAAAGTGACAAAAAGCAACCCTTTAGATCAGGGGTGACTGAGAACAAAAGATGTGGGGCCTTTTAATTGTATTTTCTCAAGTTTTACAGCTTTTCCTACTGATGAAGACATTCCCACAGCTGTTCATATGCCACAGTGACACTTTTGCTATGATTTTGGTAACAGTACTTCTGTTGTTTTGGTAAAAAAAAAAAAATTCCAATAATTGTAAAACATTATTTTTACACTATTGCACTTTTATTATAAAGTTATAGACTTTTGAGCTGCTCTTTCATTATGACTTACATGTCATTTCTCATTAGGTCTATTGTAGAAGACAATAAGATTTGACAGACACCATGGATTATAATGCAGTAAAGGTTTTATTGAAAATGCTTCCATCCAATTCAAGTCATTCACAAAGTTACAGTGTATGTTTAAAAAAGTCTGTGGACTTAATTTCTAAAATTTATTTCTTACACTTCTCTAATTCATTGCTTTAGTTGTAGCAGGACTTTGTTTAAACAGATGCATTCTTATTTTTATTCGAGAGTATGCATACCAAAGTATAAAAGTAGAAATGATTCATCCCTAAGAAAAGCCTCGACTGCTGAATATATGTTTTACTTCCCTTTTACTGTCATGTTCTCATCATTCCCTCCATTTAAGGCCTAGTGTCTCGGCGATAAAGGACATGATGTGCGTGTCCTCCAAGATGGCCTTGGCAGTAGGTTTCCCTGCACCGTGCCCACTACGGGTGTCCACCCTGACCATCAGAGGCTGACGCTGCACAGAGCTGCTGCCAACCCCATACTGCAAGGTAGCACAGAACTTCAGTGTGTGCAAAGGTACCACACGGTCGTCATGATCTGCTGTCAGAAGCAGGACAGCAGGGTAAGGAGGGCCTGAGTAAGGTAGGTGCGGCAAATTATGGAGAGGAGAATACCTGGAGAGAGGATGACAAAGATCAAAAGGAAGGAAAACGTGAGGGGAGTCTCTTAACAGAGAGAACAAAGATCATAAGAGATATTTGAAAACTTTCATTTGCTATTCAGTTGTTCGGCTGTGATCTTTCAGGTTATGCGGGCAAGTGCAGCACTGCGACTCGACTTTCAGATTACTGAAAACAAGACCTGACGTGAATTCACAACAACATGCAGAGATTCTTCAGTCGTGAGTCAGAATAAGGAACACACAAAAAGGGAGCTATCAGACAATCCATCTGTTGATTAACAAAAAACATCAAAAGCTTTATCAAAACAAAAATCCATCATTAAAACAAAAGTCTCCCTTAAAAAGCTTTTTTGGTGATAGACAAGAGAAAAAAAAAATCATGGAAAGCAAAAGTGCCATTTGGATGAGAACATGCAGTGAATCTCACTCAACCAACTTTACTGAAACCTGGTTCAAATTCAGACAACGCAGCTCGATGTTACCATTTACTGCCGTTTTGACACTTATACTCATATTTGTAATTCTAAAAATATTTAAACTAATCAAAGGAACAGTAATGATCACAATTATAGAAAGTGATACTTTAAACTTTGGTACATTTTACTTGGTTAGGTTGAGAGTTATCTATATACTTATTTTAATCTGTGTACCTGACTTTTCTTACTCTAACTTGCTCTGTATTGTGATATACAGTTTATTTCTGTTAATTTAAGGCTTTGCTGTGGACATGTGCTGTGGTTTTCAAAGTCTGTGTGGTCAAGAACAGTGTTAAGGTTTATCAGGCAGTAGGTCACCAAGACTTTTAGTGTCACGTTGCATTTAAAGACTTCAAAAGACATCAAAAGTCTTGCTGTAGCCATTTGAAGCATGGAAACGAAACAAAAACCATCATCGTCTCTGTATTCTGACATGTAATAATAATAATATGTACAAGTACACCTCACTTTCAGAAAAAAACTACTTTGGCACATTATATTAAGATGTCACTCAGCTTAAGTATTACATACTCAGAAGTAAGTTCTCCCAACCGACCGTAGATTTATTTATTTTTTGCTAGTTTTTAAATAATGCGATCAGTCATCGCAGTGGAGACATAAGTATGCGCGCGTACATACATATAAAACACCATCATGGATGTGTACTTTAGCTGTTTGTTCAGTGTGTGTTTTTCCATACTTGATGAGCCACTTGAACTGCTCCGGATCGTCAGAACAGCCGTAATCAGTTGTCCAAGCGTGGCCGATGGTGAATTTGTGGAATTTCAGCATATCCATAACGCCCACTTCAGCTACAACACAGCCAAACAGGTCTGGACGTTGAATCATGCATGCCGCTGTGTGTAGACCCAGAATTAGTACTGCACATTCTGTTTGCTTACAAACACACATGCATCTCAATTACTTCACACTGTAGGACACAGTCACTTCTAAATGGCTATTTACACACCAGGGAAGCAGGCATTAGTCGGGTTTGTGCGATGCCATATGGCAGCCAGCCTTTGGTAAATGATGTGACTAAGCACTGTCTAATGTGGTGTTTAATAGCGAAATTAATTGAAGCTAAGCAGCTAACTACTGTTAGATGAACTTGACATTAGCAATTATGACAAAGAAGTACTATAAAAGAACACGAAGCACTGATGTGGATGCAGCTGAGGCCAATATCATAGTGTTTTTGCCCCCCCCCCCCCTTTTTTTGTGGCATTAGTAATAAATGTGAAAACATGAACCTGTACTGGACTGTTACGGGTCTCATGGGTTAAATCACAGAGAAGAGGGAGCTCATCTGGTAAATTGGGGAGGAAGTAGAGGTACAGTTCCATTGGCTAATTTCAGCTATAAAAATAACGAGCAAGGTTCACACAGCTTCCCAATCTGAACGTGCAGGCAGTGGACTGTTGCATAATGGTTTCCCAGGTATACTTTTAAAACTCCCTCTGGCCTTTTCAGCAGCTATCCCACTAAAAAACATAAAGCACAGACACACACAGTTGATCCTGTACTTACCCACTAGCAGCCCTCCATTAGAGGCTCCATTGATAGCAATGAGGCTTGCTTTAGTGTACTTCTCCTGGATCAGGTACTGTGCTGCACACTGGAAGTCATCAAAGCAGTTCTGCTTGTTCGCCAAACTGCCAGCTACAAACAATACACAGCAGAAGTAGTCGTGTCAATTCCGTAAAAAACAACAACAAAAAACCCACACAATTACTTGCTTACATACTACTTATGTCCATGTCTTTTTGTACCTTTGTGCCAGGTGAGGCCATACTCGCCACCCCCTCTGATGTTAGCCACTGCTAGCACGCCTCCGAGGTGTTTCACAAAGAGCAGAGAGGCAACACTGACCACATACGAGAGAGAATAAAGACAGAAATGTTATAAGAGCACATTGTACTTAAAGAATACTGACTAGAAGTCTATAGGAAAAGCATTTAAAGATAAAGGTAGCGTTGGTCCCATCCCTGCCCCTGAAGAGCCAATCAACCCTCGAACTAGAAAATAATAAATAGACTGTATTGTTGCACTGCTGAATACACAACAGTTTCAATTATATGATGAGAAACATATCTCCCTATCGTAGTAAGTTCATTGTCCTTGCTAACTATATGCATAATATGCATTAGTATGCCATTAGTTCACTGTTCTGGTGACACTGATCGTGTCAGCACTCCAGATTGACTCTTTCATGAAGTTGTAAAGGATTATACAAAGTTACATGACAAGGACAAGTTTTTTAAGCTTCTTTTTGGAGATTTTTGATTATTCCTATTATATTTAATTAGTCATGCTGTTTTTATATCACTGACATTCAAGTTAGCACCGTTTCCCCATTCATTTAGAAAGTGGTGTCAAAATACTGCTAAAAAAACCAACACTTTCTTCTAGAAAGGCCTTCACAAAATCACAAGCTTATGCCACGTAACAAGCATGGTATTTAGAAAACAAAATGCAGAAGTAGTGTTATTGGCAGTATGACACTTAAGTTCACAATGCGGTTTATTTAGATGTGACTGGCTTTACAACAGTACACATATCTAAGCAGTTTCTTTTTCATTAGCACTGAATACACAGAGCGTTTCTCAAGAAATACTAATGCATACATCCACACCCAGTCACTTACAGAGAATCCAACCTCATCAGTACTCTTTCCTCCAGAGATGAATCCAACCAGGTGTAATAAAAGCTCACTGATGGATGTAATATAGTCATAAAAATAAAAAAAATACAACCTCTTCAAATTCTAAGGTTTTCCTTATCAGGACATAATAAAATCATCTGGCCCTTAGGTTATAAAATTAGGTAAATGAACAACAACAAATGATATTACACCCTGCCATTATTTATCTAACAAAAGGTAAGGCCAAAATGCACATACAAAGACTTTCAAAATCACCTTTGGATGATTGATCTGTGTCTTCTAAGCAATCTCTGCTTTTCCATTCTCTTTCTAATTCTAATATCATGAGCCTTAATACATAATTGGCTAACTGAGGCCTTGCCGAGTCTGAAATTTAACTATGGAATTTTTATTGCAATTTCTCTGAACAATGTATGGCACGACCCTTCTGACCTCAAGAGCACCAGCAAATCTACATGAAGAAACCTGACTGAAATGCTGTGCCTGTATAGCCTCATATGCTAGGACCTTTTCGGAGTTGTGCGTAAATGAAATTCCTCAAACCTCAACGAACTGAAACAATGTTGTAAAGAAGAATGAGGCAAAATTCCTCCACAATGATGTGAGACACTGATAAACACTGATAAAGTCCTACAGAAAGGTTAGACTTCAAGTTGTTCCTGGTAAAAGTTGTTGTGCAAACTACTGAATCATAAAGCTTTCCACATAAAATTTCTGTATTTTGGCTTAATTTTTGTTAAATAGCAAATGACAAGACAGAATAATAGAAATCATGTCCAGATGGGCAAAAACCTTGAACTGAGAGGGTGTCTTGTCTTCTTATTAATTTAAAATTTCCAGCTTACAAAAAAGTTGAATTTTCACTGTTAAATTATGAATGAATGAATCAGGGTTCATTCAGTTTAAGAGCACTGGAATTATTTAGCAGGACCATCATTATGGGTTACTGTATTTAACCTTGTTTTTCCACTATTATAGTACCTACCATCATTGATCACACTGTTCTGAAGTACTAGGAAAAGTACATTAAAAGAAGACAGCTTTGACAGCAGAGTCATACTTACTTAAAGTATGGTTGTATGGAGTTCTCAAAGCCTCCATATCCATAAAGTAAAACAGGATTACTCTCATCTTTCTGAATGGCCTTAGCATGTACTAAGAACATAGGGATCTTGGTTCCATCTTTACTTGGATAGAACACCTGGTACGTAGAGAAAAATGCATTATTTGATCTGACATGTGTCAACCAACGGCTTCTTTTCTTTTTGATATATTATTTGTGACTTCCTCAACCATGGTGAACAGAATTCTGCTAATTCTGCATCGTGTGTATTCAAACAGTAGATGTGACAATTCATAACAACTATGCCTCAAAATGACAAATGTTTAGAAATCAATACAAATAAAGTAATGGGGACGTTTAGGCCTCAGAGACCCTAAATATGCAGACACGCTTCTTTAATACAACACCAAAGAGTACATCCATGTACTGTCACATGTAAAATGAGTGTGATATATATTAGCTCTGAAATGCCTATATTGAGTCCATGATCCACTGACGTGTTGAAATGCTTTGTATTCTGTAAGGAAATGCTTTTAAATTCCACTCTCCCAGCTCCTGCTGTATATTAGTCAACATAGGTGACTTATAGTCAATAGAACAAGTCTTATAGTACACTGTGACTATAAAACTTTGAGTAAGAAACTTAATTTTTCAAGGGTTTCTAGACTCCTGCTATGCTGGGATTCTTCTTCGCAGGCCTAAAGACTCTTTTTTTTTTTTTTTTTTTTAGCTGCAGTCATTTTCTGTAGTCATTCAGCCCCCGTCCTTATTTAGTCCATCAATGGTTTCTTTTTTTTTTCTAAACTTTTCACACTCCTCTAAGTTGAATGTACATTTCCTGTGTGAAGTTTCCCATTTCTGCTTTTTTTGTTGTCTCTTATTACATTTTACAGATAAGGTGCCAGAGTCAGTTCTTTGGTTCTTGTGTTGGCCATCTAGCACCGATTGCAAACTTAAAGGCTTTTATTTGTCTGGGCAATTCACAATTTACCACTGTCAGTAAGTCATTAACTTGTATTTGCATATCTCAAAAGAAGCATTAAAATAGCTCTTTGTATAAAATGATAAAGCGTGGGGTCATGTAAATAGCATGAAATAAAAGCTAGATCCCAAAGTCAAATTTCTAAAGCAGCAACATCATGACTCTGAATATTAAAAGTACTGTTAAAATACATAACATTACAGTATGTTCTACTGAAATTAAGCAGATGACCAGAAAGAGTGATATTACCTGTCTGGTCTCAATGTCTTCATTTTTGATACCCTTTACCTCCACCTCTCTGAAGACTTTGGGTTCTGGGTTTGGCTCACTCAGGTCACAGTGGTAAATGATACCTGGATACAGCAGAAATCAAAGTTAGACTTCCAGTGTGACTGGTTGCATTTAAATAGTTAAATATATGGTCATGTTATTAAGAAATTCTGATTATATCATGCAAATTAATTCCATTTCAAAAGACATGATCTGCAACTTTAGTAAAATAGGCTAATTATACGAGTATTTTATGTTGCAATTAATCCTCTGTTGTAATAACAATAGCAAACAGCTGCACATCAGAAAGCATTTAATCTGTTAAATACGTGCCTTGGTCACATACAGTTACTTTATTGAGTTTTTGGAGAAGTAATTGCAATAATATTTGTATATTCTTTTTTGCATGGAATAAGAAGTGTATTTTATGTGGTTCATATTCATGGAAAAACTCAAGTATATAAAAACTGGAATTGCCTGGTGTAGTAAAGGAGGTAAACTTGTAGAAGAACTCAGAGTGTTTCTTCTTGCAGCTCACTCCGGCCACAGTGCCCACATCCAGTGGCAGGTCTCTGACAAGCCGGCCTGTAGACAACTCGTATACTTGCAGGATATCCTTCACATCATGGACATAGTTGACCAACAGATGGTGCTGGTTCACACAAGACACAAAGCCTGCAGGAAAATAAAGGAGGAAGTAATGCAAAATGTCTTGGGGGGGGGGGGGTTGTCAAAAACAATGTATCCAAGCGCGGCACTGTATTTCTGTCTTTGTTTTCCTTTCTACATCACACTATTTATACTTCCTCCTCCTGTCGATTCCTGACAATGATCTCAGCAATAAGGAGTAATCCCATGATTACTCAAGTATAAGGCATAAACACTTTTCAACATGAATATATAAAATAGTTTTTCAGTTAAGTTTTGTAATTAATGCATAACTACATGTGCAAAGGGCAGAATAACTGCAGGAATAAACTATAAATCCATGTTCTGTCCCTAATAAAGTCCCAACAGCCTACAGATGTTAAGATAGCTGTGGTAGTATCTACGTACATTATATGCGATAACTACAGTTCCATGCACGGCATTTTGTCCTTTTCAAGACAAACTGTTAAATGTTGAAACGGTGACTTTATATTTAATCCTAGCGCTATTATATTATACAAAGTACAAGGATCACAATTAGGCTACATTTGGGAGTGTTTTGGTAATAACAAAACTGTGATGTTGGGCATGTAGTTAAACTGGAATGCTACAGAGACCACAACGATTTATCAGCTTAGAAAATTACAGAGGAGAGCAGTCAGTTTTGTCTTGAACAGGTTGGTGAACCTGAGTGACTAGATACTATCAAATGAAACCATCAATCCTTTATGTGAATGGCATTTTTTGACACCATGGCAACAAGTGTGTGTTACTTTACCCAAGCAACACCAAGCAAAAAAAGCAATTTAAGAATATTTAAAGAAAAAAAAACAGAAACCAAGAAAAAAAAACCAATACCATTGCCAGTAATTACTTAGGAAATAACTTGCACTAGTAAAGAAAGTATTACTGGTTTCATTTAGTAACATTATTTAAAAAAAACCCTGAATAGTCAGTTTATGAAAATTTCATTGCTCTTAATAATACCTGAATTAGTTATAAAGTTTAACTCAATAGCTGCCAACAGTAACTGAAACATTATGTTGTTTAATACAACACTGTAAGCCCTTCATAAAATGTGATTTAAATTTCCTTTAACAATATAGAATTTACATTATTATTTTTATCAGTCCAGTATTGCCCAAGTTCAAATTTCAACTATGTTCCTCTTTTCTCTTTCTTTAACATGTGTAGTTTCCCAGTGTGCCAAGAGCTATACAGCTGTTTTTACCACAAGTAAAATGTTGTGACGTGTTGTTCGCACTTCTCAAAGGTAACATGGACATTTGTGTATGTTTCATTCATCTCCAAGTACAATTACGGTCATTCAAGTGACACGAACAAAGAAAAAAAAATTACAACACAAAGTGCTTATGGACCAAGTTTCACTTTTTGAGCAGAGTTCCCTCTGACAAAGGTTTTGAACCACAGACAGACATGCAAGTTCCCGATTGTTGTGGCTGGACCGTCATCGAAACATCAGGACAGAAATTCGGCTTAAAACTATTTTGCAAGATTTTAAGAGGTGAATTGTGGAAGTACAGTTCTATGAATAAACCCTTCACACATTTCTAAGGACTGTTTCAGATGCTGTCGTGCGTTTAGCAGCAAGTTTGCTTTTATTAACTCTCAGACACTGCATTGCAGATAGTTCTCCACAAAAGGAATGTACTAAGACTACATGCCACTACATAATTCATTCTCTATTACAGTATGTTTTAATGACATTTCCATTTTATCTCACCCAGGACATCTTTATCATGCTGTGGTATGAGGGTAGTCCAGTGCTGTCTGTCTGGTTTCTCGATGTCTATGTTGATGAGACAGTATCGAGGCGCATCCAAGTTGGAGCGGAAAGTAAACACAGTTCCCTCATTGGTAACATAAGAGTACTGAGCCTCAAAGTTGTCCACAAGTTTGACCCACGGCAGCAGACCTGCAGAAGTACATAAATAAAATGATATTTATCACTAGCAGTGAGTATTAGGAACTAGTATTAGCTTATAAACCCTCATTTGCAGTGGGTTGTAAAAAACAATAACAAGTTTTCATAGCAGGCTTGCAGTAGAAGGTTTCACAACTTTTGTGTGGGAGGATTTCTTTTCCTCAACTAAAAACAGGCCACATTTTGAATTTTGAAATCTCAACATTTACTTCACTAATGGTTGAGTCACAGGCATCAGTTCGTGTCTGCGTTGACACGTCTTAATGACAAAGCTGGCGTATTTTTCACAAAACTGCCCGGGCTACTTAGAAGCTATATATGTTGACACTGAGTCATGCTGCAGTCCATACTCCTACGCTGTGTCACTGCATCATTTCATGTCTGGCACTGATCACCACCTGCACTCATGTATATATCTTTCTACGTAGCACTCATAATTCTTATTCTCATGTATATATCTCATGTATATCTCATGCACATATCTTTCTTTCTACATAGCACTTTAATTCTTATTGTCTGCACTGAAGCACCGCAGCAATTTCCTAATGTTGTAAACCTCAACATCTGGCAATAAACCCATTCTGATTCTGATTCTGATTCATAAATACTTCTCATGAAAGATGATTTGTTCATTTGGGGTGAATTGTAAAGAACTGACAGTTCTTTATAATTCAAATCATTTTTAATGTTTTTTGCATGCTACATACAAGTCTGAAACTTTTCACAAACTTTTTCATGCCACTTAAGACACTATCCTCCAACAAAATAACTCCCAATTTGTGGCAATTCACAAATTAATACAGGCTAATGAGGTAAAGCTGGGAGGAAACTAACTACCATGAACCTGAATTTACCTGTCATGGCCAGATCAGCATTTTGCACTGTGATGCAATAAGAATACCAAATATATACCTGTGATCTTACATCTCCATAACACACATGAGTTATTGCGTTTATGAGTATTTAACACAGACCTTTTATGCCATCGGGGAGCTGCTTTAGGTCGCAGTACCACAGCTGGTTGACAGGCTCACAGCCTTCAGTGATCGACAAAACAGCATATCTGCCGTCATCTGATATCTGGGAAGAGGATTATTTTTTAAAGTCAACACAGGGAGGGGAAAGAGAATTTGAGAAGCAGCTGACATGAAAATGCCAATGTAGGCTTTGCCATAAAAGTATAATCTTTGCTCTTAGAATCCCCTAAAAAGACGCACTCATATAAAACAGAGATAGCTGGGTCTTTAATCGTTTTAAAATACCAAAATGGACAAAAGATGCTATAATCCAATGCAATTTGCAATATTAGGTTCATGTAGTTTGCAGAAAACTAATTTAATTTTGGTAGCAATCAAATTCTTCTCTTTTCTGACAAGAATGTCAACTCCTTAGAGTAAGCACTACAATGGTCTAATGGGTTTCTTCCTTTTAAAACAGGAACGAACCATTAGCAGACCCCAACTCAATAAGGGTAACACATCTGCTCGAGCATGCCCGGGTAGGGCACTAATGATTCAAGAAAGCTATAGACTTACGGTCACTGCACTGTGCCACTTGGGATGGTCAGGGAACTCTGCTACCAGAATGTCTTCTGACTGGTTGGTGCCAATAACATGGTAGTAGAGCTTCTGATTCATGTTGCTGGTGGTCTCAGTGCCTTCAGCGAAATACAAAGTAGTTAAATACTAAATACGTTTCAAACTAGATTAGTTAAATGTGTTGTTTCTGTTTATTTGCACAATATCTCCTCCTAACCATCAGTTTTTCCTTCCTGGCGTGGGTAACAGTTATAAAAGATGCCCTTTGCATCATGAGTCCAGGCCAAGCAGCTGAATTTAACCCTTTCCAGAACGTCAGGCAGTGGGCTGAGGTCATCGGCCTTCATGAAATGCACCGTTACCCAGTCTGAGCCACTGCTACTCAAACCATAAGCAAAAAATTCACACTCTTCTGACAGTCGCCCCACTAAATGGAGAAGGAGATGAAAGAGATTAGAAGTTAGCAGTGCAAATTTAGTATCATTCCATCTCTGTTGCCTGTATGTCTGTGATCGATAACAAGTTCTGCAATTTGGCTAACTTTTCAGTGCCACAGTTCCATCTTCAGAAAGCTTATTAGGATCAAAGAATACAGTTGCAGGTGCATCAAGAGAGTCCTGCATATACAGCACATCCTGGTTCTGAAGCCCTTTGTTGTGAAAGTAGAAATATCTGAAAAGGTGAGGTGAGGGAAAGCATTGTTGTGACTTAAGTCCTGCAATTCAAGCTTGTCGCTTTAAGTATAAATGCTAATAACCATTAATTAAAATTCAGCTATTACCTCTTCCCCCTTTTGTAAGGGCAACTGTACTTGGGATAATTATAGACCTCAGTCAGCCGCTGATGGTACTGTGCCCGGATGGCGCACTGCTCCAGGTATGGCATAGTGAGTTTATTCTGCTCTTCAACAAAGGCCTGCGTAACAAAAATGACATGACAAGGGATGAAATGCAGATGGTTTTTTTGGGTGAAGAACCAACAGTAGCATTCTTCAAAAATAAATAAATAAAAATCATCATGTACCATTGTTTCTGCACCATCAGGGTCTTCCAGCCATGCATAGGGATCACTGATTTTAGTTCCATGGTAATCATCCACCTGTTGCAAAGATGCACAGAGAAACTAAACATGAACAAACAGGAATAAGCCAGAACAAACATACAAACACATAAACAAAGAGCGCGTCTCATCTTTGGCATTCAAACCTGATTTTCTTGACAGAAAGGATTGTCTCATTTATACTTCCTTTGAAAAGCATTTTTCTCTGGAACTGCAGAGCATCATACTTCATAACTGTCAACTGTATCAGAAATTTTTGGCTCATCAACTTGATGCTTATCAGCACTGGAATTTGGATTACTACTCCAAGCACTTTTGATAGGCCGACCTTAATGCACCAGTGAGCAGACTGGAGTTACTGCAAGTTCTCTTAAACCACAAACACACACACATACGCATTTCCATAATGTGCCCATTTCCACTAATCCAAATAAAAATTAATGTTCCAGTAGTTTTCTGTCAATGAAAAACAACTATTAACGCTTCAAAGAAATAAGGCCCGTCACATTTTCCACTTCGACCTGAAAGCACAGCCCGTTGTCCACATCGCCTTTGACTTGTGGTGAAAAACTCATTTCAGTACCAGTTTATGGCACACATCAAGGACATTAGGTGGGGGGGGAAAAAACCCATTTCACCGTAGATTGGAATCATTTTATACAAATTTTCTATACAAATGTATATACTGAAATGCATTGTTAGTTATTTTTAGGCAGTTTTAATTTAACGTTACACAAGATACATGTGGCACACCAAGCTTTTAAAATAGTTTAGAGTATCATTGTGGTGGTATTATATATATTTCTTAACATCTACAGCAAACCCCTGGTCCAAATCTATGACAGGACATCGATACCAGGATACAAAACCACATTTTTCACTTCAGTCACAAGCCATCTCTTTTCTTGGCATCTCCCATTACACAACAGAGACATGTGGCATCAGATTGTTACATGGACTCTGTATGTGGGATGTACTCCCACTGACTGGCTCCTAAGAATTAAGAGGGAAATATGACCAAACTCTAAATGTGACATTGCAAAACAGCTCTTGTCCACAACCTACTCATATTTTATTTTAACAATACGAATTCACCACCAGTAGCCTGAGATCAACCAGTGTGAAATGTTTTACTTAGGATGGATGTTTCAAGTACAGCCATTTTTCACGTTCTCGAATGTCGTACTGTTAGTGCGAGACTCAAGTCTGGGAAAAATTTGCGTACAACAAAGAACTGGTTAATCCTCACCACATTAACATTTAGGCACCTTAGGCCCACTCTGCCCGTTTTTCTGTCTCTCCTTCTTTCAGCATGCCTTTCTTTCTATCTCTCTTTACTGAGTGTTGACTGAATGCAACCAAGCTAATGTCCTCCTGGAAAGACAGTCTGACTGGCTTTTTCACTACCTGCCTTCGTGCCTTCATGCCAGTTCAGATCGGGTGAAACACAGTAGTAAACCTACATCTCATAAACCTTAGAATGATCCCTGAGGCAGTGCGAGACATCCTAAGATTAGAGACAACCTTTACGTCGGCACAGGTATGGATCGGCTGGTCATTTTAAACATTTGTGGCTTATAGAATGGTAAATTTTCAAATAGTAGAGGGACCTGTCAGTTTTTATTTATACTCAAAAACCCACACGAAACAAATTTGCATCACATTCAGTTTAGCTTTGAACCATCAACGCATGCATGCATACATGTCTAGTCATGTATGCATGCATGCATGACTAGACATAGATGTCATAACTCACAATTCTAAAGAATAAACCTGAAACTTTTATAGTTGCAGTATTTTATTTATTTAGTCACAAGTAACTAAGCAATTTCCAAACATATTCAGCCACAGCGCTTCATCTAATTTTACTTGAGGCTGTCCGTTTTTGGCTACTGTCACCTCTGTTCATCTTTGCTAGTGCACCGTTCATCTGATAGATGTTATTTCATTTCGGACGTTTTCTTGCAACTGTACCAGGCCATGCATATCTCTTGGTGTTCTACCCCTGTACATACAGCCTATGTTCACTTGAGTTTAATGATTGAATGCCACTGCAAGTCAGCTGCATGCTCTGCAGGACGTACTTTGGCTTCACTTTTACTTTTAAGCACAATGAAGACATACTTCGGGCTGTAAATGCAGCTAGGGAAGCTGGGGACGTTTTGTGTGTCAAGAGAAGTAAACATTTGGTAGCGTTTGGCACGACCTTTCTTGTATTAAAGTATCATTAACTTAAATCGATATGGAATTATAATTGAGTGCAATGTGGCTTTAAAAGCAACGTTTGCATGATTCACTAAACATGCAACGCCACTTTGGTACTTGGAGCTAATATAATGGCCATCATGAACAAGAACTAGTTTGTATTTGCCTTTATTTATTTGGCAGGGAGCGTGTACAAAAAAATAATAATTCTCCTAAGAGATGTGCAGATTTAGCCGATAGCTAATTTCCACCCACGGCCCCAGGCACGTTTTTTTTTTTTCAATCACGTGGGCGTTACTTTACCTCCAATGCACCGGCTAATACGAGAAATGACAAATTAAAGCCACAGAATATTTCACTTTTCGGACTTTACACACAGTAAAGTTTTGTTTTTGCTTCCTCGAACATTGCCTTTCTGTCCCTCCGCGCATACGTGCATTTTCTCTTCCTGGTATCGCTTTTCCTGCTCGTGGGCTTACACCACAGCATTTCGTCGAATGAAAAACAGACCAAGAGAAAAAAGGAGAAAAAAAAAAAGCACGCCGCAGAACTTTGACACTGACCTTACTGTCGTCTCTTCGGGCTACCGGGTACTTAAACGCCATGGCGACGAGCTCGAGGGTGTCTGTCGTCTTTCTTCTGCGATGTTACTTGGGGCGCCTTTCTCTTCCTTTCTTTCTTTTTTAATCGTTTAACCGAATGCAGCCTCTCGAGTTAATCAATGGAGTTTTAAAGTGAAAGTGAAAGCATGACCCCCCTTCACCTATACCCTACTCTGGTTTGCGCAAAGGGCCTGATCTGCTTTTTGACGCAGGAAATGATGTGTCACACGGCATGTGGCAACACATGCACAGCTGTAGGCTACCGACGATCGCTGGCAAGTTGTACCAAACGTATTTGACTTGTTGCACGTCAACATGCGCAAAGGTATCCTAAGCAGAGAAAGGAACCTTTTCACAGAAATCTAGGGAAGACACGAATACAAATACAAATGAATAACTGTGATAAAAGCAGTGCTTCCTGCTATTTAGGATTCAAAAGTAATAATCACTAAACGCTCTATAAATGCATTTAATACAGTTAGGCTACTCTAATCATCTTCAATTTTTTTATATAATTAATTAATTAATATTTAGTTTAAATGTAGTTTAATTTAACAAAAAGCAGTAGAAATGTTGTCTACATGACCAAGTACCTAGATGACGTGTCCAGATTTGGGGTTTGTGTGCTTGTTGTTTTGTTTTTTTTGCAATCAGCAGCAAGTCAACAGGTTTGACATTTGACAAGATCAAGCCTGTTGTTGACATGTGACTCATATCAGTCATTGATGACTCCTCATTTCTTGATTGACCAATTTAATTGTTTCTTTGCAAACAGGCGTGGCATTCTTTCCCTTTAAATTTATGTAAATCAATTAAAAAGCAGGCCTTGTTTAATTTCATTTTCTGTTTTCCCATTAGTAATAATGCAGTCATAAGACGACTGTTGTCCCGTGAGAATCACAAGGTTGACTCTGCTTGTTGTGTTATACACTAATGTGCATTCTGGATGAACATCGGGAAAGATAGAAGGACTGGAACAGAGACAGAGGGAGAAAGAGAAAAAAAAGAAACAAAAACAGAGTTTCAGACGGGTAATCTGTCTAATCCACAAAGCTGTGAAAACAACTGGGGAGGAAAGGAGGGGAAAGATGGAGAACGGGGAGTTAGAAAGAAGGCTAATTTCAAACTAATTTAGCTAAGGTGATTAAGTGAGACCGGCTTGATGAGAAACCAAGCTGTTAGAAGGCTTGTTACGTTTTATTTACCACTCTGCAAGTCGTTAAACATTTATGTATAATTAACATTTTCATTAAAAATAATTTCCATTACAAATAATAATAATAAAACCAAGTTTAGGAAACAATAAGATGATATATCATACTATACATGGATAAGTCAGTGACTGAGAGTGGGCTAATCCTCTAATAGTTTGTATCATTTGTTTAAATATTTATACTAATTAATAACCTTTTTCTGTGCCAATGCTGTTCAATGGGTATAATGAAAAAGAACAAACTTTGGCATAACAGTAGGCCACTTAGCCTAAATCACTGCTTTGGCAACTGCCTAACAACTGTATGGCAATAAGTGCTTTAACTGGCAGCAGGCCTGGAGAGTATCACAAATTTTGGGGGCGGCAGGGGATGAAAGTGTACCAGGCCAAGCCACAGGCAGATGGGCGGTTATGGAAGCAGATATTTTGGGCCCAGACCAGACAGCCTTAGCCACCACTGAGCCCTTCAGCAGCCTGACTAGACTGGCTGGTCCCCTACAGAGGCTGGCTTCAGCCTGGCCTGCATGGTGTGTGCTGTGCAGATGGGCTCTAATTGGCTGGAGAGACCCAGGTAGTTTGCCAGTACTGAAGACAGAGAGATGAGATTAGCCATGTCAGATTACAGCAGAGTCGGACAGTGTCGTCTGACTGCAACAGAGGCCCAGACTCACCCACTGAGACAGAGGAAAGGAGAGGAGGAGGGAAGCGCTGACCTGTTGTTGTTTGAAGGGAAAAATAGAATGGCGATAAATAGGCATGTGCAAATATCACACACACACACACACACACACACACACACACACACACACACACACACATATATATATATATATATATATATATATATATATATATATATATATATATATATATATATATATATATATATACATATATATATATATACACACACACATACATATATATATACACACACACATACATATATATATATATACATATACACACACACACACATATACATACACACACACACACATATACATACACACACACACACACACATATACATACACACACACACACACATATACATACACACACACACACACACACATATACATATATATATATATATATATATATATATATATATATATATATATATATATATATATATATATATATATATATGCACACACACACACACATACAGGGAGTGAAGAATTATTAGGCAAGTTGTATTTTTGAGGAATAATTTTATTATTGACCAACAATCATGTTCTCAATGAACCCAAAAAACTCATTAATATCAAAGCTGAATGTTTTTGGAAGTAGTTTTTAGTTTGTTTTTAGTTTTAGCTATTTTAGGGGGATATCTGTGTGTGCAGGTGACTATTACTGTGCATAATTATTAGGCAACTTGCAGAAAGGTGCGACAAATAAGGTGCCTAAGAAATACAGCAAGCTGTCCATACCTGAGGCCTTGGAAACTGCCAAGCAAAGACTCACAGCCTTGGCCAGCCGCTTGAGGAGGTACACCAGAGAGATAGAAGGCAGGAGAATAAACCAGCTGTTCTCCACAGAACCAGCAAAGGTGTACTCTCAGTGGCAAGGGAACAATAAGAGAATAGCACCACCAAGGCTGGAGACGGAGCAATACTGGAAGAGCATATGGGAGAAGGATGCAACCCATAACGGCAATGCTCAGTGGCTAGAGGATCTGAGGGCAGACCACAGCGACCTCCCTGAACAGGGTCCAGTAACCATCACAGTGGCAGATATCCAAGAAAGGGTCTCCAGTATGAAGAGTTGGACAGCACCAGGGCCCGACATGGTTCACGCCTACTGGCTGAAGAAGCTGACTGCACTCCACGAGCGTCTGGCAGCACAAATGAACCAGCTACTAGTTAACGAAAGACACCCGGAATGGCTAACTGAAGGCCGGACGGTCCTGATCCCCAAGGACCCCAAGAAGGGACCGGTCCCCTCCAACTACCGACCAATAACCTGCCTCAGTACTACATGGAAGCTCCTGTCAGGCATCATATCGGCTAAGATGAACAAGCACATGGGTCAATACATGAGCGGGACACAGAAAGGAATTGGCAATAGCCGAGACTGCAAGACCAGACTGACCAACCTGTGCACTGCCTGGATTGATTACAAGAAGGCCTATGACTCAATGCCCCACAGCTGGATACTGGAATGCCTAGAATTGTACAAGATCAATGGGACCCTAAGAGCCTTCATCAGGAACTCAATGGGGATGTGGCGTACAACACTAGAGGCCAACTCCAAGCCCATGGCACAAGTTACCATCAAGTGCGGGATCTACCAAGGAGATGCTCTGTCCCCACTGCTGTTCTGCATAGGCCTGAACCCCCTCAGTGAGATCACAAAGAGAGGGAAGGTAGTCAGAACTGAGGGGATTGAACTACCAGAAGGCAACATTGCAGACATAGAGGACAGTTACAAGTACCTGGGGATCCCGCAGGCAAATGGGAACCATGAAGAGGCCGCTAGAAAGGCTGCAACCACCAAGTACCTGCAGAGGGTCAGGCAAGTCCTGAGGAGTCAGCTGAATGGTAAGAACAAGATTCGGGCCATCAACACATACGCCCTGCCCGTGATCAGGTACCCTGCTGGGGTAATAAGCTGGCCAAAGGAGGAGATAGAAGCCACTGACATAAAGACAAGAAAGCTCCTGACCATGCATGGAGGGTTTCACCCCAAGTCCAGCACCCTGAGGCTGTACGCTAAGCGGAAGGAAGGGGGCCGGGGACTGGTGAGTGTCAGCACCACAGTCCAGGATGAGACAACGAACATCCAAGAATACATTGGGAAGATGGCCCCAACTGACCGAGTGCTCAGTGAATACCTCAGGCAGCAGAAACCCAAGAAAGAGGAGGGAGACGAGGAACCATCATGGAAGGACAGGCCCCTGCACGGTATGTACCACCGGCAGATAGAGGAGGTGGCTGATATCCAGAAATCCTACCAGTGGCTGGACAAAGCTGGACTGAAAGACAGCACAGAGGCACTAATCATGGCAGCACAAGAACAAGCTCTGAGTACAAGATCCATAGAGGCTGGGGTCTATCACACCAGGCAAGACCCCAGGTGCAGGCTGTGTAAAGATGCCCCAGAGACAATCCAGCACATAACAGCAGGGTGCAAGATGCTAGCAGGCAAGGCATACATGGAACGCCATAACCAAGTGGCCGGCATAGTGTACAGGAACATCTGTGCCGAGTATAACCTAGAAGTCCCGAGGTCAAAATGGGAGATGCCCCCAAGGGTGGTGGAGAATGACCGAGCTAAGATCCTGTGGGACTTCCAGATACAGACGGACAAAATGGTGGTGGCTAACCAACCGGACATAGTGGTGGTAGACAAACAGAAGAAGACGGCCGTAGTGATCGATGTAGCGGTTCCGAATGACAGCAATATCAGGAAGAAGGAACACGAGAAGCTGGAGAAATACCAAGGGCTCAGAGAAGAGCTCGAGAGGATGTGGAGGGTGAAGGTAACGGTGGTCCCCGTGGTAATCGGAGCACTAGGTGCGGTGACTCCCAAGCTAGGCGAGTGGCTCCAGCAGATCCCGGGAACAACATCGGAGATCTTTGTCCAGAAGAGCGCAGTCCTGGGAACAGCTAAGATACTGCGCAGGACCCTCAAGCTCCCAGGCCTCTGGTAGAGGACCCGAGCTTGAAGGATAAACCGCCCGCAGGGGCGTGCTGGGTGTTTTTATATATGTGTGTATGTATGTATATACATACATACATACATATATACATACATACATATATATACATACATATATATATATATACATATATATATATACACACACATATACACACACATAAAAGAACAAACAACTTAAAACACAAAAAACAGACATATGTACACATAACACAGAAGTGAACATCATCATTCTCTCCATGCGCTGCTCCTTAACAGATGGTGCAGAGTGCATCTGCTGACAGGGATAATCTGTTATTGTTCTGAATATGTTGATTAACATTGGCGTTGTCATTTCAAAATCATATACAAATCACATCCTAACCTTAGCTTGATCCTGGGCTTACCAATGCTGGGAAGCTAATATGTTTGGCTCAAGCTCTAAAACCATGTTAAAATATAACTGAAAGTGCCAGTCCATAAGCTTCTCTTATTAGAAACTGACAATGCAACTATTTTTGTCTTTATTTAGAGAAGATAAAAATAAAGCGGCTTGGGGAAGATTTGCAGTGGGTGTTTACAGCCAGTGAGTTGTGTTTCTGCCTTCAAGATATATTTAATCCACTGATCCATAAACAGTGTTTTTTAACACTCCACAGTGAAATATATACCTCTTTTCCAGTAGTCTATCATTCAACTCCACATTTATAGAAAACAATAACAGCATGATCTTAGTGATGAATTTTACTAAAAACATTTCCTATTTCTGACTAACGTAATCCTATCACCTCGCTTTTAAAATATGAGCTTGCTATATTTGCTTCTACAGACAACAAACCTGATACACCCCACCATCTTTTATATGTTAATTAAGCTGTTGTGCAGTGCAGTCCGACATTAAATTAGTGATTATCGATCGAAGACCGTGGTGGTTTATGTGGCCGGATGCCAAGTATTGATCTGTGGTTAATGTTTTTGTTCTGCAGTACGCATGATGCCTCGTGACAATAAAAGACCAGTGAGATTAAGACAATTAAGGGGTTGATTGTATTCCAAAAGACAAGAAGAAGAAGATTAAATGGGGAGATTTAGGTCAAAGTGATGATGAAGGAAGGAAGGAAGGAGGAGGGGCAGGGAAAAGGAGGAGGGCAAAGAAAAGGTGGGAGGCGGAAGAGAGGGGATTGGGGTCAGAGAAACTGATCACCATTGCATGAGAGGGTTGCCTCTGACTGCGCAAGAGAGTGATAAAAGTAGTGACGGAGGGAGGGAAAGAGGGCAAGCCCTATTCCTCATAAGACTACGTGAGATTTGCTCTCGAAGCGAGACTGTGTGTCAGCTTTTGTACCTGATTTACTCAGAGGGCACTCCTGTCTCAAGAGTTTCCTCATCTGTCTGGACTTCTGAGGTAGAACTAGGTGCTTTTCTTTTTTTTGCCCTCTCTCTATTTACTCTCATCCAGTTGCCCCTCCTTTCATGGCTCGCCTAATTAGCAGACATTTTTATTGATCCCATGGATTTGGTGCTGAAATCCCCTTCTCTGTCTGCCAGACAGATCTTGGCTAAAGTCTTTCTCCTGAGCTGGTGGGCTGTGGGCTGGGGGAGGGATCCCTAGTACACGGGCCCACCTGTTGACAACAAGCCAAAAGCGTGCAGACTTTGCTACACCCTTAACAACACCCCTTTATTATCCTGATTCTCCAATCACAACATCTCTTAGTCTCCTAATATCCTCTATAGCCTACCCCACCCACTCTAATTTTGTTGGTTCTTGCTAAATAATAACTGCATGTACTGACTAGAGTTAGCAATAATTAGGGTCTTAGGCTAGCACTGTCTGTTTAGTACAGAAAGTAGCAGATTGAGAGGAACCACTTGCTGGTGATTAAGTGGCATAGACGGATTATGGAAGCATTATAAATCGCAAATTAGCCACAATGCACAACTAACATCTGTTGACACTGGTTAGACTTATTATACCAGATATACAATGTTTATATATAATGTTGACTTTTTACATCACATGATAGCAGGGAAAATAACTAATGCGTTTTACTTTAATAGTTAGTCAGTAGTACCAAATTTTGAGGTCCTGACTTGAGCGTCTCATACTTTATACTTATTTTACACTTAGTCCAAAAGTGTAAAACAGTGCTAGTGTTTTTGTCTACAATATACAACAGACAACTTAGCAAAAATCCAATTTTAAAGTCACACTTAAATGCTTGTAATGTATCTCTTTTTTAGTTGCATCCATGATAAATGCCAAAAATAAGTTTCACAGGCATAAAATAACATTTTTACACCAGCAAGGTGATTCCCTGAGAGCTATTCGCTGAAACCATGGCATATTTTAGCATGGTGGGTAATGTGGCCTTAAAATAAAATTGAGGAAACTGGATAAACAATGACAAAAGAAGAAGTGCCAGCTCTAAAAAAAACAACAAAAAACTATCTATAGCAGATGAACAGTATCTGAAGGTCATGTCCTTGTCATAAACTTGGGATTTTAACCCTGGTTCATTGGTACATTTTTATCTATATAATATATTTTTGATTAGTTTGTTCTTTATTTTTGTCATTTTGAGTTTCACGTTCTAGATTTATTTCCTGCTTTATGCTCTTCTCACTGAACATTGTGCTTTCTTTTGTAATTTATATTATAGTTGTCTTTCGTTAATTCCCAGAGTTTCAGTCTTCCCGCCCCATAGTGTTCCCCCTATCTGTTAAGTCTGCGTTTCGGTGTCACAGATTCATGTGTTTAGTTACTACCTGTTTTATTTTGATAGTCTCTCATCTCATAGTTTTGTTTCCCCTTCAGCTGTGTTCCCCTGGTGTTTCCCATTTCCCCAATTACCTTGTGTGCATTTATTGCCTTTATCTCCCCTAAATACTTCATCATGGCCCTCTGTCATGAGTTTTCTCTTGTGGATCAGCTTTTTAGCTTTATGAGCTTTGTTTTCTTCCCGTTGGTTTTCACCAACACCAGAATAAAGTTAAATTTTTTTTGTTTATTTACTCCCTCCAACCAGTCTGCATTTGGGCCCAGAAGTCTAAATAATCCATCAAATAACAGTTAACGTTCCCTTGAGTCATCTACTATTCCAATGAATCCTCATCAGACTTGGTCTGAGCAGTAGACTGTTAAGAAGCCATTCTTAAGGAATAGATAGAAAAAGCTGAGGTATTGCAAATTACACAAGAAATGGACTGAAGATCAGTGACAACAGGGCTCATAGTGTGATGAATCCAAATTTTAAATATTTTGTTCAAACTGTGATCAATATGTACAGAGGAGGTAAAGAGAGAAGCACAACAGTGAGTGTCAACAGCATTCTGTAAAACACAGTGGAGGCTCTATCACAACCTACTTCCTGATAATATTCTAAAATTGTTTTCTAAAAGAGAACGTAGATACAATTTGAGGGGGGAATTAAAATGAAAACATCCCTGTATCCGTACAACACTCACAAGCTTTTTCATCTCTGTGTGTGGAGTGAAGCTGTGGAACAGAATAAGTGAAGAACTGAAGAAATGTCCCAGCATGACTCAGTTTAAAAAGCGGTGCAGGGAGGAGGTAGGGCTCTGATCGTATGTTCTCACCCACTATTTTCACAATAGGGATGTGTATATATGTGTTTGTGGGTGCACAAGTATGTTTATATAAGTATATATATCTGTGAATGTGTTACTGGGGTTATAAAAAACAAATAAATAAATAAAAATCCATGCAACAAATTGTAATGAAGAATTTATGATGGACAGGGCATAAACAGGAAGAAAAAGTGTAGACTATTAGTTACTAAACAGTAGAAAGGGGGTGGGATCAAATAAGCTTATGCTTCTTCCTACTCCGTTCTGAACATGTGAGTTATTTATAATTATTAATGCTTTGTTTTTGTTTTGCTTTGTTTGTTTGTTAGTCTCTCTTTTCTCTGTTGTTGGTTACACTATTTTGATGTTCAAAATGAAGATTCAATACAAATTCAAATAGAAATTGTTGGGGGTGCCTTTTAACCAGTGGTGTTGGGAGTTTTGCCAAAATTAATGGAATTACAAATGTGCAAAAGTATCATCAGATTTCGATCCGCTACGTGATATCACCATTTTTCATTATTTTTATCAGGAGAATGATCCCAAGTAAACTGCTAATGCAGGATAAGCATACCTCGATAGAAAAAATGCACAGTAGAACACTATCGGTCATAAACTGGCCTCCTCAGATCCCAGACCTCTATATTATTGAAGCAGTGTGCGATCATGCTGAGAGAGTGTGTAACAAAAGCCAGCCACCACCAGGAAGAGCTTTGAATGTTGTAAAAGAAGCCTGGAGAAAAATCCCTACAAGAAAGCTTGCGTAAGAAAGTTCAGGCCAAATATTGACTTTCAAATGTATTATAATGCTATAACCTCTGTTTTCTTTCTGTCTCATAAACTGCACCTACTTCCCTAGCAAAATATAATGAGGGCTGGTTCAATCCTTTCAGAAAGTAATGTGCCTTTTTACTTAGAAGTTTTTATGCTGCTTTAGTCTTTGTTTGAAGAAAACAAAACCTACTACCACCTTTATGTAAAGGTGTTCCAGTCTTACCAGCAACAACAGTAATGTTACTCATTCTGTCAAACAGGGTGGCGTGTGGTGTAATGGTCCACGATTTCTGGTATGTCGTGTCCTATTTTTTTCAGTCTAAGGATTGTCATGTTTTTTCTCTGAAGCAGAAAATCATCCCACAGGTTTAACTATTGCAAAACTGTGTTGCTCAATATATCAAAAAAATGGCGTAAGAGAGCTCCTATTAGAGTAAGTCAGGCGTTAAAGCGATAATGTGTCCTGCTAACGTGTGCAGCTGCATGCTGGACGCCAAGTATCAACAGGGAAATGAAATGCACAGCGTCGGTTTTTGTCGTGGGCCTAGGTTGTCACATTTGTTTGTCTCTTTCACACTTTCTCACCAGGAATTGCAGTGTGACCTAAGATGATCTGATAAAACGAACATTGTATGAATAATCGGCTCAGTTATAAAAGTCGACACAGCTCAGTAATGCAAAGCACAATCAAACATGGTGAATACATTTGTTTAACAAGAGTTGTGAATTGTTGCAAATAATATGCAAATGTCCCCAACCGGTGCCATGTCGCACCATTCACATGTTCCCCTTCTGCTCCTACTAACTGCTGTACTGTAAGTGCGAAGATTCACATGTCTAAACTGAGAGAATCACTGCATCAACTCACAGATACATGGCGCCTACATCTTTCGATTCAATGCGTTTTTAAAAGCAAATATTTCCTTTGAGATTTGATGAATGTGAGAAGCGAAAAGTTGTATTGTTAAATATATTTTCTGAAGAACAAGAAGAAGAAGTGACTGCTACAGTACGACATTTGCCGGTAATACAGCACAATGGACGTCAATGCTAAGAAAACAAATAAGCCACAATTGTTTGTGGTAGTCACACTGACCGGACACTGAGTTTATATATTTAAACAACCAACACATTTAAACATTAGCAACTGTAATAAAATTAGCACAAGCATGTCTTTTTGTCATTACCAGGTCAATGTTTATGTATAATCAGTTAATCAGTAATGTAGGTGACTAAAGAGAAACAACGCGGTATATATTTCTAATAGTAGATAGAATTTTCTCTTAGATTAAATTAGAACCATGGTAACAAAAAAAAAAAGTCCCCTCATATGGTGCAAAGTTACTGAGCACGTAAAGAGACTGATGATGATGTTGCAGATAAAGATGTTGCTTGCTGAGGCCTCTGGCTCGTCCGTCTCTTTCCTTCCTCTTCTATGATGGCATGCAACCCAGAAGAGGTGTGAAAATGTGATGGGTTATTTTGGTCTGTCTCAGTAAACCTCTGAGAAACTCTGGCGTATACTAAAGTTGCTTGTGAGAAAGTGTGAGAAAGTGCTCTCACTTCGTCTTAACCTTGTACGGATAAAGTGAAATGCTACAGGCTAAAAAAATGTGTCAGAGTTCTCATCAATAAAAAGTCACCATGCTGAATCTATACTGATTTCTACTACATAAACTGCACATGCAGATTTGCAGGATGGCTGAGGGTGTGCAATGATTTGAAGTTTCCTGTCATATGCTATGCTGCCAGTTTTCACTGCAACATTTAGTCATTGGTTAATTGCTTTGCGAAAAAGGAAAGATGCAACCACAAAAAGTTTATAAAGCCAGTGCCAGGAGCAGATTTTTGCATTGCAACACATCTGCTGAATGATGCAGTCGTAATCAGGTAATAACAGTCATGCTCCGGTTTGCAGATGAAAACTGTAATAATGTACCGTGCACACTTCATTGAAAGGAAGATTTATCACCCACTGTCATATTTTTATTCTTTCCTGTTACCCATGCAAACTGCCTCTTTCAGTGCCGACAATAATTTTATTGTCTTTCCATGTTTCCAGGGACTTGAACGCATCTTCACCGCATTAAATGATGAGCAAAGAAAGAAAATAGAGAAATGTGGAACGAAACACTTGCAAACACTTGTCACTAGCCTTTAGAGAGATGGAGGAAATGACAGCGTGCGCCTGCCGTTAGCATTTTTAACCCTCGTTTGATATCAATGGATACTTTGATAACACAATAACAAAGATTGCACGTCAAAATGTGCTAAAACTGTTTTTGCATTTCAAATTTGTGTTGATCTCCTGACCTGTGGATTTAAGATACTAAATTTCACCCATATGTAAACCTGATTTCTTCCATAAGCCTCAGAGTGGTTTTAGTCTGTTATTTGCTTATCTTCGCCACGCAAAGGCATTTCCATGGAAGATAGTGGCTCTTGAAACTTAACAGGTCTAACGAGTTTGGATTTATACGGACAAAGATATCGGTTTGCTAAGTCATGCAGTCATGGTTAAATATAAAACGGATGGACTTTTTTTAAAAGAGCTGTACAGTAGAAGGAGATGCATGTAGCTACATGTATATATACACAAGCAACATTTTCTGTAGTCCCCTGTCAAAACAAAGCCTCATTGAAACGATTGCACAGTGGTAACAATGGGACTTCCTACAACCAGAGACCTCTGTCCATTTAGCAAAACCACACAAACAAAGACGCTTCCAGGAAAACAATTGCCTGTGCATGTTAGTGATTAAAAATATAATGTAATCTTACATATTTAACGTTGAGCTAGTGGGGATAATCCTTCTGGTTAAAGGGATATGAAAACTAAGCTCTCCAGACCAAGTAAACAGCCCCCACACTCCACCCCCTATGTGTGAAGTGTGTTGTTTCTATAGCTTCTTCCCATCAGTCATCACTCTGTTATCAAGGACAACAGTTACAGGGAAACAGTAAGAATGCATTAACAGACAAGTAATCCTCTAAAGCATGGCTGTTTACTGTTTACAGCAGCTCAGGAATAAAAAACACCAAGGGAGGGAAGTACCAAAAATACCAAAAGAATAAGAAGAATTGAGGGCACCGAGAAATAAGGATACAGAGTACCTGTAAACATTATCTGTCCCTAAGATTTGAGGTATGGCATGTACCCACTGCAGAAACTGATCTTGACTCGTAGCCAAGCAGCTGATGGATTGTTTCCACTTTCATTCTTAGTAAAAAAGAAAATGACTGAACTACAACTGATAGCACCAAACACTGTTGAGCTTGTTGATCCACTATGTTGGTGGCACACCATGTGAGTCAAAGTTTCTCTTGATGTCTCCTGATGACTCATTGAGGCAGATAAGGCAGTCCAATCTGACACTGAGTTTTCTTTCCTCTGTACAAGTAGTAAAGCCGTACAAGGAATCGATGCGTTTGACAAGTCAGTTAAAAGTCACTAAAACATTCCCCTTTTACACAAACCCTAAATAAAAGATGCCCTGTGACAAATCAGGACTGATATTGCTCTTCGTTTCATTAAAGCTGCGCTATTGCGTAACACTAGCCACGCCTTCTACTCCGTCTCCAAAGAAGTTCGTAATGATTCCACGAAATGAAATTGCTTCGGCAGTAAGTTAGCAAGTACGGCCACCACTATAACAACAAATGTTTTTTGCAGTTAGCTGGTCTGGAGCATTCACGTGTATGTTAACACAATGCCACAATCTTTTTACAAGTGGAAATACAAGCAAATTCACCCCAAAGTTAGATTGTGTCATCATCAAAGAAATTTCAGACTTTGGAGGCCTCCGTTTACTCTCAAACTCCTCTCTTCAGAGGACTCTATGGCAATTTACAATAACCATTTTTAAGCCCTTTTATTGCAATGGGACAAAACTATTAATCTATATGTTGTAGAAACAAATACCTTATTTATTTTGTTATTATGTGCAAAAAGGACTTGGAGCACCTCAAATGGTTGTTTTTGGTGTGCGTATGTTTAACAAATGTGTGTACATTTTTTAATGTGTATATAATATAAAACAAGTAAAAAAGGATTTTAAATATTTTCATAATTTTCATGGTCTTGTAGTCTGTTTAAAACTGTGAAACTTTGAAGTAGGTAAACGTACGCTTGAGTAATACATGCTAGTAATACATGATCCGTGGTGAGAGGAGTTGGGCCGATAAACGTTGCAGGAAAATGTGTATTGGTGAGTAAATGTTTGGTTTCTTTTAGTAAAAGTGGGAGAACAGATACGTCACCATAAACTGGCCGAGCAGGTGGCTGCTTTCTCTGCAGCGGTATAAGCACTAGAGCGCTGCAGAATTAGACTGTTACATTGCAACAGGTGTCCACCGAGACCAGACTATTACAAAACACCCAGGTGCCACTTATCATGTTTCAGGTCGCATCATTTGGTCTGATTGTCTCCGTCCAAGACAGCTTGAATAAAGCTGACCTCAGGTTTTTCTTCCACTTATCCTTTTGGTCTTGTCTGGTTCTCTCTCCCTACCTCCCTCTTCATGCTATAGGCCCAGTTCCTTCTGACCCTCAAGTGAGGTTTCCCTCACTGGAAAAAGTACATCTAAATCTTCTGATGTCCTGGATGCAATGTGTGTCCATGAGTGTGATGAGTCGGCTGGCCTGCTATTATGGAGTGCCGGGTCTTTAGCCTTTGAGCCCTGAGCCTGAGCCCAGACTGTCTGCAAATTAGAGAAATTAGCCCAGCATAGGCGCGGGCCAGTGAAAGAGCCTAAATCCTTATCTCCCCTCCCTTCCTCCTCTTTGCCACACACACTTACAGACACAGTCCACCACCACTAACCCCCACGCCACACTGGGCAGTCAAGCTGCACTCCTGGAATAGCAGTGTTGCCATATGGCAGCCAATTTACTATTTCACCGGCCAAGTTAAGAAAGAAAAAGGGGAGAGGAGGGGGGAATGGTGGACACAAACGTAGGCTCTATGGTTTAAAAATATATATACAGCTGCATATGAAACTTTATCTTTCAGTTTTTAATGTATTTATTCATTTTTAAATTGATACCATTGAAAATTAATCCATACATTGACATTATCCTGTTCGTGATATGTTTGTGCAATTTGCTACTCATAGTCATCTTAAAGAATGTTCTTTTATATTTACTTTATTATACTTTTAAAGTTATTTTTTCAGGTTTTCTTTAGTGTTTTGGGGAGCGGGTTGCCCAAAGAAAATAAATCAGAAACTTTTTCAGCACCAGGGATCTCCTGAATTGAGTCCGGTTTTGTCGTTGTCATTGTCAACATTTAGTTTAGTGGACATTATATCATATTTGGTACATACTGTAATCACAATCATAAACCTATGTAGATATATGTAGAACCTATGTAGAATTAGTAACTTTTTCATGGTTTTATGTTTCATGAATTTCAATAAAGTTTCACAGAAAATTTTCCATTTGTGATAAAACGGACAAAATCCCATGCAGACATATGGGTTCTATGAAATTGGTATTATGAAATCTAAGTAGGCCATATGTCCACTTGAAGAAGCATCACCTAATCTTTACTCTCCATAGAAACTGTTTTATCTCCTCTCTCCTGTCCTGTCCTGCATATGCAGACAGAACTCTGGGTCAAGGTGACTTGAGCTGGAGTTTTGTGTCACACAAACTAGATCACTGTGCGTCTGAAAGTAAAGAGAATGCTCACCAGACAGGTGTCTAAGTCTCTTTCCTGTAAGCTCGGTTGACCTGCCCTATATCTGTATGTGTGAATGAACAAATAGCGCCTAAAGCCACAACTATTTTCTGCAACTCGGTATTTGAAAAAGACAGGAAGTAGTGATTTACCTGATATGCCATATATGAGAATTGGGTATCTGTGAAAAATTTTCCATATTTAATAAAAATCAAAACCTGGTTTCAGGTTGTGCTCTTTAATTTCTGACGTGTGTTTTTCTGCATATATGTTTGTGCGGCTGAGATCTGAATGCAGGGGGGGGGGTCCTCAGTTGAAGATGTTCTAAAGTGGGATGTAGGTCAAGGCGATACGGTGGCAGCAGATTGCTCATTAAGTGCCAAACCAAGCAAAAGTCTACGAGTGTGTTTTTCAGTGGCAACAGGCCAGCCATCTGCTCTTCCTTTATTCATTCATTAAGATGCCTTCTTTCTGTGTGCGTGGACGTGTGTGAATGTGTGTGTATGTGTAAGCATTCATCACAACAGCCACTTGGTATCCAAGTGTACAACGTCACTGATGTTGTTGTCCGAAACCAACAGTTGGGTGTCTGATGGCTCAGTCACGTGACCGTAGTGGCTTGTGATTGGCCGGGGCGCGGAGCTAAAAAAGCTTGGCGCAACCCCGGCACATGAGTTTCTGGTGAGTGGCCACAGCCGAGTGGATAACCTAAGGAACTATTTGAATCTTTGAAGAAGTAAAGAAGGACTTGAGAGGCAGGAGAGAGTACATAGAGGAGAAGGCTGATCGGAGAAACAGTTAGGGGATGACATAGCCAAAGAAATGAGGATCCAGCCTTTGAATGAATGTGTAAAAGTAAGTCACAGCTTGTTCTTTTTTCTTGGTGGGGGGTGTTTCCTGTAAGAATAATGTTTGAAGATGGATGCGAATAAGAGTAAGCATAAGATGTCAGGCTGACCTGTTGGCTGGTTAAATGGAAAGGTGATTGTTGAGATGTTGGCCAGGAACAGTATCAATGAATGGAAGTAGCTGACTGAATCATGAATGACTAACAACTGGTAGTGAGTCTCAGAAAACTATGGTGGTCTCAGATGTGGTTTTGGATACCTGAACATCTAATTGCATTCCTGCATAACTGAGAAGTGAAAAGGCCTAATTTAAAACAGCAGGTTACACAAATTGATTTCACATAATAAGATGTGTTTTGCTTCATTTTTTGGGGAACTACAAAGTTCTGTTTCTAAAGCACTAAAAGCTTGTTCTCTATCCACATTTCTCTTTCCAGATCTTGAGCTTTAACCATTGTACCTAAGGCAACTTAGCTTCCCCAGCTAAACCAAAGTACTCCCATACCAAAGCAACTTCAACCAAACTTAAAGCTTGAATCTATCAAGTGTAGTATACTGTATATTGTCGGAAATGACACTGGATAGCACACCTGGAGACATGAGCGGGTGGAAGGAAGTGGACTTCGCTCTCAACTGCACCTACATTGTGCCAGACCAGGTGGCAGACCCCAGCTTCAACTTGCCCAAAGCCATGACCTCCATCCCTCGCAACCTCACCTTTGAATATAGCACAGACAATGAGGTAAGACTGAATCCCCTTTGAGGTTTTTACCCATTGGATTATAGAGTGGCTAATTATGAAACATCTTTTAAAATGCAATACAATGCAACCAGAACACCATGTATATATAAACAAACCAGCCCCCTCATGCAATGCATGAAAAAGCATGTTATAAAAATCTAACAATTTACTATAACTTTGCCCTCAAGCAATTCACTGTCTTTGATGTTGTTACCAGTTTTCAGATTAAATCTTTAGTGTCTACACTCAATATTATTATTTATGTGTTACATAACATTCTGTCAGGCCATCTGCAGCGGGTTACTTGGAACAATAGCTCTGCTGACTAATGCATTCTTGATGTATGGGGTAGCCTGCACAGTGTGGTGTGAGCGTGTGTTTTGTGTCTGTGTGTGTTTGTGTAAGTGAGAGAGTGTGTCTCAATAGACAGGCCACTGGCAGCTTGAGGTCAAGGTCTTCTGACCACCTTCACTTACTTCTGTTTTGCACATGTCTCGCATTTCAAATAATGCACACCGCCACTCATTTTCTCAGGTCACAAACACATTTGTGCATAGACTTGGAGCAGAATGACAAGAATCAGCTGTTTCCAATAAATGATCTCATTCATTTATCTTTACAACTGTCATTTTTACCCCCTAATCCTCCTCCACTCAGGTGAGTCAGCCAACGCAAACACAACGTCTGGCAACATGGCTTTGATAGTCATTGTCGGTCAGTCAGCTGACTGTTGGCCACCGCTGAAGTAGGATCAATCCTTTGCCTAGGCATGTCAGCTAATCTGAACAACTATAGACCTGGCCCCCAGCGTGACTTTAAGAGGAAACTTGTTTTGTACCTGAGAAACACATCATTTTAAAAGAGAAAGCAATGTCACACTCACTTCATCTGTGCTCGCTCTTAAGGCTCAGTACTGTGATACTTGTGGTTGGTTTTGCTGTCCCCTTCCTCTTTTTTCTCCTGACATCGTTCCTCTTCTCTTGGTCTCACACTCTAATCTGTTCTTCCTCCTTCTGCAGCATTTACCGCTGCAGGATGAGAAAAGCATGAAAGCTAACATGATAAAAATCACATTGATGGCTGATTCAAATCCCCCACCCTCATTTACTGACTAAAACACAGTTACCACCGTTTCGTACACTCACACTATACCAAACTTGATTTTAGCAGTTTGCTTGTCAGTGCTTGTTGGCATTATTACATGTTGCATTTAGCTAACTAGAAAAACAAACATTTAATGAAAGAGAATTAAGCTTGTATGCACGTATGTGGGAATGTGCTCTGTCAACTGAAACAATGATAGCTGCGAAATGGGACATGAAAACAATAACGAACGCACTCTTATGACTGGAAGTATGAGGGCATGTCTTTTGACTGGTTTCCCTTTCTAAAGATGTTGTCAAGTCTTTCTCCTCAATTCTCTGCCACCAAAGTTGGGAAATCCATTTCCTGTCATAGTCATGTAAGCAGCCACTCCTTCACGTGGGATGGTATACACACTGCTATCACGAAAAATCAGTTGGGATTTTTCCCAAGGGCGAGTGATTAACGCTAGATGAGTCAAATCAAAGTAGTCTGAAATAAAACAGTGTAATATGCCTTCAAACATGTGAAGCATATTGTTACGCACATCTACATAAGTGTCACACTTGTTTGGAGCCAGATTAGGGAGCAGTCTTAGGTCCACTATCTTCTTATTCTTATGAGTTCCTCACATGTTTTCGGGACCCCTTTTTCAACACCTCACTTTTATAAAGCATGCCAGGAAAGGCGGAGTAAGGTGAAGGGGGCACGTGGCAGATGGGGCATTAGCAATGAGTGCCAGTAAGGACGGGGTGGTGGGGGTGGCAGTGAAGGAGATGGGGAGAAGCGGGTGTTCTGGGGGGAAGGGGCAGTGGGGATTTAGGTTAAAACCAGATGATTAACTTTCGTTGGGGACAGGCAGCCGGCCAGGCATCAGGCTAACAAGCTATTTCAATAGAATTCAGAAAAGACAAGGGATTGGAGGAAGGCAGAAGAAAAGGAGGGTCCTCGTGCGGGTGATAGCGTGGCTCCACTTAAGAACGCTCTCCCTCCTTTCTTCAACACCCTGCCCTCCCTTCCCCTGCCTAGTTGAACGGAGCGGTTAAGCAGCAGCGGCAGTCCAGCGGCCGCGGCAATTTGTTAGTCACGCAACAGCAGTGAAGTACAATGTCCCTGTCAGACTGGTTCATCACATCCTGGAATCACTTCACTCGCCTCAATGGCTGTTTGACACACACGCGCACCAACATGGTCCTGCTGCTCCCACTGACCTGTTGTTTTTCTAATTAACTGCTTAAGCATGATTTGCATGATGAATCGCCACAAATGCCCAGGTGCTTGTTGCATTTTTTTTGTCTGTCATGTGTTGACCTTCATATGGAAGTCCATGAAAATCCTCGAGGGCCAGCTTGAGTTAGAATTTCTAGATGGCAGGAAGACAGTTTGTGTTTATGTAAGGTTGAGGATGGGGGTGGCGGTGGCGGTGGAGGCTAAAAGTTTCAGTTAGGGGTCGTTGGTTTTTTAAGAACTGAACATGAAAGTTGCCTGTTCTGCAGATACGGCTTCTTGATAGTGTGTGTGTGCGTGTTTTAGTATGTTTTGTAAGTCTTACGCTTGTATTAAATATAAATAACAAATCAGATCACACTGTGCCATATCCAGCAAGGCCTCGCAATAGATTTTTTAAACTAAATTTTAAAAAGCAAAAAACAAAAAAATAAAAAGGTACATCAATAGACTAAAAATGACTCAGTTACTGATTACGACCATTACTGCAGAACACTACAGGCTCTTCTTGGAACATACTGTACATTATGTGTATGACGTATGTATTCAGGAGACGCTAAGACTTGAAACTCCTATAAGGAGTCAGAAGCCTGACTCATTTCCACACATATGGACCATTTCGCAACCATGGGTAACAGGATGAAGGGTTTTAAAGAGTGAGCAAAATATGTCTTCCATCTTTGTTTGCTGTTGGCATTTTGTTGACTTAAAACTATAAAAGTATTAGTATTATTGTATTAGTGGTGGTTAACAAGACATCTGTATTTCTGTCTTTCCTCTCTCTCGCTTTCTGGTGTTTGTGAGGACAGTGGGTCAGAGATCAGTAGAGTATGTCAGAAAGAGTGTAATACCCTTCATTCGTTTAACTCATTAGAGTTGAAAGTGGGTCACCTTGTGGCTCCAGGAGCTGTCTGGGTTAACGTGACAGAGTGACAACAAACGGGCAACACGGGCCAACAAGCACTAACCCTTACATGTAAACAATGAATAAATAAGTAATTAATACTGTTTCTTTATAAGTGCTTGAAAGACTTGTGTTGTAGTATGTTTGTACATGAAAAACTCCAATGATTTATTTGTCCTGTTTTCCAGGTGACAGGCGTGTTCAGCAAAGAGTACATTCCACAAGGGACTCGTTTTGGCCCTTTGCAAGGAGAAATCTACACCAAAGACAATGTACCCAAGCTGGCCAACAGGAAATACTTCTGGAGGGTAAGGGAAACCACATGCTTTACAAGCTTTTTCGTACACTGACGTTTAAGCATAAACCAACCCACTGGCAAGGTACTGCTTAAGAAGGGGAAAGTTTCGAGCCTAAATGTGAAAAAACGAGACTGGGAAGAGACAAGAAATTACTATGGACAGGTCTTTGTCTGTTATTCACGAAAAAAAAAAAAAAAGAAAACAGAAAACACTGGTTGCTCAGAGGGAGAAGTTTCACATCAAGTCTTTGTCCATACGTCAATAGGGGAAAGAAATGCGTTCACACAGATTGCACTGCCGCACAGAAGTTTTGGTCAAAATTTTAGAGGAAGTTGTGACCGCCGGTGGCACGTAACAGTGGATTGGAATGCTTACACAGTCATGAGACTCTTACCGGCACTGAAGCCCTATGCAACATGTGTCACATGCACAAAAGATAGGACTATTTTTCATAATCCACATGCACATATTCACAGAATCCTTATCTTTCCACTCGTTTTAAGTTAGATTGTTCAGATTTGCTTTCACAAAGTAATCCTGACTCAGCTTGTGTCACTTAGGAAATTTTGCATTGTGCTGAGTCAATTCCCATAAGGAGTTTTTACTGCCATGCTACGTATTTACCTTCCGGCTTCACTTCCTGTAAACCTGTAAGGGGTGTTCCTTAACCACAAGAGTGAAAGTCGCCGTTCCACGGAAGTGATTATGTTATCGGCCACATGACACAGGTGCATGACATGTGCAGACGTGCTGCCAAAGGCATGCCTCGCGTTTGGCTGGCTGCCAGCACTTTTACATTTCGCTTGCTTGTTTATTATCACAGAGCAGCAGATGTGTCATCTTCTTTACTTTTGAATTACAGGATCGTAATTAACTTTACAACACGAATTTATCCGACAAATGTAATTTACTGAAACCACCACCAAAAGAGGACTTGATAGAGGTGGCAAGGCAAGCGATAGAGAGGGAGAGAGACAGAGAGAGAGAGACCCCGCCCACTATGTCTCAAAAGCAGTACATGCACTCAGCACTCAACACATTCAAGACTGTAGCTTTCAGCACACACAGAGGAGAGGTGTAAGGCACGAACCAAAGGAGCAAAATACTGTCACTGATAACTGAAGAGGATACAGGATATTTAATTGCCCATGGCAGAGGTGAATATTTTTACTTTAAGTTTTAATTGTACTTGAGTTTTTTGATATGTTTTTTATTGATTTTTTTTTTTTTTTACTATTTAAGCAACATTCCAGCACTGTCCCAATTGATGACCACTAGAGTGTTTGATATATATATATATATATATATATATATATATATATCAATCAGACTTATCGCATATGTGAACATGTGATTTTACCTCGTCTTCTTCTTCATCTTGTACAGATTTATAGCGGTGGACAGCTCCAACACTTCATTGATGGCTACGATGTCCACAGGAGCAATTGGATGCGCTACGTCAACCCTGCCCGCTCTCTTGCCGAACAGAACCTGGTGGCATGCCAGAATGGACGGGACATTTACTTCTACACCATCCGCCCTGTGGAGCCCAAACAGGAATTGCTGGTCTGGTACAGTCAGGAGTTCGCCCAGAGGCTCTGCGGCCAGCAAGACGATATCAAACAGAGTGAGTGCAGCAGGAGTGTAAAATCTTTCTACACGGGACACTGATAGTTTTCCTTTGTAGAACTTACAGTGGACAAGCTTAACTAATATGCTGAACCACCGGAAGCAAACCGCACTGTCCCTTATTACTTCCTGAGATGTACGTTGTTGAAAGTATAGTATAGTGGCTGATTTGTGTTTTGATTTGGCCTTTACTTTAAAAACTTTTTAGCGGGCCTATGTTTCATATAAAGAAGTGAAAGGAAGTTGATTACCAGCTGTAGCGGCGACGCAGGACAATGACTTGAAAACGACTTTGGTATATTTAGGCACAATATCCAATAAAGTGACAGATTTAGATCAGTGCAATGAGTAAACAAGTGTCACGAAGACTGTGCGATAACTCTTATCAGTGAAATTCTTTCACTTCAAAGTGAATGAAGACACGTTATTCCATTCCTTTAAAAAAAGGCCTGACGTTATCTCTTTTACCAACAAACAAGTTAGCTGATTTGATTCTTTTTCTTTCTGTTTGACTTATACAATAGTGGGCTGAATTTTAAAAAGATCATGGGGAATGTATGAGCCACACGCAGACGAAGCACATCTCCGCCTTTTGTGAGATGTTTGTTATTCATTGTAGGATTGAAGGAAAGCAAAAGTAATCTCAGGTGTATAATGGCTGGTCAAAGTACCTTAGTGAGTCACCGGTTTTCAGCTATTAGTAGAACATCAGGTCTTTCCCTCATCACCATAAGAGACGAGGGTAAGTCTGGTGATTCATTCCAACTGGATACACAAACCTTGTCGCCGTTCTTCTTGGTGACTAATGCTAAGGCAAGGCAAGGTATTATTGCCTTATTTTATCATCTTAGGTATCTTGAAAGCATTTACCTTCCTTTTAGTCACAGGCCAGAACTGTTAAGTGTTGCGTGCTAGATATTCCGGGACTTGATTAAACGTATGCAATCAAGTTTGACAGCTAGTTTTCTGGAACTGGTTGCCTATGCTTTCTGGCATCAATGAAATGCACAGAATGCTAAAAATTTCTCAAGGCCATTTTAATCAGCTTGTTTTTAAAGTACAATACAAGCTGATCTAAAAAGCTTTTGTCTCTATAAGCTGATGCCTTCTAATTTGCGTTTTATTGATGTAAAACACTATAAACACTTTGGCAAATTGTCGATAATAAAGTTATGCAAAGGAGCCGTATGAGTCACTCATACTTTAAGTATAACTCACATAGTGAAATCTTGCAGTAGCTGAGAAGGGCTAATTTGGACAAATAACATGCGTGGAAATGCCATCTCAAAACAAAGAAAGCAAAGGAAAAAAGGAAGAGACGATTCTTTCTTTTTTTGTGTGGTCTGTACGGTAAGACAGCTGCTGTATACCCAGAAAAGGTTTTACAAACGAAACTCACAGTCTTGCTGCCCATACATGACACATACAGACTCCCCCTCACTTTACCACCAACTCTTTCTCCCACACCAAAAGAACTTCAGTGATTGCCGAACAGAAACCTGTCATCTATGATTTACACATCATGTCAAAACCGAAACTACTATCATTTACCATATGAAGAAGCACCTTCTGTGGGTGGATGTCCCATAATGCCTGTAAAACATGTTTGACTTACACAACGAGCATTATATTAAACTGACTGCCTACGTTTTTGCCCTCTGTTTGATGTGGTGATTTCATCACACACTGTTAAAAAGCTAAATGCTTGTATTTATTTTTCTGTGACAGAATACACGAGTAACAATGAAGACCAAGAGCATGAGTATGTGAAACAGCACTTACCTCAGCAGACGTGGCTTAAAGAAACAGCAAAGGAAGGGGTAAAAGAAGGGAAGGACAGTGACGCAGAAGAAAAGATTGATGTGGAGATGTTGGAGAGAGACACTCCACCTGACACACCTGATGACCAGATAATTGACTTCAGCAAAAAAGATGAGCAGGACGATAAGGATCCAGAAGGAAGGGGCATCATTCCTTCCCCTCAGCTGGAGCACAGAGAGCCCAGTCTGGGTCTAAATCATCCTTACTTGCCAGATCACTACTCTACATTCCCAGCTCCACACAGGAATCTTCCTCTTCACCTCCACGGGCTCTATGGGCACAGAGAAGGCCTGGTGTCATCTTACCCCCCATTACAGTCCAGACCTCTCCAGCCTTCTTATCAATTCCTTCCTCCCTACAACCCACATTATCCTCGCCTCCTGCTCCCCCCATACTCTCCTCCCTTTCATGGGATGCTGTCATCGAGAGGCTCGCTCCAATACAGCGGCTACCTCGGCGCTGACGGACTCCCGTATCCCCCTATCGGCGCACCTAATCTTCTTCCAGTGTCTCTCTCCTACACCCCATCTCCACAAGGAGGTCTGAAAGAGCTAACACCAAATATTTCCCCACCGAGAGGAGCCCCAGCCACTCCAGAGCTCTCCCCTCCCGCCAAGCCCAACAGCCACTATCAGTCCCCTGAGCAGTCCCCCTCTGGCTGTGAGGAGGCTATGAACCTAAGCCTGGCTACAACCAAAAGCAGCACTGCACCACGCAATGGGCCTGGTCACAAATCCCTGCCCTATCCACTGAAGAAGCAGAATGGAAAGATCAAGTATGAATGTAATATCTGCTCAAAGACCTTCGGACAGCTGTCAAACCTCAAGGTAACAACATTAACTTCATTTCAATAACTTCCTATTTTTTTAAGCTAAACTTTACACTTATTACTGTTGTTCCTCAATACTCATGACTTCTCTTTGTATAATTTCTATCATTTGTCTCTAGGTTCACCTCCGAGTGCACAGTGGCGAGAGACCATTCCAGTGTAACCTATGTAAAAAGAGTTTCACTCAGCTTGCCCACCTACAGAAACATCACCTGGTCCACACGGGAGAGAAACCACATGAATGTCAGGTATGTTGATAATCCTAACCTTTGTGTGTTTTTTTTATCTTCCTTTTTACGTGCTTCATATGCAAGCTCTTTACTCAGAAAATGTTACTGTTTATTGTTTAAACCCGAGTCTTCACTTAAGAAATGTTGATGTAAAACCGAGAGTATGAGAGACACAGAGAAACTCAGTGTGTACACAAAACAGGTAACCGCTTTCTGACTCACATACCTTTCTGGTAATGCAGTGTCTATTTGATTTTCACCGAGCCACAACCCAGTTTGTCATGCGACAGCATCTTTATGCTTTTGTTTGCTTATGTGACACTGTGGGTGTGAAGTTTGTTGGATGGAGCTAGTTTTACCCAGAGAACTGGAATAACATGATCAATCCCGATACCATAATATGACATCATTTATCAAAGTTGAACCTAAACACAACTAGGTGGTTCACTTTAGAATCAGTCATGTGTACGTTACTCACAGAAGTGCTGACCTTTCACACCATGTGTTTCAGGTGTGCCACAAGCGCTTCAGCAGCACCAGCAACTTGAAGACGCATCTACGACTACACTCTGGGGAAAAGCCTTACCAGTGCAAGCTGTGCAACACCAAGTTCACGCAGTACATCCACCTCAAGCTGCACCGCCGTCTCCACAGCAGCCGCGACCGTCCCTACCGCTGCCAGCTCTGCGCCCAGGCCTTTTTCCACCATTTCTCTCTCTGCATCCACCAGCGCAGCACCTGCCCAGCTAACTCCAGCATGCCTGCCAATGTGCACATGAAAGAGATGGTGGAGCGGTTTGATGCCAGCCAAGAGGCAGACGCGCTCACAGAAGCAGCATCAGCGTCTCAGGTTGGGGAAGCCGTCGAGCACTGGCTGGCTCGTACCTTAGAAGGTGAAGGAAAAGAAGACCAGAAGGAAGCCACCATGCTGCTAAAAGCTCTGACTGCAGCTATTAATGCACCACTGACACCCATGACCCAATCGGCACCACACCACAATCCCCCTCTCGCCTACCAGGAGAGGGCCAGCGTTGTTCATCTCCACAAACGGCCATCTGTGAAAACAGAAGGACAGTGAAAAGGAATATAAAGTTGAACATACAGCATATAATCTACCAAGAATATGAGTGTCACCAAATGAAATCTCCTATTGTGCCATACGAGGCATAACAAGGAATATTAACTTAGCCAATCCAATGAGCACAACACCAAAAGAAGAGCATTCCAAAGACTGGGTGATAGTATTCAGTGATTGTACTTTCTCCCAAACCTCAGTTAAAAAAGATAAACATGGGAGGTGTTGTTAAGCTGTGAAGTATTTAAAAACCCTTTTACTCAGGTAGACGATTGTTTTTTTGTGCTTTAACTTATTCCTTTTTTAAATGCCATCAGCGTTATTTATTTAGTTGTCTCTTAGTTTGTTTTTTTCTAGTAGTATTATTTTTGCGTGTTTGCGTCTGTGTGTTGACGTTTCCAAAGAGATTTTGAGCTCTTGGTAAGACCGCAAATGGACTCAGGAACAACAACGTGGCACGAACCTGTGGATGAGCCTTCACTTGTTATATTGTACTGTGTGCGTTATTTTACTTTGTCAATCAAAGGCAGGACGCAGTGATAGCACAAACCAGCTCCTAATATTGTCTGCGATTGTCTTATTTATTTATGATAAAGGGAAACTTGATGTGTCCTGAAACTGCTGGGAATAAGCATTTGCCAAAATTACAATCAAAAAACATGAATATGTAGCAATATTTTCACATGGTTATTTAACTCATTTTTCCATTCTAAAGAGATTCAGTCAAAGCATTATTCACCTTTTCGATGATTACTTGCCAACTTGGATATCAAAGACACACCGTCCTGATCAAACCATAATGTAGCCAAAAGAAACAAAAGACAAGATTCAGTGTAAACAGTTATTTAAACAGGTTCCTCTGGAAACAAAGAGGTTTCATCTTTCTTACAGCTTTTTGTTGGATTCAAACGTTTTACATGTCTCTTACACAAAAGTTTCACTCCAGATGTTACTGCAAAAAAAAAAAAAAAAAAGAAAAAGAAAAAGAGCTTCATCCAAATCTTAACTGAAACATCGGTACCTCATTCAGCAATACAAAAAAAAAAAAAAAAAAAAAAAAACTATGTGCAAACAAAGGGGCACAATTTTCCAGCTTTTTAATACTTTTGTATTGTGGCACTGTAATAATAAAGCAGCAATATCTGTATGCTTTTGCCTAAAGGTAACTAGGAACCATTCTTTAAAACTTTTACTATTGAGTAATATACTTTTCTTTGTTTTTAGTGCTTTAACTGTACAGTATGTTTGTTTATGTAGTTTATTTTTGCAAACAAGTTATGATATGTTAAGAATTTATATGTGAGAGACTATTTTGATGATACTTTTATATTTACATGATGTAGCACATTAAAGCTATTGTTTCTATACATCTCATGTTTTCAAGTGCATTCATGCCAGGATAGCAAATTTGTGTGTGACTGCTTTTGAAATCCAGTGATCGATTGGGCTTTCTGTGATAACGCATCAATACACACAATGCAATTGCCAGATTTGACAAACACCAAAAAGGTCACATGAAACTGGTCAGAACATAACTTCAGATAATAATGAGACAACTATAAACAGGAGTGCTGCCGAATTTCAGACAGGTATTTATTTAGCTTTTAACGCCTGATTCATGTAGCTGCAGGGCAAATTTGCTTGCGTTTGTGTATTTGCACTGTTTTCTTAGCACGCTGTGCCTCAACGCTCTTGGCCAGTGATCTAGAAATACAAATGCATTCTTCTCTCTTCAAGTTAATCTGATAAGAATTGAATCCATTTAATCAAAATAATTTAAAAAACTGAGATCATTGTCTAGTTTTGGAACAGTGTTATCTGTTTGGAGACATTTGACCTGTTTTACAGGTTTATTTTTACTCAAAAGTGACTTCCATTCACTGTGTCTTACTGAAAATTCACTTTGCACAGTCCCAGAAGTCTAAAAAGTTTTTTGTGGGAATGTATTTTAATGTTTAAATTCCTAAATTGTGTACACCCATATTCACTCGCTAGTAATCTGATTTAGCACAGGTTTTCTATCAGGTGACTTTCCTGATGCAACTGGCCCCTTTATCCAGGCTTTGAATGAGCATTAATGTTTAAAAAAAGAGCAATAAATAAAGATGAACAGGTATAAAATCATGCCCTACTGACCAATCTGTTCTCTTGAAAACAGTATCGCCATTACTGAATGATCCCTGAGACCTCTGTGCACAGCTAGTATAGGGGTATAGATTTTTATTGTCATACCCCACCTTTATTTATAAAAAAAAAAAAAATAGATAAAACTAGGATTCACAAAGTGCTGTAGATATACAAATAGCATAAATCAAACCATGTTAAAAATAGAGAATTAGAAAAAATTAAGTCAAAGGCAAAAGATCTAGTCTTTGTATTTCCCTCATGAGCATCAGTATTAAATATAAATTATTGATTAAATATAGATCCTTGTGCAAATTGGTTGCAAACAATTTTACAATTAAAATGTTCTATGTAAATAAATATATAATTCTAAAACAAAACACCTATTTGTATTCAATTTTCACATAGAGTAAGCTTACACTGGAATTCTGTTTTTATGTTTACTCTTCACTGTCTCTCGGATAATCAAGCACAGCTGAGCTCCAAATGAAAGAATAAAAACTAAAAATGTCTTTCAAACATTAATTTAATAAAATAGTTATAATAATGAGATTATCTTTAAGTGATACTGATAAGTCAATAAATATATAGTAACAGTTTTCCAGTCTTAGTAGACAAAATGTTTGAAGCACACAGACAGTCATATGGGCTTTTAACACTAAACAAATCTCACACTGTTACTTTGTCTGCAGCACCTGTGTCACTTTCATTCTTTATTATGTGCTTAACCTCTAATATAGTTTTACCTTTCTTTTTAAAATCATCCAGGACACTCATCCATAATTGGTTAGATGCGGTTTAATGTAAAAACCAGAGTTAACTTAGGGAGCTAGTAATCAGCTTTGTGTGACCCCTTATCCTAACTGCCAATGTGAGTCTAGATACCAGACAGACAACCCAGGCATGCTGAACTCAAACAAAAAGACTGGGCCTTTTAAATCCTTTCCTTCTTTTTTAATCTTACTATTTTTATTATGTGACTATTAGCAACTTTTTTCCTGTTAAAATAGCAATAGAATTATAGCCAAAAATATCGGCCAAATAGCCAAGTGAAAATCCTGACACAACCTTTTTTGATATGCACCAGCAACTAGAGGTCATGATGATGTAGTTACCAAGTTTGTTTGTCATAGATGGCAACACAGTGCAACATCCTGCTTACTGCCATTCATTTGACAGCAGTACACTCTTTCCAAGAAAGTAAAGAAAATTAAGTCACTAAGTCACCAGTGAAAAAAGTGTGCTTAGATCACAATGTTACAATATTACAAAATTACAGTCTCACAACACATTCTCCTATTATGGAGTTCTTTGTTGCTGTGTTACTGTCAAGAGCTCACAGTGTTTAATGGGAAGAGGTGAGTAACACTGTGAATCACAGAAGCATCACTTATAAATGTAAGGTACGTATATTTGTGCTTGCTTTCACAGCTTTGTTCGGATAAAGCAAGTCGTTTTTATTGCAATTTTTGTGTTTTGGTATGATTAGGTTTAGGTAAGTCCATTTCTTTTCATTTGCAGGTTGGTTCGACTGACTCACAGAATCATGTGAAATCTTTCCAAAATGGATGTGACTCATTATCCTGATGTTCTGGTTATTTAACGTATTTTTACAAGCCCAAATTTTAAAAAACTACTAAGAAACACTGCAGGCCTTGACTTGTTATTGCCCGTCTTTGCAAAGAAAGCATGGTCTAGATTTATTACGCATTAAGTTGTACTAAAATAGAGTTCCAAATTAAAACCCAGTGTTTAGAACCTACTTTGGGAAGCGTCTGACATCCAAGACCACTGCTGTTTTTGCTACTGAAATTGATATTTAACTGTCGTGAATGCCCAGAATTGGCAAATGTTTTTACCCCAGTACTGTACTTAAAAGAACACCAAACCCCAATATAATTCTCTTACTTGATCGCTGTCTCTCCATGGCAATGAGACAGTTTCAATCAAACTAAACTTTAAAGTTACTGTAAATATGGTTTGCTCATTACAGTAATTGTATTAGGTATTTCTTGATCTGTCTCTCTTAACCGCTTTCTTTTTCTTTTTGCTGTGCAGTGACTTCTCATTCTGTAGTGTTTTCTGGTTGTCATCTCTGCTGTGGGGGAGAACCCCACAGAAAACACCTACACACCGCTGACCAGAATAAAAACACTCTCAGACCTTTAATGTGAGCAAACCACCATGGTGACAGGAAACCCTACTGTTCTGGCAAGCTGCCAGCTACATATTCATGTTACTGTGCAAGTGAGCAATAGATGCAGAAGGTGCTCTCAGAATTTGGAAAAAAAAAAAAAGCCCCATTGTAATGTTTTTTATGAAAAGAAGGGAAAAAAATAACATGTAGACTAGGTCCTTATCACATAGAAATAGTTGGGTCTCTCTCTCTCATTACAGCTGTTATACACATTTTTTTTAAACATATACAGACTATCTGTATATATGTATGTAAAATCAATTCTCATAGCATTACAGCTTCATATGAAATCATTTTACTATCGGTACTTCTAGCTACTTTACCCTAATGTGAAACTATTTTAAAGAGACTGTTGAATGTTGATGTCAAGCCTAGGCCTTTGTATAGTTACGTGAATGAGTAATAACACCCTTCATCAAAACTAAAGTTTAGCATATCACAGCACAGTAAAATAAAATAAAAAATGATCTGGTCTATGACAAATCTTAAAATTAGATGACCTCAGATGAGCAACAACACATAACATTTAAAAACATGATATTACTTATTCAATAAAAACTAAGCCAACGGCAGCGTGAAAAAGTATACTAATCACCTTTGGCAGCAATAACTTGAACTAATTGTTTTCACTATGACTTCATCAATCTCTCAAATCATTGCGGAGGAATCGTGGCCAACTCTTCTTCTCAGGATTGTTTCAGTTCAGTGAGGTTTACTGCCATTTTTTATGCATGGCAGTCAAAATTCCACCACAGCATTTAGATCAGGTTGAGGTCTGGACTTTGACCGGGTCATTGCAACACCTTGATTCTTTTCTTTTTTAGCCATTCTGTTGGAGACTTGCTGGGCTGATGGTCATAATGCATGCTAAGCTTTAGCTAGAAACATGGCTTTGCATTTGACATTGGAAAACTTTGATATACAGATGAGTTCATACTTCAATTGATGACTGTAAGGTACCTGTATCCTGTGGCTGCAAAACAAGCCCAAATCACCACCCCTCCCCCACAGTATCGGTATAATGTGTTTATGCTCATATGCTGTGTTTGGTGCCATGCATGATGGCCAAACTGTGTCCAAAAGACACTGAGCCACAGGTCTTGCGGTTTGCCCATATTTAACTTTGCTGCCAGCACTCAATAGGTAATTGGTAAATGTACTGGTACTTATTTAGAGCTTTTCTGCTACCTAACTGAGGACTCAAAGTACTTTTGACATATGCATTCATACAAACATTTTTTTCTTTTCTTTGCATTACTATCTTGTTTAACAATTACCTTCTTACTCACACCCCGATGGAAGCATCATGGGCACCTTTGGGTTCAGTATCTTGCCCAAGGATACTTTGACATGCAGACTGGACAGATTGGGCCACCAGCCTTCTGACTGGCAGACAACCCTCTCTATATCCTGAGCTAATATTTGCTTCCAATATCTGGGCAATATATTAGAAGCTAACATTAGCTTAGCATTTCAGTTATCACTTACAGGCAATTGATAACAGATCTTTCAAGGAAGTAAGGCTTTAAAATGTGAGTGGTGAATTTTAGCAAAGTGAACACAAAGCTAAAATTTACATATAGCCAAGGCTAATCAACTGCGTGACCATTAAAGCCCTTCTTCCCTTTAAACCACGAGTCCATCAGACCATTATTACTTTCTGTGTGCAAATATATGCAAATCAGTCTGGCCATAAAAGATATTACAAGAGATATCTTAACCTAATATCTTAACCTCCAACTGTAGTATTTTGTATATACCTCACCTGAGAAATACATTTATTCATCAACAGATGACAGGATTGTCAACAAGTCAGTAAAAAGTATTACCATATCAGTCTAAAAATAACAGACTGCTTTAGAAACAATGGCGGTAATCTGTCATCGCTCCACTACTTCCTGGCTGACATGACGCGTTTTTATGAAAGTGTCTTTCGTGTCGTTCATCTACTTGATGTCTCTACATTTTCTAATCTCTTAAAATCCTAACACCCTGTATTTCAAATTTCGAACAGCAAACCAATGCAGCTCCAACCTTCATGCAGTTCCAAAGCATCCCACCCAGAAATTATGCAAGCGAAAATGAAAGAAATACACTAAAATAAAAGAAAACAAAAAACCTTTGAGCGTCACAAAGGTAAGTCTTTCAAGTCTTTCAAGTTGTCCCTTTAAGAGGCAATCATGCAGTTAGTGAAAAAGAAAATGATGAGAATTTCTTTCTTGGACCTTGCAATCAGATACCTCCCCTTCCTAGTGTGTTCTACATAAGCAAGTTTCATTCTTCATTATGCATGTCAAGGTAGCAAAGATTCCAGGAAAGTTTCCAGGGAAGTTACTATCCCGTTTCAGATTCGTTGAAATTGCACGTTCTCACAGTCACGATGTGCCTTTAAAGGTATCACTGCTTGATAGTTCAATTATATGTCCAAATGGAGTCATTTCCTTTGCGTCCATTATTTTCACAGAACAAATTTCGCCTGCAGCATCACAGAGAACGGACTTACCACAGAGCAGAAAACTATTGCTACACCTCTCCTATTGAACCATTTGAATAACTAACACCCAGTCTTTAGTGGTTTAACCTTCAACTTCATCAACACCTCGTTTAGGACAGCGTCTACTGTTGAAATCCCACAAACCCCTGAAAAGGACGCCTGACTTCCAACATGTGTTATGTTGTAAAGAAATAATTTCAGCAATCCGATCAAACTGAAAGTTAAAGTCGCATATATTTTAGTACAAACAACAGTTGGCTGTCACGATTACCAGACATTAATGGGAAGTTATATAAGCAGTGGAAGCACCTGTCACATTATATCCAGTTCTTTTCTCAGAAACAGTGACTGTGGTAGTGACTCAGTGTATATGCGGCAAAGAGAGCAGTTCAGCAAATACAGATACAGAACAAAAATAAATCGGGAGTTCTTTGTCTGAAGCAGGAAAGTCACTAAACTCTGCTTAATGTTTTCAGTTGCAACTTAAACCTTGGTCTCAATTAACATTCTTTAGGAACAAAATGATTATCCCTATCGGCAAGATTTAATTAACTGCAGAGGAGTTATTTCTACCTGCTATATTTATTTGTTTAACAACTCAATGAAACATTTATCGTTCAATACATTGGTCAACACCTTTGATCTTAAAAAAGAATATCTTTGAATGACAGTTGACAGCATGCCATTGCTGTGCAACAGGTTAGGCAAAGAGTACTTGGCTGCAGGTGAAAACATAGATTGAACACATCATACAAAATTTGGCACAGGAGCAGATCAGCCAGAGGGTGTAGCGCTCAACTTGGCTGTAGTTTTATGTCTTGAAATGGTAAATGGTAAATGGCCTGCATTTGTATAGCGCTTTTGCTAGTCCCCCCTAGGGACCCCAAAGCGCTTTACACATCCAGTCATAACCAGAAATGTCATAACCCTTCAGATGATGCTGAAGGGTTATGACATATAACCTTAAATTGCTACTCACAGAATTAGTTTCACTGTGGCTTGTGCATACTGTATGTTAGATCAGCGGTCCCCAACCCCCGGGCCTCGGACTGGTACCGGTCCGTGAGTCGTTTGGTACCGGGCCACGAGAGTTGAGGCTCAGGTGTGAAATGTATGGTATTCAGGGTTTTTATCGGTTTTCAGCGTTATTTTGTTATCGTTTTGATCGTTAACTCGGTTTTCCTGGGTCTTTTCACGTGTGTTATGAATAAATCTTCTTTTTTCTCGGTACCGGTACTAGTTTTATTTTGTTGTATTTATCCGCGACACCTTAAAGGCCGGTCCGTGAAAATATTGTCGGGCATAAACTGGTCCGTGGCGCAAAAAAGGTTGGGGACCGCTGTGTTAGATTGTCCATTAGTCACAGGATTGGGGTTTGATAACTTTGTAACAAGTTACTTTTGAGTTAGTAATTTGGGAAATTTACCCTGTCAGATTGAAAAAAAAGCAAGGTGACATCAGAAGTTGTTACAGTAAGTGATTGACCACTTTTGAATTTAACACTTTAGGCAGTTAATAGAAGGTGATTAAAAGAGGATGTAAATAAAACACATGACCTGCCCTTATTAATCATATAACTGTGACTTATTCAATCTGAAATGCTTGAAGCTATCCATAACATTTCAAATCTGTTTTTCTTCATGTCAGTATACTCACAGTATACTCACAGTATACTCATACTGTGGGTATATAGATGTGGCCAATTTGTGTGTGAGAGAAAGGACGTTTGCTTAAATTCAAATATTAATAATTTGGCAAAAGATTACATAATAAAATGTAAGCAGTTTAAAAAACCTAAACAAAAACATAAAAGTTAAGTTTGTAGCAATTGGTCACATGTCTGTTTAACATTATACACAGCAGCAGAGCAATAGGTGAGTAATTGATGACTGTTTTTAAAAGTAACCAAGCCTCTTGCCCCTTGGCCTCTTACCTGGAGAGGAGGGCCTGTATTGGACAAGCACCAAATCGTTTCGTGATGTTTTATCTCACGAACAAATGCTATGACCCCTGAGCATCAAATAGCTTTCTGTCTTAATTCAAGAGAAAGATTCCAAGGACGATAATGTTAAAAGGGATGGTTGTGTTTATTTGCGTGCTTTTTCATGCCGGTGGCTATGCCTTGAGTGAACAAACACACAGCCCTTTTTCCTGACAGCATTCCCTTTCAGTTTAGCTCACTGATAGCCAGTGATTGTTGTAAAAAGACAACAAATGTGTTGGTTTTTTCAAATGTTTCCATTTTTTTATGCGCTTCCTTTGAATCATGTTTCACCTGGATTAATAAATTCTGTTGAACTTCATCCTGCCTTAATGTTTGACTTTCAGTAGCAGTTATTTTTAGTCAGCGGTAAAGGCAATAAACATGGGTGTGGGGCACTGAGTAATAACACAAAGTTGTGACGTTGTAGCAGTCAGCTAAATGGGTCTAAAGGTTTCACATATAAAGATAAAAAATGGGTGGTTTTCATTCTGTTATGTGAGTTCATAATCACACAATTTCTCTCATTTGCTTCAGAACATTTGCTGATAATCAGCAAAAACCCAACAATTACATTTCACAGGATTTTACCTACTACTTCATTTTAACCTCTGATTCCAGCACATTATGTTTAACTACAGCTAACTTTTTCATCGATGGACTGGATAGATGATTTTTTTATTTTATTTATTTTTTTAGTTGGTTGGTTGGGTAGAGTTGGCAATGGGGAAGCAGTGTTAAAGTAAATATAAAGTAAAACTAGACTGTATAGGAGAGGAATGTCACGGAGTCTCTCGCTGTAGAATGTGATGCACAAATTGGTACATGTACATTTTTAGTAATTGTGAGGATTAAACCTTTAAGGTATTTTTAATCTTTTTTTTTCCTGGGCTAAACCTAAATCTTCAGCCCCCAATGTTCAAAAACACCCTTTTCTTCTCAAAGTCTCTCACACTGTGCTCCAACAGGCCACCAAAGGGGATTCCCAGTACAATGTGACCAGAATGAGCTCACCCCAACCCCCCCAATAAAAGCGAGATCATGTGTTTTGTGTTTTCCGTGTCTTATCTTTGTCATCTGCTCACTCTCTCTCTGTCATGCACCATGATAGAAAAAGAGTAGGGGCCCTCTCAGTAAAGAAATGCAGCAAAGCGTTAGTGTATGACCAAACAAATGACGACTCTTTATCTTATCAGAAACGGTTTAAGTCAAATTAGGGCTTCTTTTTCTTCACTCATCGCCACATGAGAGAGTTATATGAGCCATAACCTGTAACGCTACTGGGAACAAGGAAGAAGGAGGAAGAAATCAGTTTATTCTCTGTTTGTTCCTTATTTTATGCACAATCCATCACCTCAGTCAACAGGTTTAACAGGTAACATGCTTGAACTTTGAGCAGCTAGAGCGCTCTGATTTGACTGAGCAATCTTGGGATGCCATCTTGTGGCAAAGCAATCTACACGCCTGATGATTGACTTGCAAACTGCACACAGGCCAGGCGATGTCGTCCTAGAACCGTGGAGACTGCATACAAACAACGCATTGTAACGCATCAGTGTAAAGTAATACGTTTACGCGTGGATTTATCATTAGATAGATAGATAGATAGATAGATAGATAGATAGATAGATAGATAGATAGATTTATAAAAGCAGAAAGCTTTGACCATGTTAAGGCTCCCTTCATATCTGACTAAAGCATTAATTAATTAAATCGAGATTATTATTCTTCTTATTATTACATTAGCACCTAAAACATCTTTTTTATTTAAAAAAATGTAAAAATTTGGCCTTTATGGTCTTTACATATGCATATTAAGGCCCTTGACAGTGTATTTTTAATAAACCGTTGAATTTCTGTGGGTAATAATTGCTGAACTACGTAACACCAAAGACAGTAAAGCCAATAAAAACAAATTGCACTAATTTCCCGAAGTTGTTGCCATTGCAAAAATATGTTAACAAGACCGGTGATCATCTGCAGTGAGTGTCATTGTTTGTCTGAGCTGGGTGTTCCCCGGGGGGCGTGTCCCGCACCTGAGCTCTGCGTGCTGCACACAAAATGAGGCAGCCAGAGCAACAGCTGTCAGTAAGTCTTTTCTGCCCCTCGCCTGTTTTCATCGGCTTTGAATGATCAGTGGGGAAGAAGACCCGACTCACTCGGCCCTCTGACGTTACCCAGTAGACTAGAGATGGCGAAGAGGAGTTCAACCAGAAAGTCTCTGAAAAGTTTGTTCTCCAAGAGCGAAGCCAACTTGGACGAATCGGTGGAGAAGGATGTGCAGAAAAACGAAGGGGAGAAGAAGAAGTTCAAGTTGTTCAAATTCAAGACAAAGTCCAAGAAGGACTCTGAGAAGTCAGCTAATGACAGCCAGAAGGTGCTCAGGTATGCTTACCCAGTGCCGTGATGTTGACTCAGTGACCTGTTTTCATGCCTGCATTTGCTGTATTGCTCAAGGGGTAATAAGCAGCTTCTGACGCTTTAAAGAGCAGCAAAGCTTCAGATAAACTTTAGTTTTCAGCAAGTAGCCTGCGCCTGCTGTTTCCATTGGTAGCCTAAATGAAAAGTCCAAATTAAGCAATCCTCACTGCTGTGGAAAAAAAAAAGTTGAGATGTTTCTAGACTGTGAGCTTTTGGGCAAACATCCCAATAACTTTTGAAATGGGTAGTACACTTAAATATAATTATAGAGCCACAAGGGACTTTAGAGTTGGATAAAAGTAAGAGCATACTTAGCTTAGCACTGTCCCCTTCAGCAGAAACATGCTTTTTGCATATTTGTCCATAGTCTTATGATATGGCATGCTGGAAACTGATATCGAGCTTGCATGCAAAAAAAAAATAAATTCAGCAGCAAAACGTTTGCATGTGTCCTCAGTTTGTAACCTCCAATAATTCAAATCTGGTGCTTAACTAGGCCATTTCACAAGCCCCACCCCTTTTGAGGCAAAGTTCTGTTAGAAAAATCACCTTGAAGCTCAAATTCAATCTTCAGATGGAGTGTTTCATTTTACCATTATCTGATATAATGCAGAATTCAAACCAGACGAAAATAATCAAATGGAAAGGCGTCCAGTGTAAACCTAGGTTTTTTTTCTATATTGTTAGTTTAGACTTTTCTGTCAGGGCCTCCCTCACAGGCCCATTTTATGCTGTCTATTCATAAATTATAGCTGTGCATGAGACCCCAACGGTTTCAGGAGTTCCAAGTCATAAAAAACAGGATATGTTCATTTTATTCTCCAGGGTAAACATTGACTTAGTTGATCTGGTTGGTAGATTTCAACCTTACCTTGAGGTCTTAGGTGTTTCATAGTAGGTGGCAGGTAGCAGAATAAAATCTGTGAATGGTGATTTTGGTCACAAATGTTTGCAAGGCAATAAACAAGACATGCTTTAAAGCTGTAAGGATGTATAAGTCACCATTGGGTGTGCATATAGACACAGGTGGGGTGGAGGTTAAGCTACTAATCACAGGCCAGGACAATAGAATCATATTGTTCATGTGTTTGTAGATGAGCGCCAGTGACGGTTTGTGTTTGCACAGAGAAAAATAAACAGCGAGCTGACACTGTGACTGCCTTTGCACATGGAGGTTATGCAAGGGTAAAGTTTTTAAACGATGCATAAAAAAATCATGCATCATTCAAAAATAATAATAATAATAATAATGGATTGCATTTATACAGCGCTTTTCGGGGCCCTCAAAGCGCTTTACAATTCCACTATTCATTCACACACTGGTGGAGGCAAGCTACAGCTGCCCTGGGGCAGACTGACAGAAGCGAGGCTGCCATATCGCCAGTAGGCGGTAGGGTAAAGTGTCTTGCCCAAGGACAAAACGACCGAGACTGTCCGAGCCGGGGCTCGAACCGGCAACCTTCCGATTACAAGACAAACTGCCAACTCTTTGAGCCACGATTGCCCTGATAATCAATCAAATATTGCAGTAGTGTAAACATAAAGCAGAATGAAACATATATTCAGGTCAGTCTTGGTAGTCTTTTATCCACTGATTGTCTATACGAGCCACATCTAGAAATCATTTTATAAACTATTAAGTGCAGAATTACATTACATTGTTTTGCTGTGAATGAAAGGATTATTTTTTAATTGTTGACACTGTGGATGGTCAACCAAGATAGACTTGTTTCCAGATGTAGACTGAATCTGTTTTTGTTATTAGTTTGAGGATTTTGTTTTAATCCATGTTCCAGATTTTATCTATCAAGACTTGAGGATTTCATCATCTAAGAAATAAATCTTCATTTTATTGTTTGTTTTGACTCCCATCTCTTTTCATAAAGTTCAAGGGTGAGGTCAAAGTCACACTGGATGTGTTGGAAACCTTACCACCAGTGTATTACGTTGCAGGAAACTTGAAGTTCCAAACAAACCACACACACCCACTCTTTAGGTTGTCGCGCTCTTTTGTGGCTTTATGGATTAGTGGAAGTTCTGTAGACAAACCTGCCACTCCACATGCCTGTTGCATTGTCATGAAACTACAAATCAATTGGACACACAAGCTACACTATTGTATTTGGTGATGCATGCTGGTAACATTTATGTCTCAGCACAAGGGTGTTTAATACATCCAGCTGAGTTCACAATAAGTCACTGTATTGTTGAACCTGTTATGTCTGTTCCAGAAGAGTAAGCAAGGTAAAACTCAATGTGTGTTGAGTTAAGAATGCTGTATTTTGGCAGTGGGTTTTTTTTTCTTCTTCTTCTTCTTCTTCTTCTTCTTCTTCACACCACTGCATTAAATTGTATAACAAAGTGCTGAAAAATGGATCAGTCAGAGAAGGCCTTGTACTTCAAACCAAGGATATGCTTTGAGCAGTGCATTGCTACACAATGCTGTTTAAGTCATTCATACGTGCATATTTGTTCTATTCAGTCAGTTCTTGGTGATAAAGGGGCATTGATTCCACTTGACAAGGACAGTCTAGTTGATAACTTCAAATAATATTTCAGAGGTAAGATGTCAAGAATGGGAGGTTTTCTGCAGCTCTTATTGGAAACGTGTTTTCACAATGAGATCAAATTATTGCTAATTGTTGTGCATGATGAGTTTGGGCATTGTTTATTTATTTTGTCTTTTATGGTATTTCCTGTGACGGCGAGAGCTTTGCAGTTTGTCCAGAGAAGGTAACAACACACAGGCAGTAGCATAGAATGCTTTTGATAGAACATTGATAGTAGGACAACAGCAGCTTTTGAGGGATGTTATTTTTCCTGAGGATTCACAGGAAATGAAGTCTCTGCTGAGCCTTCTTTGCCAGCTCCCCTTTGTACACACCCCAGGACAGGTCCTTGTGATGTGAACTCCCAGGAAGTGGAAGTCCAACCCCAACACCATTGATGTAAAGTGGTTTAATGTCTGTTTTCTTTTTTTCTGAAATCCACAACAATCTCCTTGGTTTTGGTTGTGTTCAGTAGCAGGTTGTTGTCCCTGCACCAACCTGTCATCCACACCACTTTGTCCCTTTAGGCAGAATCACCCCTACTAGAAATGACATCACAGTGTTGTCGTCTGCAAATTTGACAATGGTGATACTGTGATGAGTGGGGGAGCACAGTCGTAGGTGTACAGTATGAAGAGCAGGGGACTCAAATGTGTCATGCGGGAAATCGAATCAAATGTGGGAGGGATGAAGGACATATGATCCAGACCAGTCTCTCAATGCACTTCAGCACCAGGGTGAGCACTACTGGCCGGTCATACAGGCAGGTTGCAGGTTGCATTTTTTTTTTTTTTTTTCTTCTTCCCTTTTTTGGTAAGGGGACTGTGATGGGTGGGACACCTCAAAGCGAGCAAAGAAGTGTTTCAGCTCCTCTGCTGCCGTTTCTAAAGAATCAACAGCCAAATTTAAAAAAACTCTCTCGCTATATGTTGGGTTTTTTGTTGTTGTTGTTGTTGTTGTTTTTTCCTTTCCCAGATTGAAAATTGTGATGGGTCATGTTGTTGGACTTCATCAGAGTTCTCAACACCTCCCATGCCAACAATTGTGAGAGTAAATGTTATCCAAAATTTGAGAACTGGTCTTCCAAATAACTGTCAACACTACACTTCTTTGGATCTTTATCAGTACACTTGCCACACAAACATGGATTTTATTTATTTATGTTTTTAAACTGTGGGATGTTTTCCTGCAGATGACAAAGAAACCGTTGTTAACGCTTTTATTGTGTCTGTATTCTAAAAAGTGCGTGATTGTGGTGATGAGCATCAAATGGTGATAGCTGTGTATTCTAAATCAGCGGTCCCCAACCTTTGTTGCGCCACGGACCGGTTTAAGCCCGACATTATTTTCACGGACCGGCCTTTAAGGTGTCGCGGATAAATACAACAAATTAAAACTAATACCGGTACCGAAAAAAAGATTTATTCATAACACACGTGAAAAGACCCAGGAAAACAGAGTTAATGATCAAAACGATAACAAAATAACGCTGAAAACCGATTAAAAACCCTGAAAACCATACATTTCACACCTGAGCCTCAACTCTCGCGGCCCGGTACCAAACGACTCACGGACCGGTCCGAGGCCCGGGGGTTGGGGACCGCTGTTCTAAATAACACAACAGTTAAACATGAAGGTGTTATACTTTAAAAGAGGTGCGTTAAAGTGGTGATGCCAACAGCTGGCAATAAGGCTCTCTTGAAATACTAGCAACATGTTTGTTTCGGTGTGGATTAATGAATAATCAAGTATTCATTTACAGTGTTTACCCACTACTAGGTGGTTTAATAAGAGCAGGTATTACTTTCTGATTTGACACTGCATGCACACAGAGCATTAGAATAAAGTTTCACATAGACAAGACCATGAACATTAAAAAAAAAACAAAAAAATAACATGAACTTCCAGATGTAGTTTTTACATAGTAAAAGGATCAAACTTATAAAGGCTCAGTAACCCAGGCACCGAAATAATGCATTGGCATTGTACATAATAATTAGGTCATCCAGGCGAAAGACGGACGAGCTCCTACCATGTTTATTCGTCCTCCATTCTGCATGTCGACAGTTCACAACAATCATTACAGGCAGTAGGACTTGGTCAGACTTTGAAGTTTGAACACAGTGATAACCTGATGGCTCAAGATGGAATCATTTCAGGGATTAAAGATTATGTTCACAATTTAATGAGAGTAAAATTGTGAAATATTCAACACTAAGGAATACAGGAAATGTAATTTGGCCAAAAAGTGGATTGCATTTTTGTTCTACAGGCTTGAAATATGTGGTGTAATGAAAAAGTGTAGTTTTCATAACCAGCTAGTATAGAAGAAGCCCTCATTCTCTTCACTCAAAAGTGACACGGTGAAGGACTAACGAGTATCTAGTACTAGCAGTATAAAAGTTATTTTTGTTTCTGAAATGTTAAAATTATGGGTCATCTAATGGAACTGTAGAGTAGTGGGTCATTGGTGACTACAGAGTAAAAAATGATACCCGTGTTTGTGTATGGGGTTAGCTTAGAAGACTGGGTAGGCAGGTAAATAACTATGATTTAAAGACTTCATGCTGAACTAAGCTGATCACCACCCATCTAACAATTTACCATATAGATGTGTTAAAAATGTGAAACTCTTCCTTTAAAGTAGTAACTATTTTTGTGTGTTTGCTTCAGGACTTTAGTAGGTCTGATTTTTATCTCTTAACACTCTCACATTGCACAGCACAGACAGAAAGTACAGGAAGCACTTTGAACTTCATCAAAGGAAGACCTTTATTTTTTTTTTTCCCTTTTTTTTTCCACAAGTCTAAGCTGTGGCATTTTCACACAGTGAAAGGCTTTGCACATTTTTGGGTGTCTTGTGTGTTGATATGTAAACAGCATTCACCCGGGGGCGAAGATATGACTCATCTTCTTGTTCTAGGACATCTGTTCTACCAGAAACTACTCCTGTGTCTCAGATACTGCAGTGGTTAGTTACTTGACTGATTCTTGGGTTGCCAACCACAGGGGGGAGAAAACAAAACAAAACAAAAAAAAACCCTTTGTGTGACTAAGGCAGCCTGAGCATATCAGCTTTTATCAGTAAAACTACAAAAAAGACTGAGCAGTTTTCACCTAACTCTACAGTACACATAAAGGCCAAATGCATATTCATGCATACTTGTGGCAAATAAGTGTGTTTGGATTAGAAGAGTTTCAACACAGTGATCTATAAATTGTGACAGCTCCACGTGTTTGCTTGTCATTTGGCTTCTTGTCTGAGCATCCGGTCGTGTAAAGCGGAAAAATCCTGCGCATAAAGAGACCTTTGTTGTGCTTGTTTAATGAAGTGACAGCTTGTGATTATTGATGGAGCTTCTCTGTTGACTTTGAAGCCTTTGTAGCGGTACATGAATTAGAGGCCGTGCTGATGACCGAACAAAGGCAGCACCTGTCGCTCCACTTGGTTGGTTGGTCCAATTGGTTAATAATTCAATTCAATTAAAAAAACAACCTTTTTTTCTTTACAGTTTTTTTTTTTTTTTTTTTTAAGGTGTCAGCGTACGTTTTTAAGTACGTCATCTATCCTAATGGCCTGATTTACCTTTGTTCGCAACATTGATCTCAGTTCTAAGAAGCACCAGCTCACTTTCTGTGTAGCCGGTTCTGTTCAGCATTCCATTAGCAGTGATTCACTGTTTCATTTTGTTAGGCAACAAAAATTCCACCCTCTGTATTGCACACACTGGATGGCAAACAATAAATCTGTCAATATATACATACACACAATAGTACATGAGTTACATAAACCTCCTCATAGTTTTGAGCATAGCCTATAATTTACTTTGTTACACTGTAAGTAGTACAAATTCTGTAATTGGGGTCAGTCAATCATGGATATTCTTTCAGCATATTTCCGATCCATTCACTTTTTAATTATTTTTTTTATTTTTATTTTTTTAAACTTTTGTACTCCTCAGAGCTGTTGCGAACAGTGAGACCGCAGACGACGAAGAGCCCGCTTCTGACAACAATGACCCAGCCAGCAAGCTGCCTCCTGTTTATGCCACCGCACCTAGGGTTAAGGTCAGTGAAGATGTCGTAACTAGTGAGCTCTTTTTCACATGCAGTTATTGGAAATTTTGTATATTCTATTTATTTTCTGGTAACTACACTGAGAAACTGTGTATTATGTTACATAAAGATAACATTGTAGTCAGCAATTTATAAAAAAACCCCAAAAACAACAAGTAGTAAACTATACCAGCTGTAGGAGGGGGAAGAAAACAAATACTTTGGGTTCATTAATATGTGGTGCTGATACAAACATCCCTGTGTGAAAGGTTTGTCAGGTGTGTGGGTTTTTTTTTTTTTGGTTTTTTTTTTTTTTGTTTTTTTGTTTTTTTTAAGTCTTGCATATTTAATTTCAAATCTCCAGTTTCATAATTAAAAAATAAATAATGAATATATTTATTTTAAAATACAGTAATGCTCTTCTTTTGTTTTATTGCTTCTCAGCTTTTGAACCCAAATATAAGCAGGAGATTCATTTTGATATTTCTCCCTAAACCTGCAGTGTCACGGCTCTGAATAAAGTAGGATAATGTTAGACAGCCACTATAGACGACGAGTGTTTTGTCAAACTTGGCAACTGAAAGCTCATGGCTGACTGCCCAACATGCAACAAGTTTAAAGTCACCACTCTGCCCTGCCCTCAGATGATCATCATTATGAAAAGTGTTACCAGTTTCCTCATAAGATGTTATCTGCACCTCATTTGTTTCCGGCAATTCTCTATCTCCACCTCCCTTTTTTTTTCATTTTAATTTATTGCTGTAAATGAGAAACTTTCACTATTATTTTTTTTTCCACATAGGAAACTGCACAAGGCTCTACAAGGCTGTAAATTACCCAGAACTAAAGACTGAGGGTAAAAGCAGGATGTTCACATGAAATGTGATAGAGCCGACTCAAACTACAGTTTCACTTTTATGTATCACACGCAAGTAATCCTAGATGATACGTTTCCTTTTTTGACACAAGTTTGTGAATAAAATCCAGTTGTTGCTGTATCTTTAAATCTTCCCCTCTCGGATTGCAGGACAAATCTAAAGTTTTTCTCTGAGCAGTCAGAAATCGGAAACTTGTCTCAACAAGAAGTTTCTTGGGACCAGATTTTTTTTTCTTTTCTTAAACATATATAATGCTACCTCATGAGCCCTTCTTCAATGCTGGTTCTATGCCAGCTGTGTTTTACTGCATAGCTCGGGGTCTTATTTTACAGAACGATGCTTCTCATAATGATTCAAATGTGCACTGTACATGTCAGTACAGTCTTGTTGATGGATTATTAAATTCTCAACTGAGTTATCCCTATAAAAGTGAGCCCTGCTTATGATCTAATCCCTGTATATGACTACTCACAATAGGGCATCAACTCTCTAGAGGCCCTCATGTTAATATAATGAAGAAGGAAAGCAAGTGGAATTTATCACCAGAAGAGGGTGCTAGAAGTTTGCTAAGCAGCGTTGTGGTGAAGATTAAGGCCTGGCAGCAGAGTAGGTTAACATTGCTGATGGATGGGAACATTTCTTTGACTGCAGAACATAATGCGCTTCATTATCAAATAAGTCTGAAAAAAGACTCTCGTTTCCCCACCAGGCGCTACACTGTTTGCCAGAAATGTCCAAAGGTTAAGATAGACTTATTCCATAAGTGTAGAATGCATAAACAGTATTATGAGCATGTTGGGAACTCTGACATGCAGTTGCTTATTCGTTATATACATTGTCTCCCTTGGTTTTTTTCATCTAATATAGAGGACTTGAAGCTTTTTTTTTTTTTTTTTTTTCTTTTTTTTTTTTAATTGTATTCATGGAGATATTTAGCTGAAAAAGAAACTCTTATTTCCTTTTTAATTTAATTATAAGTCGAGCTGAGATTTTTGGATTCGCACTGATTTGAAATAACAAAGAAAGATTTGTCCTACCTATAAATATTTCAGCCTTTTAAATCTTAATCTCCCTATAGATTGTAGAGTTTTGTTTTCTGTGGTTGTCCACATTTTTACGTAAAGTATTATTCTGATAACATAGCTTACTTAACATATGAGACTTCACATTTAGGAGAAACCACTGACTCGACTGAAACTTTATTTAAATCTCTATTTAGATGCTTTATTAGCTTCTCATACTTTCCAAACTCTCCCTCAAAGAAAGAATGCTAACAGGCACACCCAGTTTGGTATCTCACTGTTGTCTGATAGAAAGTAATGACTTCTACTTTCCTTTCTCACTCGTGATTGACAAAACATAACCACTAGAAGAGCATCACCACTTCTGACTCAATGTTTCCCTAGACAAGCCCGCAAAAAATATTATTAAAGTATTTTGATGCTCTACTTTTGAAAGTTTGACTTTTAACATAATAAATTAATAAATGGATTTATTTTTGCTTTGTTTGGCAGTGTTTTTTTTTTTTTTTTTTTTTTTTTTTTTTTTTTAATTATAGTTCTGTGAAATTATAGGATCCGATTTTTTTTTTTTTTTTTTTTTTTTTTTTTTTTTTTGGTTTTTGTTTTTTTTTTTCTCTTGCCCTCAGTTTCATTAATCATAATAGTTGAATCAGCAGTGCTGTTGCTGGTGATTTAGCTAACCATGTTCTACTAGTTTTTCATTCCTCTCAGGGTGGAGCAGCTTTTAGGAATGAAGTTAGGGTGTCAACTCACTTTCTTGTTTACAGTATAATTGAGTAATATCCTCATTCTTACCATTGGAATACACAGTCTAGGGATGGTTTCTAATTAACATGTAGCAAGGGATTATAATAGGTTTGGTATGTGTTTTCTTTGGTGAAAGGTAGTGTTTGAGCAAGGTATGTTGCTTTTAATGGCATAAAGCCATACAAGTCTCATGCATAGAGATTTGTAGTTACACCTCGTGTATTTTGTTAACAAATTCTTTCCTTTTGCATTAAAGAGCATTTTACACTCCATCCTTACTTCCTGTACTTTTGTCTTTCTAAGGCCAAAGCGTTAAGCTACTCAGAGATGGACCTACGTAAGCCTAAGAGGTTTGCAACCATTTCATTTGGTATTAGAAAGAAGAAGAAGAAAGATGAAGAGAATATGTCAAAGAGCACTTTTGGTCTTCCTACCCAAGGCATCGAGGAGCAGGAAGAGGTAACAGTGAATCAATATTGTAGGTTTTTGAAAAATTGAGTTTGTTTAAAATCACTAAGAGCAATTTTGAAGGAACATATCTGTCCTGATAATACTTTTTGTATTGCTATGTGCTAAATTTATTGGGTTTCTTTTTTCAGCTCGGTCTCATAGCAAATTGTGAAATGATCATATAATTGCACTCATATTCATGGGCATGAATTGTTGAATATGCTGTAAAAGAAGTAGCAGCTGTTGTATTTAAAGCCAAACCATGAACTTTTTCTAAACCAAACCCGGTAATTTCTAATTCCTAACTCCAACCAAGTAATTTGTTTTAATGCTAAAGTATTAAAACATAAAAACAGAATCAATCTGCCCATCTATTTGCTTACATTTATTCAACTCGGTGGGGTACACTCTGAACAGGTCGCTAATGCACAAATGTGAAAATCTATGTCTATAACTCAATCTTGGGTTGCTGGTGAGAGTAGTGAAATGCTGCATCACCTACCCCTCCAGCTTCATAATGTGAAACTTTAATAATGATTTTTGTTTACATGGGTACAAATCATTGCGTAAAAACACAGATCTCTCAGGTTAAAACTGTATTGGGTATTTCATCAGTTAAAGTATAACTAATCTTCTTCTAGACACCTGTGGAACGGGACCCAGGGAACAGAAAGAAGTTCAGTATGTCTCAACCAGAGCTTGACAGCGACAGTAAATTTGACATCCCTTCACCTCCCCCTGTAGCTGCAAATGAAACTGACTCGTACTTCACTCTTTCGGCACAGTCCCCGTCAGTCCCAGTTATCACTGTGAACACCCAACAAGAATCAAAGGGCCCTCTTACGAATGCCTCTGATCTTTCGGATGTGCAGAGGCAAACCCTGAGAGCTCCAATTGCTTCCATTCCTGAGCTGCAACTTGATGATACCGGCTCACTGGAGGAGAAAGAGAACATTCCAGTTCACGACAGCTCAAGCAGAAATGATGTCAAATCAGCTCTTCTGATAGCTACTTCAGAAACAGCTTCTGTTGTTCAAACCCAGGCTGAACATACTCTTCTAGCCAGCCAGCCACCAACTGTGCTTGACAGTTCAGCTTACGAAGCAGCAACTGTCGCCTCGGGCAATAATTCTTATGATTATATCCCCCAAGAAAATGAATCCACCAGTGGGACTTTACCACATCATCAGTCTGATGCCCCTGACACAGTTGACAGTACAATTTCAAATAGTGAGTCCTCCCTGACAAGTGTTGACAACAGTAACTACACCACTGTTACAGGGCCAAGTCCTGATCCTCAAAATGACAAGTTAGCTAGCAGTGCAGACTCTGCTGCCAACCATCATGAAATCTTCATTTCTCACACTGAGAGGTCTTTTCCTGAAAATGCCAAGAGTGTCAGCACAACCTCAGCTGTTAGCAGCGAAAGCAGCACTGCTCCCATCCATCAAGATAAAGTTTATGGAGCTCTGTACGAGTCACTTTTCCCCCAGAATTTTAACTCTGAGGTAATCTCTTCACTCCTAAGCCCATCATCTCATATCTGCACTGATAAAAGACTTCTTGACACCAAAACAGAATTTGTCATTGTCAAAACCCACGATGAAAGTCATGCAGAAACAAATACTCAGTACTCCCAAACATTAACTTCTCGTGATCTTGACTTGGCTGCTGGCAGAATGATTGATGCTCCTGATGGGTCGGCCTCCATCGGTGAAATAAAGGGAAGCTCTTTTGGTGAGAGCTCCAGAGTTTCTGCTTCTCAGATTCAAACAGTCCCAGAAAACCAAAACAGATATGTGCCTACCTCTCTCAGTGCAGCTTCCAAGTATTCTGACAGTGCTGGCATTTCTTACTCTGAGCTGACCCGCTCCCGTTCACAGTTGAAATCGGACAATAAAAGCCTTGTTACCGACAGTGTCTGGTCAGGCCCTTTGTGTCAGAACTCTGCCCCTCCCATATCCAACTATGAAACATCCCACGGGATAGATGCTCAGGTTACTGACTCCAAACGGAGAGTGATCCTAGTCAAAGAGTTAGTCACAGACGACACAAACGTTTATCCAGGCTGTAGCTCTTCGGTGCCTGATAAAATGAATCTGGTGAAGGATCTTGAGGTAGAATTTGAAACGACAGATGAGTTTTCTGCCCTTTCTGGACCAACGGTGCGAAATGACAGGCTCTTAAGTCCAGCATATCTAAGTGTTGGATCAGATGATGAAAGTACAAAGGAGATTTACTACAGTGCTGAGGAGGACAATGCAGAGGAGAGTGGGGACGAAGAGATGTTCACAATGGATGATAGAGAAGAGTCCATTGTGAGGCTAGGTGAGGAAATCGTACAGCACTCGGAGCCAATGGATAAAGGGATCAGCCAGAGAGATGAAGGAGATTTCAGGGTCGTGATTGTGAAAATGGAACAGAAAGAAGACAAAATGGACGATGAAGAAAAGCAAGAGGATTATAATGGCCAAACTGAAGTACAGCAACAACTTGACTGTCCGATTTCTGTTCTTCAAATGCATGAAATGGGAACATCTGAGAGTTGGGTGGAAGAACAATCAACTGCTGTATGGCCACAAATGAAAGAAGAAGAGGAGGAGGGTAGAAAGGAGGATTTACTAGCCACACCGGTTCAGCAGGTGAACACAATGATGGTATGTAGTTTTGCTCCTCCTCCCAGTGAGCAGCATGGGCAGGTGGAAGAGTCTGGGGGAAACTGGACTGTAGACTTGGAAACAGAAGACCACTCTAATGGAGAGAACCTGTTTCCAACAGAGGTGGAAGAAACTCTGCCTAACAAAGATTTCACTGATTTTGGTTTCAAGCATGCTACTTCCAGCCACACAAAGGAAGAGGATGTGATTGTACATATAATAACAGAGACAGAAGAGCAAGTTCCACTGATTGTGAATGCAGACAAGACCGGTGAAGGCAACAAAGACACAGAAAATAGCATGGGCATAACAAACAGCACATTAACAGATACTGCTGGGGCAGCAGAGGCTGTCATGGGCAATCTGACACACAGCACTCACCTGCAATCAGATGCCACAGAGATTGAACACAATAGGGTTCCACGGAGCACTGAGTGGGTGGATACAATTACTCAGAGCCCTGACAGAAACATTACCGTACCAGTGCCAGAACAGGTGGCAGTTGAGCTGTCAGCATCGAACGCAGACACACACCATCTTGATAGTGACACTGCAGAAGGTCTCTGCGAGCATCCAAAGGAAGCCCAGCCTGACCTGAATGAAGGGTAAGTGGAAAGTTCTGTAATGTAGAAAAAGCTCCTTGGACTCCAAGAGTGTTTTTAACTATAAAACTTAAAATAAATGCGCTAAACTCTTTTTGCCATTTCATGGTAAGAGTATTAAGGGAAAGTTGGTGAGAGAACAAGTGAGAGTTGTTTTACCTATTTGAGTGTCAAGTTTTCATTCTTGCTGCCTCTGTAGCTACTGTGCTGGAATGCACAGTGTGTAGCTTCAGGCACACGCCAGACTGTGTTATTTAAAACCATCTTTAGTGACTCTAAACTCACAGCTTCACATTTACACATTACCATGTACAGTAGTCATTCAATGAGGCATCTTAAATGTGTAAAGATTAAACACGTCCTGTGATAATCAGGAAAGCAGTTGATGAGCTGCCTTGTTTACCAACACAGATTTCTACATACCTGTGAATCATGAACACACCCTTGAGAAAGTTCCACGTTAAGTGATTTAGACTCAGCTCTGTAAATAAATGATATAGGCTGAGCAAATCCAATGAGCATGCGATAGATGTTGCCAGTCTACTCTAATTGTTACAGGATAACAAAATGTACCTTCATACAAACGTCTTGAGATGTAAGTAACAAGGGGTTGAAAGTTCAGTTCAAAACAAAACCTTAAAAAGCCCCCTCCATCAACATCATCCCATCCAATCAACCCTAGAGGCTCAGTCTATCAGTTTATGTTTGTGTCATTTCAGTGTGGAGGAGTAGTTGTAGTTAAGTTTTTGAATTATAAGCACAAAATGGATACAAATATACATCATTTCTCCCAAGTCCAAGCTAATTTTGTCATGCTGCTTGTTTAATCCATCCAGATGTATATAAATCTTATAAAGTTTGTATCTGGTGTGAAACTTGTATGAAATGCATACAAGAGTGGAAACAGATATAAGATCCCTAGAAAAATTGTATAAATGAAACTTGTATGTTTTGGATGCTTACTAAATATATATATATATATATATATATATATATATATATATATATATATATATATATATATATATATATATATATATATATGTATGTGTGTATATATATATATATGTGTATATGTGAAAGTGGCCACTTTCATAAGTGAATCATATAAGCCTTATATGATTCACTATATGAGGTAGGCCACATCTGATGCAAGTCTTTTTCTATTTGTTATCCATATGGACAGGAACACAACAAATCCTCATATTTGTAAAGTTTGTATTTTTTTTAAAGTTTGTTTAAAAAAGAAAACAGAATAACAAGTAATAAAATAATACGATAAATAATATGATAAGTAGAATTCAACAACCTGAGTACCAGTATGGATATAGAATGTAGGTATAAATATAAGTATAAAACGTTTAGCAGCACAGGGTGTGATGACCAGCATTGATAAAGTGACAGTGTCAGTAGTGATTAAGGTGCTACAATAGCAGTTCTTGTCCATTTATGCATTGAGAAGTCTCACAGCTTCTGGAATGAAGCCGTTTCTCAGTCTGGTGATTTTGCATTTGATGCTTCTCAGCCTCCTGCCTGAGGGGAGCGGGACAAAAGTGTGTGTGCTGGGTGAGCGGGGTCCTTCATGATACAGGTGGCCCTCTTCCTGCTTCTGGAGATGTAGGATGGTTGGAATATCCACATTGCATGCTTTGTGTTTTAAAATGTATACGTTATACTTTATTGATCCCCGTGGGGAAATTTCTCTCTGCATTTAACCCATTTATTCAGTGAAGCAGTGGGCAGCCACTGTCAAGTCCTGACACGTAGAGCACTTGCCCTCATATTGTCACATTTATGTAACACAACTGTGTTTGCCATCATGAGTACATTTTTTTTGTTTTGTTTTGTTTTGTCTGAAGCTGGCATTTGACCAGATGTCTTTATTTACTCGAACAAATAAAACTTTAAGTAGTGTTAAAAGGAAAAAATGGAAAGAATTTTGAGCTTGTGACCACACCTTGACCCTGTAACACACTGAATAAGTGAAACCTGCTCCGTTTGATGCATCAAGCTTAACAATGTTTTGAGCATGTTGGCTTGTGACGATAAAAGAGATGAGCAGCACAATTTTAAGAGTATAGCACAAGAAAATAGCATTACTTACTGGCATATCACAAGACTTTATCAAATACATTTTTGCTTTGCAACCTCTACATTATGAACATCTTTAAACTATCAGCAGGAATGGTGCGAGTCTTCAGATCATTTATGATCAGTGAAGCAGATAACAGGCAGTAACTTTTTGTTGCACATCATGTGGCAGAAAATCCCCAGTTTGTGTGTCCTGCCAGTTTGGTCCTCGCGGGACACAAATCCATTTTGGGACATCTGGTGTTTTAAATAAATAAAATTAATTAATTAAAAAAAATCAAACATTGCAGTACAAACAAGATTGCAGTAGAAAGTAGCTGTTACAGATCTACTACTACACCTAGTTCAGAAAGGGTAGCAACTTGCATCTACTGTGACTTGTGAGACGATGCTCAATTCAGTTTCATTTACACAGTGCCAAATCACTACAACAGTCGCTTAATGGCACTTTATATTGTAAGGCAGACCTTACAATAACACATACAGAGAAAAACCCAACAATCGAAGGAAGACAGGATAAAAGTCATGCTGTGGAACAGAGCCAGAATGCAATGCAGAAAGGTCTATTAACATACAGTGAGTGAGAAAGGTGACTGAAGAAGAAATACTCGATGCATCATAGGAATCCCCCAGCAACATACACCTATTGCAGCATAACTAAGGGAGGATTCCCTAACTATGTGCTTTATCAAAAAGGAAACTTGTTTCATGAAACTTTATTTTTGACGTACATTTAAAACCACAAGGTGGCACCGAAGAGGTGTTTTAGCTGTGAGTGGTAGGTAATCAATGAAAGATTGCTATTACTCAAACATTAAAAACAGGCTGTAGTTTGGCCTCGCAGGAAGGGTGGTAACGTACGTTTACTGTTAGTTTTGAAATGATTATTTTAAAAAGAAGCCCTAAGATTTGTGAAACACGAATCATAGAATGAGCTCTCCAAGCAATGGTGTCATATTTAGATTTTGCGTCTGTTTTTGACTTTGGTAAAGATCAGAATGCGTCTTGCGAAACTCCGTTTATGCTTGTTGAAGGTGAAGAGCTGCATGTATTAGCTGGGTAATTTAAAAGTTTTACAGACTGAAAAAGAACAAATGAGGATTAGTAAGAAGTACAGTAGTGCTCACCTTTTTGCATGGCAAGCCGACAAACATGTTGCGGCCTCTGGCACTTAAAATAACAACAGGTTTCTGATGAAGAGGTGTGCTGATGCGCAGTGAAAGATGAGCAAGGCATTTAGCCAGCCCCACCTGTCATGCATTCTTTCTGTGTATTGAAGTCGGGTGAGACGTGCATTTCCACTTGTGATGACTCTTAGGGACCTCCTATTTATGAAATGCAGTTTATCTATTGAAAAAAAAATTTTCTCTGTAAAAATACAGTTTTGATATCTGCTGTATTATTTTCCTACCTTTGTCCAAAACTGAGGGCCCATAGGACTGTTTCTGGTGAGAGTATAACCAAAGCCAGTCGAGCTACTTATGTCTTTAAACTAAACCATGACACTGGCCTTTCCCTTTTGTTTTCCTTCCACGTGTGACCATCTGACAGCTTAGTTGAGACATCCATAGAATGTCAAACTTGTGGAGAATTCACTTTGTTGTAAATGACCAGAACATACTCGCAAAACCACACCTTGACCTGACAGAAGTGATCTTTCCTCAGTTTAAATGAACATGTTAGATAAAGAGTCTTCAGCGATTTCATCTCAGGTGTGTGTGTGCCTTCCTATAACATACTATACTTATGCTGATATGCCAATCTGAAAACAGTTTTTAAATCTGCACAAGTGGAATAAATTTAGACAGTCTAGATTAAGTCAATAGATATTATCTTAAGTTCAAAGGCTAACACAAGCGTAAGTTTATCTTTAGTATCTTGCTTATCAGTTTTATCTTGAGGAGAATTTTAGTAGTTCAATCATTTAGACAGTCCAAGAACAGAAAACCAAAAACGCCTTCAGCATATGGAAGGCGTTACACCTCTGGTCCTTTGCAGCTTCTCATGTAAGCTGGCTGTAGGTTGGGTGTGTGTTTTTTATTATGCTAGATCGAGTTCATCTGTTTGCACAAGACTTAAACTGGCAATCATTCAAGGGCACCATTTATAGGCTTTTACTGCAGATGCACTGTCTCTCAGAGTAAAGTCGAGGCCTTTTGGGTGCAGATATTTGTCAGTTTCAGACTGCGATACTTTATACTTTATACTTTTTTAATTTTTAATTTATTTTTATTACTGAAAGAAGCTACATTCCTGTCAAGAGATCATAAGGTTTCCCAAGAAATTATACAGAGGGTAGTGATGTTCTTTGATATTTGGTGTATGATGAAATGTGGCTGATTGTTGCAGGCCCGCATGAAGAAGTTTAGGATCACTGCCAGACTCTTCAGCCACCTTTCTTGACACCTTTATAATTATCATCCTCTACACTCTTGTTTCTAAAGAAACCTTTATGTCCCCTTGACAGGAATCTCCGTGTTTATGCAAAACAATAGTTAAAAAGCATTCCTTTTTTTCCCATAAATCTTCCCGCTTGAAGGATTGAGGTTTGAGACTGACAAATGCTGCACCTAAAAGGTCCACAGCTAATGTGCAGCTCTCTTAAGCCCCCACAACAACATTTCAGTTGGGTTGAAGTCGGGACTTTAATTGGACTGTAACAACACCTTGGGATCACTGTCCTGTTGCACCATCTAATTTAAGCCAAGCTTTAAGCTGTCAAGACCGCAGGTCTGGCACTCCACAGTCCCTTCTGTGCATACTACTTGCCATTTCTCATGCCTTGCGTAAAGCTGCTGCTGCTACCTCTGCATAGGCTGCATGATTTTTTTTTTTTTTTTTTTTTTGCACTGTAAAATCCATTTGTTTACTTCCTGCCGATATTTCACATGATGTGATTAAAGTATTTTAAATTTCTGTATTCTTACTAGTTTAAAAAAATATGGGAAGAAAAAGAAATACATCTATAAAGTTACACAAATGACACCCCATCTATGTAGAAGTACACATGCGGTATCAGCTTCTTGGTACATGTTGATGAGCTCGGTGTGGTGACATTTGTGAGCCTTGCTCTAATGTTTTGGCTTAATTTTTGTGACTGGACCCGCATCAAACGAAAACAATTCCCAAAGCTTTTAAACTAAAACTGGATCAGCAGTATTTCCCAGCGTTGTCTTTCAGGGTTTCTAAAATTCTAGAATGCCTAAGTAGTGGGAATTCACCAAGTAAATTATTTTGGATATGTGTGCACACATAGATGCACACTTGAAACCTGCAACAGTATTGCAACATTTTAAAATCACCATTTAGTTTGACCTTTAAGACCATCTCCACCCCACATTGTAGAAGAGCAAATTGGTTGAGTAATTCACCGTATTGCTGTGACTGTATTCTTGTGACCTTTTAAATAATCATCCCTGCTATTGCAGTCATGCACTACTTTGTCTGAAACTGTAAAAAAGCAAAAAACAACATTTGCACATGAGAGTAAACACCATTTATAAATGAGCCTCTCCTCGTGGTCAAAGGTCAAATGAGTCACTAACAGAGGATCAAGTCAGATTTACTGCTCGACTTATGAAAGCTGTTTGATATTTAGTTTTGTTTCCTTGAACAACATTGATAATTGTTGTAGTTGTGCTTTTAGTCATAACTAGTATGCCCTGTTTGGATGGGTATAGCCATGGGATACAGACAACGGTAAAAATACATTCTTATAACTTTGATTTAAAAAAAACAAACAAAAAAAAAAAAACCTCTCACATCTCAAATCTAAGAGAAACAACCCTGTAATTGGAGAAATGCACAGTAAATGCATTTAGTCATTAAGGATTTCTTTTCCCACACTAACTGAATCTTAATTCTTGAGAAATTGGTAAGATCTGTTGCTTCGTGAAAGTATAATTAAGTATAAAATCTTTTCTTAAAGGGATACTCTTCAGTATTTGACCTTTTCACATGGATAATGTTTGGGAAGCTTAAAGAGTTTTAAATTAATTATTAAAAAAAAAAAAAGAGGGAAAACTGACCAAAGTTAAAGTAGCAGAGCCTGAGCTACAGTGCTTAACAAAGTTATGAGACCACCTGTCATAAAAACAAGTTAACACAAATATTTCAAAAATCTTTCAAAAACTTGTTTAAAACAAAAAATACAGAGAAGCATTTGAAACTAAATAACAAAATACATTTTTTATTGCAAAATTTCCTTAAAGATTTTATCATGAACATTGTGCGTTTTTAATGGTATGAAAAAGTTTATATTCTTCTAAACACGTCTTTGGCGTTTGAATTGTTCTCTGAATCAACGGCCTGTCTCAGTTCCTACACAGCGCTTTGTAGTACTTACATTTGAGTGTTCTTATCTAATGTTTATATTGAAATGTGGATAACTTTGCTGGCTCTAAAGAGGTTGTTGGTGCAGGGTATATTCTGTAAAGTATTCAGGTCAATACCTCAGCTGAATGCATTTTGCTTAGGGTCATTTATATAGTACTTTTTTTAGCAGATATAAAATGGGGAACCAAAATTTGTGACATGTTTTGCAAACTTGGACGTTGCATGCTAGTCAAGATAAGCGATATTGCTTTGTATAATTTGCATTGTTGGCATTGTGTGTCCACCACACCCTGAAGACTCTGCCTTGGAGCTCTTTGTATGCTGTGAAACGCTTACCACCTTATTTTCTTTCTGCTATTTGTGTAGATCTTTGACAGCTTCAAGGACCACCGCAGCAAGTTCAGAAAGTCAACAGACGGACGACTGCCAGGAATCGGCTGACAAAATGAATTCAGGCTACCGCAGCCTGAGTACCAAACTGTTAATAAAGACCTCGTCTCTCTCCAAAGAGGATGAAGCCAAACATCGTTTTCGTAAACTATCTCTCATTAATGAGGCTGATGCTGTTGATAATAGACAGGATGAAGTGGACTTTAGCAAAACGAGCACCTCGACTGAGTCAAATGAACCGGATCTTGACTCAGAGTATAAATGGAAAAATAGATTTGAGGGTGTAAGTCAGTATAAACCAAGTAAAACAGAGAATTACACTTTTTCTGACTCCCTGACTTACAATATATCAGACACCTCGTCCAGTAACTCCTCCTCTTCCTCGGCTCTGCCTGACACTACAGCATACACACGCTTCACTGACTCCTTCTCTTCCCCCTCCCTCCCCTCTCTGGAGGAACCTATTACCCTTGGCAACAGGTGGAGTGACAGGAATGAATTTTACCTGAGCCGTGAAAGCAACCCAGTCAAAGCACCAGCAGATGACTGGAGGAGGAGCTTAGTGGAGCAGGAGGAGCCTGGAGCAGCTGCAGGTGAAACACTGGGACGGAGAGAGGGAGGGTCAGAGAGTGTAAAGTCAGCCTGGGAGCCACAACAGCTCCCTGTATCCAGCCTTTCCTCAACACAACAAACCAGCTACAACAACAGTTTGGAGGAAGAGGACGGCGACTCATACCGATTTACTGGGGTGTTCACAGCCACACTTGTGGAGGCTGTCTCTGACCCTGTAGCTACTACTCTTTCTACTCCTCCTGCCTCCCCTGACGAAGACTCCACCAGCCAGTTTGACATGGAAATTCTGGTGGATACTTTAAAGAGCATGGGGCCTTCTCTGAGGCAGAAGAGTGTGAGCATACGCACCAATAATGCAGGCCTCGCCTCCTCTCTGCCACCCATTGTGGAGGATGCTCCAAGCCCAGTCTCTTCTGACGTGCCTGACTCCGTGAGCGGTCTCCAAACAAAGATGGAAGGAACAGGCGCTCCAGCCGAGTCCCTCAATGGACTGTATACTCTGCCTGCTGACCTGGGATTGAAGAGGACTTCCCCAAGAGACAGTCGTTCTCCATTGGAACTGATTAGGCAGAATCAGGTATCGTAGACTTAAAATTAATTTCATGAGCTAGAAAATCTTCATGCTGTTTCATTATTTACCTTTATTTATATTGTTTTTATGATTATGTTTTTGCTTATTGTAGAAGTCATGAAAATTGAAATGTTCTTTAAAGCTATAAGCAATTTATAATACACTCCTTATGTGTTTGTTCAGGAATTGTAGTATTTTTGAATGCAACTCATCAAATATGTCAGCACCAAAAATGAAATTGCATTCATTGCATTGTTTTGAAGACATAGATCTCATAGGTGAATGCTTCAGAGCTTAGCATAACTATGCATGTGTCATGTCACCTGCAGGATGGACACCCTGGAACAAGAGGTCTCAACTTTCCCTTTAGAGCATCAACTCTTAACAGTACTGTAATGAGAAAATCCTCTGACTCGTCTGAGGATTTAAAATCTCCAGTGCTTAATGGCAATGAAGTACCTCCATCTCCTACCACAAGCTCTCGCCTTGATCACAGTGTCCTCTTTGGTAACTACAAGCCGTCATCCACAGTTCAGACACAAGAAAACGGAAAAGCCCATCGGTCAGTGTTCTGCACCAGCTCCCTACCCGAAACTTTATCTTTAAAAGATCACACGACTGCGGGATTAAAGGGGATGGGTGACCATGGCGCTGGCACAGAGTCAGGTGGATCGCGCTTTGAGCGCCTCTCCTTTCTTATGAATTCCTCATCCTCCTCTCTGAGCGTAGCCGAAGACCTGAACACTCATGTGAGTCGGCCTGCATCTCTGGCCATCGGCTCCCCGCCTGCCAGCAACAGCCCCACTCGCCTCCTCAGCCCAACTGGCTCGATTGACCTCCACAGGCCATTCGCCAACACAGACACTCCTTTATCAATGTTTAGCCAGACCCCTCAGATGGCGATGGGTGTGGGTAGCGGGACAATGGGCACTTCCATCCTGCAGAGGAGCCTGAGTAGTGATGCCACTGTGGGGGTCCACAGTTCATTGTTCAGCGATGTTAATGGAAAGTCTCAGTTCCAGAGCCAAACAACTGAGCCTGACAGGAACTTACTTTCAAAATACAGAGCCTTCCCCGATGCCTATGTGAGTAATATTACATTTGTGAGAATGCTTTTGTTGATTTGACATTTAAAAATGTAACAATCCAGGCTAAGAAATGATCACATTAGACATGAAAACGTACAGTGTGACCTCTTTATTAAAAAATAACATATTCGATGACACGTTCGTTGAATATTTCTAAGTCTTCGAGTGCGGCTGCTCAAAGTATGCAAACAGTTGCATCAAGTGGGGGGTTGGGTGAGGTGTGAAAGGTTAACTATCCCTTTGATAACAGAATGAGTAAGAAAATCCTATGATTGTGTTTACTTACAGGCAGCTCTCATCCATTCTTCTCCCATTGTAAGAAATGACAAAACAGGTCAGCTCACAATAGGTGAGCTTAATGACTTATTATTGTGCACACAACAAATCCAGTTATCTGTGGCTTTTGTTGGCATTTGTATGCCAAACGTGCCATTTAAATAAGCTTCAAAATGGAATTTCTATAGAAAACCAGCAGTGATTAAAGGATGGGCCTGCTGGTGGTTCCAGTGTCATGCAGTGTTAAAACAATCCTTCAAAATGAAATAAATGTTCCTATTTATTATAAAAACATTCTATTTCTCAGTGAAGATCCCAAAGGTCACAGGATAAAGTGCATGTAGGTGAAGACTTTGGTTTATGTATATATGCCTACAGAGCTCATGCCTGAATGTTGGGACACACTCTCTTGTTCATTCTGCCACATCCTGTTTCCCACCCCCATCGAAACACAAAGCGCAGGATGGTTTTAAGCAGCTGCAGTTAGGAAGCACAACAATTCTATAAGCGATGGAAGAACATGAAGAGTGAAATGTCAGTGTAGGCCTGTGGCATTTGTAGCATCTAACACAAATATCGGCACAAAGTTTGTCCAATTAGAACTCTGAAGTGATCAAAGCTCGTGTAACACAATGTTTGATACTAATATTGACTTCTGATGTGCTTCCTGAGTTGTTGATGTGAGCCAAACTGTGGGGGAAAGATTATTTGTCTAAGACACGAGCATTACTTCAAAAGAGTTTTACACCCACTGATGTATTCTAGTTATTTCTCGTTATCACGTTCTCAAAGAATTAAGGAGATTTCATCCTGCGAACCCTTTTTTGATGTATATTTATAGTCATTTCAACTGCTTAAATAGCCGTGGTATTATTATTATTTTGTTTTTAAATGATCTCAGCTGGGTTCCCCACCCATCCCAGCTATCTGTCTGTTCCTGCAGAGACATGGCCACACCCTAGTTTTTTTTGTTTTTTTTTTTCTTCAAACTTGATATTTGATTAGATGAATTATGACAGGAACACATAAGGCGACACCTGTGTGAGAAGAAAAGATGACAGCCGTTATCCCTTCTCTTCCCCAGTTTCTTGTTTGCTGCAGTCGTCAGTTATTTCATTACACGGTCAAACGTTTTTGTTTTGTTTTTAAATATGTGATTTGCTGAAACTGCACATTCCATTTGTGGTAGCTCATTTTATTGGAGAGCAGATCTTGTACCCAGGCTGCAGGGAGGGAAAGGAACAGAAGGTAAAACGTGTCTGTGTGAGTTTGTTTCTGTAGGGCATCAAGAAGGCAGTAAACTCTGCAGTCTCCATCGGCGACGTAGCTTTCTGACTTTGAATGATTTGTGGCTTAAGGTTTATAGTGATGTTAACAAAAGAAACGTGTGCAGAGGGCATGCAGAAAAAAACCCATCTGTTATTTAAGCAGGTGCTGCACTGAATGTGCAGCATTTGGCCTTGCTACTAGCCTGAGGCACAATAACAGTTGGCCAACCTAATCGTAATTTACATTTCCATCTTTTTTTTTTCTTAATCAGGATTTTAATTGGTCCACTAGTTTAATGCCACAGCTGCACATGTCGTCTTTTTTAAGTAGGTTTTTGCAAGTGAAAGTTTTTAATCAGTGATTCTCAATTACTGCTAACTTAAAACTCCAAAACTCCAAATTAATTATGATATGCAGACAATGGTCACCTTTTAACGTACGATATCAGTATGAACTACTGGGTATAATTTATTGTGAAAATGCAAAGCTATTAATTTAAGGAAAATTCTCAAGGGTTCAGAAACTTGAAGAACAGAAAAAACCCAGTCACGTTTGAGTGGGATTACTACCTTCTGTGTTTGTTTTTGTTTGTTTTACTATTTTGTCTTTACATTTTTTGTTGTTTTGTTTTTTAAGTATGAATACATTTCATCCTTTTTTTTTATTTATTCATGTTTAAAATTTGTTTTTTATTATTATTATTATTATTATTATTATTATTATTACTATTACAACAAACATGTTTCTGAATTAAATTAGGTCAGGGACTCTTGAAACCTTAGCTTCAGCTGTTGCCACTCATTGGTCAGTAACATGATCTAGTTTGTAACCGGTTTCCTGCAGAGCTTCCAGACGAGCAGTGAAGTGATACCTCACCACACACCAGTATCACCGAAAACTCTAATTTGCTGTGGCTTCAACCACATTGCAGTCTGTCCTTTTTAAACATTCTAAAACCAATTCAGCTTTAAAAATAATTTATTTAATTACTTGTTGGGTGCACAGCACATTTATTTTTGTTTCCAGTGCAATGTCTTTCTTTGTCATGTGAGCTCATGCTGTAGTTCCAAGTCAGAAGTGTCAAAGGTTCAGTAGAGGAATGTATTCCTCTTTGTTAAAGCTGTCCTTGAATTGTCGTGAAGGATCTTAAGTCTTCTCACATCATCTTTCAGACTTCCTCAGAACCTGTTGAACAAGGTGACAGTACAGTAACACTGTTTGGATTGTGTGGCATGTTTAGAACCTGGGCGTAATAGCGTGTCTAAATCTTACATGCTCGTGGCTTACCAAGGCTGTTTTCTTTTCCCCCAAAGAGTACTTTAAAAAAAAAAAAAGTAAAAGAAAATAATGTCCTGTGATGTCCGTTTAATCCTTACAATTTTGCTATTTGTCCATAGCTTACCAAAGAGAAGGAACATGGAAAGCTTAATCCTCGTCCTGGAAAGGTGAGTTGGCCACACAAACCGCACTCTTCAGTGAGAGTTTTTTTCACCCACGTGCCTTTTTAGAAACGTGTATAAGCTGACAGCCACTTTTGCCACTAACTTGAACTAGAAAGTGGCTAAAAAGTAATGTCAGCTAGCATATTAAGATAAGAGATAAGATAGAACTTTATTAATCCCTCGGGTGGGTTCCTCTGGGAAATTCGACTTCCAAAAAGCACAGCAACGACCGAAGTTACAGTTAAAGAATTGAGAGATATATATATATATATACACACACACACACACACACACACACACACACACACACACACACACACACACACACACACACACACACACACACACACACACACACAAATACAGAGACAATATAAATAAAATATACGAAGGGGATAAATAGAATAAATAGGAATAAAAAATAAAAATACAAGTGAATTGCACATTTCAAGTATTGAGTCTATTGCACTGTTGACTATTTACAAAAAGTATTGCACAAGGTATTGTACAGTGAGGTGAAGAGGCACTACAGCTTAGTTGTTCCCCCCTCCTTTGTCCTCCTGTTTCCCCTCCAGAGAGGAGTTAAACAGTTTGATGGCGTGTGGGACAAAGGAGTTTTTAAGTCTGTTAGTTCTTGTCTTGGGGAGAAGCAACCTGTCACTGAACAGACTCTTCTGATTGTTTATGGCCGTGTGCAGAGGATGCCCAGCATTGTTCATAATGTCCATCAGTTTCTTTAATGTCCTTTTCTCTGCCACTGTCACCAGAGTGTCCAGCTTCATGCCGACCACAGAGCTAGCCTTCCTGATCAGTTTCTCCAGCCTGAAGTGTACTTAACCATTAAGTACACAACACCTTGCTAGTTTACCTGAGGGGGAATAAGTTGTTGTTACAAAACTGTTTTTCTTGGTAACGTAGGAGCCTACACATCATTTCATAACCATTCTGCAGTAGACGACGCGGACTGTCTGGTTAAACGATAGGATTGTTATCAGATGCTAATAAAAACCCTCCCAAACCTCTTCTGTGGAATTTCTGCCTTTGATTGGTAACTAAAGTGCATACCTACTACACTATTGCCTGTACCATTGTGGCCTTGTGTTAATTTCAGACCTGCTTGTGCTTGTTGCTGGAGAGCTCTTCGATTTTCTCACTGAGGTTACCCACAAATGATTCTTAATAATTGGGGAGGAGCTTCCATTTAGGTTTAGGTTCTCTCCCATGCTGTAGGGCCTTAAAGCTGGATGTCCCAAACATGTCTGTGCTTTAGACTTGGGCAGGTTTTTGTTATTCAATAAATTCCATATATACACCAATATATGCACATCTGTACCTCCATTTTCTCTTGTGATGTGCAAAATTTTATTCCACTTTTTAATGTTCTTGCATAGTTGCATTTCCTGATTATCAACAGAATCTAGAAGTTTGCAATCTCAATACCATATAGTCAGCTTTCTACTCTTTTAGTATTAAACGCCTAAAGGTTAAGGTTGAATATGAAACTGGAGATGATGCCATTCAACAGTGTTGGCTTTATTTTCCTTTGACAATATAAAGGACTCTTCTGCAGCACAGGATAAAGACTGCAGTAATTCTGTCTTTTCTACAGTTTCATCCCAGGTGCTTGCGTAGTATTAAATGACATCTACTGTAATGTTAACACTGATTATATACTCAACGTAATTCATAATTATTATTATTAATATCTGATTATATGACCTGCAGCCTTAAAACATCTGATTTTACAAGTGTACAGTCATAATTTATGCTAACATTTTGTCTTCCTTCCGGCTAGATGTATATTTTTGACCGACCGGGTATGTGCGGCCAAAGGATTGAGGTACACAGTGATGTCATTGATGCTACACCCTGGGAGCTGCAGGAAACCATCTCTATCAGGGTGATCAGAGGAGGGTAAGTGCTGGAAGCATTTATTTATTTATTTATTTCCCCCTTCTCCCATAAAACAAATCCATATGGATCCTCTTGCTGTCGGTAACAGATATTACTTGTTGTCTCGTTTGTATTTTTGATTGTATTTTAGGCATGCATGTATGTATTTAACTTTGTAAAAGGACAGGACTTTGGACTTTTCTTTTTTCTTTTTTTTTACATATTTATTTATTAGGTTTTAACTAGTTTTACATAATATACAGTGAACATAAAATAAAATAATGACAAAAGGCATAATAATAGAAACACAAATAAAGCAAGCCATAGCAAAGGGGGAGGGGAGGGCAGGCATACATTTAGAGTTGGATGTCTCGAGACCGGCCTTGGTCTCAAGACCACTTTTACATGGTCTTGGTCTCGACGGACTTTTGTTTTGGTCTTGTCTTGGTCTCGATACCCTCTGGTCTTTTTTTTTTTTTTTTTTTTTTTTTTTTTTGTGTCCCGTTTGGATCTTTAGCCATCAGAATTGTTGTCTTAAGGCCAAGAAAGATGCCAAGCGGATTTATTTTACCAAGTGGATCATCATGGCCTTGCCATATTGGTCCATTTGATTGACCTTTATTATAATTATGAATTTATTTTATTTTCAGTTGCTACAAACGGGACAGACATGACTGGGGGATAGGACAGGGAGAAAGAATGAAAGAAAGAGAGGGAGAGAAAGAAAACCAAAGGGGAGACGAGACGGTGAGAAGGGGGGGAAGAAAGAAAAAAACAAAACAAACAACAACAAAAAAAAACCCACCTGGGTCACCTGTATGGAGAAAAAAAACAGAAGAGAACGCAAACAACAAAGAGCAACATAATAAAAAGAAACAGCACCATCACAATAAACTAGTTAGCAGTAGATATCAGTAGATACTAAATAATAAACGATATTGTGCAGCACGCAAGATAGACAGCGCACAATGTGCTTTGAGGCAGCAGCCAAGAAAGCTGTAGTCCGCGTCTGTGAATACCCGTGTGTACACCTGTGTGGATCAGCATGCTTGCATTCCAAAGGTTTCTCCATGTAACGATCTGCTAGGGAGTGTGGGGGAGCCACAGCCCCGTCCTCCAGGGTATGAAGCAGGTATGTAGGAGATCAAAACTCCAGACATCCAGAGGCCCCCAGAACACAAGAGACCAAGGAAGACCAACAGAGGGGCAGCCGCGCCACTGTCCCAGTAAGAGCTGAGGAGAGTCCCAGATGAGGGCTCACTCTGCAGCCGCGGAGCAGAAGCCAGGGGGAGTTGCAGTGACGCGCCCGTGAGCTCCACCGGCAGCCAGCTGTGCCTGAGTGACCGAGCCCCAGGCCGAGAGGCCGGGGGCACCCCACCTCCGAAGTGGCCCGAGCGAGCCCCAGGCTCCAGGCCCCGATAAGCGGCCGCCAAGGAGTGAGCCAGTGTGTACCTGGACGCCCACCCCCAGACACAAAGAACCACCAACGCACCGACACCTGAGGGAGTCCGCCACTGGCAGGGGAAGTGGTGGTAGGGGGAGATAGGCCTCCAAACCCTCTGGTCTTGACTACAAGTCTAGCATACATATCAAATTAGCACTTTAACTTGGCCTAACAGATTTATTACCTTTTCCCAAAAGACTTTCACCTGTGGGCACTCCCACATGCAGTGAAACAAAGAACCCCTATCCACGCCACACTTAATACAGGTGTCTGGGACTTTGGACTTTTAAATGCTTTTATTTACCAAATGCAGAAAGTAGCGCTTTCTTACTACATACTCACTGCAGAGTTATGCATAAATATCTAAAAGAGAAAAAAATGGCATTAAGTGACACAAAGCTTTTCACAAGGAAATAAGTAAAGAAGTTTTTCATGATTTACTAAATTTTTCTTTTTCTTTTCTAACCAGAAACTGTTTAATCACCAGATTTTATAGCTGCAAAACCTTTTGTCAAGTGTACTACGTATATCTCACTTTAAGGAAATTGTATTTAAAATAGCTTCTAACCTTTGCTATATATATAATTTTGGTTTTGTCTTTTAAATGTCAAGTGTTTAGCAAGTCAGCGGTTTTTCCAAATAAAACTCTCTCCGGATGTGATCAGGTAGCATTATAAAAACAAGACTGCTATTGATGTGCTGTGGGCATGCAAATTCCTTCAATCGTTAACACACCCCAAACACAAGCTTAAACACACACCTGCCTCAGACATGGAATGTTTTGTCAAACACAGCCAGCTCTGTGAACCTGCAGTAACCCTGCTGGTGCTGCGCTGGCCTGTACTAACACTAGACTAATGCTTCCTCAGCTTCTTACAATGAGATGATTATACTGTCAGTTCACACACCATTTCCTGCGCCACTACCCAAACCACAGCTAATACTCTAATGTAAGAATGCAAAGTAAGTGGCATTTGTAGGCCATCAGCCTCTGACTTTAAAAAAAATCTGTCTTTTATAAAGAGATTACCTTTATCAAGCAGCTCAAGTGTTGGGATTTTATTGGTAGCATACTGCATATGGGTCCATTTTAAAGGTACTTGTACACTGCTTGCATGTTTCTACTATGGTGTCTTCTATTTTTACTCATATTTAGAGAGGAATATTCATTTATTAGGCTATATTTATTGATCACATTTCACATAATCCTTGTAACTGTAGCAGCGCTGGAGTTGCACAACATTTACCAGACCGTGGTAGAAAAACTGCCTGACATTCTTCATTATTAGCAGTGCGTTTGATTGCTTGTTCATGCAGAATTTCATCTATAAGAAAGAGAAAGTGTGTGTTGTTCTATTTAAAGAGAGGGCTGTAAAAGAAAAGCCAATCTTAAAAAGTAACAAAGTAGTAGGATTTCATTTAGCTTCTGATTCCCATAAAGTTTTGTGCCTTGGGTTTATTAAAAGCAAAATTGTAAAGTAGTGAATGACTAGTGTCAGGTTTTTAATGTCCCTGCCTCTAAAAGTCTTTTTGTTAGTAACAAAGCCGTATAGTTGGGTAAAATCAACACTGGCATTAATGAGAGTAATAACAAATACTATCTCTACATTAATAATGAGAAATACTCGTTGCTTTGACACATCAGAATGATGTTGCAACAGTAAATGTCTATGAAAAGTGCATAAACATATTATCAGGAGAAACAACGGTCATACGCAGCAGGCTGTAACCTTACACTGCCCTTTCTTTTCTTTTTCTTTTTTTCTTCTTCTTTTTAATCCTTTAGGTGGGTGCTTTATGAGAAACCCAACTTCAAAGGGGAGAAGATTGCTCTGGATGAGGGTGACATCGAGATTACTTACCCGTTCAGCCCTCCAGAAGAGCAGCAAGAGAATGAACAGAATGAGGGAGAAGAGCACAACGGAGACACAAATGATGAGCAAAAGGAGACCAAGCCAGCCACGAGGTTCCTCATCGGATCCATACGAAGAGCAGTGAGGGTAAGAAGAATTTTCTTTCCCTCTGTTGTCGCTGGTTGTTGCCACAAAGCCTGAATTAGGATTTGAAAGCTAACTGAGTGCAGTGGAACATTTTATTGCAGAATCATTATATCAGCATGAACGGCTGATTTCTTAAATGTTTTGTTTTCAATCTTGCGAGTGGCTGTTTGCTCCTTAGCTCAATGGCACCATCTAGTGTCAAAAATAAGTGTCAACACTTGACTGGGCCGACAAGTATGACAAGTCAGATACTACTACAAATGTACTTTGTTTTAAAGGATTGAAACATTGAAGCATGAAAATAAATATTTAATTATTTTCTACTATTTTATTAATCTGAGATATGTGGACTATTCACATCAAAAAGCCTGAGACACTTATCTATTGCATATATTTATTTTTGTTTTAACATGCCATACCTATATAATGTCACCTGCGTGGGTTGTCTCCCAGTACTTGACGGTGATTGGTTGGTAGAGGTGTCTGTCTGACATCAGCTCATTCTGTATTCAGAACAATAACAGTGTTGCTCTGTTAGTAAAGAGTATAACATTCTTTATCTTCAGATGGCATTGTGCTCCCATCCTTTTTCTCGCCCATACTCTTTGAAAATGCCTACAGACTGACATATTTGATTTTCCTCAGAAAACAAATCAAGTTAAAATATCTGACAATCCAGACCCAACTGGTGCGAAAGCTCCTTTAACAGAGGTTGGACAACTTTCTTGTCCATGCTGGAGGTGTAAAAATCTACTCATTATGATGTTTATCTGTAAGTCACGTGTTTCCCATGTGACAGCAGCGTTACAGCCTCCTTCTATCCTCCCTCAGGACTACAGCGTTCCAGAAATTAGCCTTTTCCCTGAAGAGGAAGCGGAGGGAAAGAAAGTCATCTTCCGAGATACTTCCGATGATGCCAGGATTTTTGGTTTCCCCATTAAGGCCAATTCCATCATTATTAACGCAGGGCTGTGAGTGATGTTGATCTATTCAAAATGCTTTGTAAAGCCAAAATTAATATGATACTGATCATTTGTCACTAGTGTTGCATTTCATCCAATTTGACAAATCAGATTGCTTTAATGTTTTTTACTGACATCTATTTTTCTGCTCTTCAGGTGGCTTGTGTTCGCACAGCCTTTCTTCCAGGGTGTACCACGAGTCCTGGAGGTTGGGGGGTACTCAAACCCAGCAGCCTGGGGGGTGGAACAGCCCTATGTGGGGTCATTACATCCACTCAAAATAGTAAGTGTCACTTCTAGAAGCACTTACAATCTGCCTTCTTTATCACTTGCACTTAATTTGGATTTCTTTTTCTTTTTAACTCAAAGGGTGAACCACAGGTGGAAAATCTGAATGATCCAAAGGTGAAGAAGGATGAATTTTCCTGTTCACAAACTGCTACTGAAACTATTACTGAAACTTAAAAGCTGACTTTTTGTCTCCAGATGGTGATTTATGAAAAGCCCTACTTTACTGGGAAATCGAGGACAATAACCACCAACATGAGAGACTTTATGACCAGAATAGAGAGGCAGCAAACAACCTTTATGTATAACGTGGGCTCTCTTAAAGTACTAGGAGGAATGTAAGTGGTATTCTTGCCTGTTTGTATTCGGTGATCCTTGAAAAGGCATTTTGCAAGTTTTAACAGCTGCAGATCACATCATTACTTTGTTTTTGTTTTGTTTTTTAAGCCATGTGCCTTTCTCTGTTTCTGTAGCTGGGTGGGCTACGAGAAGGAGGGTTTCCGAGGCCACCAGTACCTGCTGGAGGAAGGAGAGTATCATGACTGGAGGGTGTGGGGAGGCTGTGATGCTGAACTGCGCTCTGTTAGGGTCATTCGCGCAGTAAGTTACAATGACTTCATAAGAACTAATATTTGTTCATTCTTCTCATGTTTCGAAGTCTTTAAACGAAACCGCTGTGGCTCCCAGTAAGTGAAAGCTGCACATTAAATTGCAAGAGGGCCGTTTAACTTGAAATTGTTAATACGTGTCTCCGGTCTCGAGACCACGTAAAAGTGGTCTCGGTCTTGTCTTGGTCTCGCTGTCTCAGATCGACACAGTTGTCGGGAGATTTGGAGTCAACAGTATCCATGACACACAACGTAACGTTCGATAATGTGTCATGCTCTAAGAGCCGTGCTCAGAGAGTGCTTTGTAGTGAATCAGAAGAGTCGACTCCCATTGAGCGAGAGCCGGCTCCTCACTTAATTTCCTTTCGCTGCTCAGCTCTCACACAGTGGCTCAGCTATGCTCCAGTTCCTCCATATTGTGGCCAATCACATCATGTTAAAAACAGAGAGGGTGAGAGACGCGACAGTCAAGTGGAGTGTGCATCTGTCCTCTCAGTAAGTGAGTGAGACAGTAGACAGCGGTGAGGAGGGCTGTGCAAGTGCATTGCAAAAACACATAAATATGCCTGACACCTGTAAACGAAGCAGCATGTGGCTGCAGTTTAAAGACTTTTTTTTTTTTTTTTGTCTCGTCTCGACTTTGCCTTGGTCTTGACTAGGGCTGCTCGATTATGGCAAAAATGATAATCGCGATTATTTTCACTGAAATTGAGATCTCGATTATTTGATGATATTTATTTAACAATAACAATGTATTGAATAATGACTTTAAAGATTGTCAAAATTTAATATAAAATAGTGTGCAAATACTGATAACAGTGCAAATGTTTGCAATATAAAAAATGAATGAAAAATGTAAACATCTATGTTTAGTGAACTTTGCAGTGTTGCTCTGTGGTGCAGCTACGACACTGTAGCAAAGTTTACACACTGTGTCTACTTGATCCACGTCTGACTCCGCGAACCCATAATGTTTCCACACCACTGAAGTTTTCTTTACCTCTCTTTTCAACCAACGGCAGTCACTCTCCTCTCCAAATAACTTCTGCTTAGCTTTCCGAGCTTCCCTCGGGTCCTCTTAATTGTTGTGACGCGTGTTCGAAATGCAGAGAGGTGCGCTCGATTTGCCACACGGAGCAGCGCGAGAGTAAAGCACGAGGGAGGGGCTAATAATCGGCTCAGTCATTTTTAATGATCGTTGAAAGCCCAGATCGTAATCGTGATTAAAATTCGATTAATTGAGCAGCCCTAGTCTTGACTCGGTCTGTCTTGGTATAGTCTTGATCTTGGTTTAGGTGGTCTTGACTAAAAGTCTACAACAAACTCATAACAACAGGCTCCAGAGAAATGAAGCGACTCCGATATGATTTATATTATCAGTAACGTGATAAATATTAGAATGCAGACTATTAATTAGTTTGTTTGTTTTTTTTGTCTCTTGCAGGACTTGACAGACCCTGCCATGGTGATGTTTGAGCAGCTAGAGGAAGACCAAGATGGAGTGCAAGAGGAGAAGACCTTCGAGGTGACAGAGGCCATCCCTGACGTTGAGCTGTTTGGCTACAAAACCTCCACGCGTTCAATCGAAGTAATCAGTGGGGCGTAAGTGTGTAGAAGACACCAGTATTTTTTATTTTTTTTAATATATATATTTTTCCCCTCTTCTTACATTGTACCGACGAATTGACAGGTTTTACAATAATCAGGTATTTGTTTGTCTTCCTTACAGATGGATCGCTTACTCGCATGTGGACTTTTCTGGTCACCAGTACATTCTAGAGAAAGGCTTCTACAATAACTGTGCTGACTGGGGGTCTCAAGACACTCGTGTCTGCTCAGTTCAGCCCATCTTACTGGTGAGAATCACTGGGAGTCGTATCTTCAAACTGCTAAACTAAGAACTGTGCAGACATGTAATTCTTCTGTTTGTTTTGTTTTGTTTTGTCTTGTTATTAGGCTCCAAATGACAGTTCAAGGTCCAGGGATGAGGTAAGTACAGTCATGTGGAAAGAAAGCTTTCATGGGGAATTGAATTGAAGCAGTGTTGTAAAGAAGAGACTGTCTGAATTGCTCTAAGCTTGGGTTATGCAGGGTTTTTTTTGTTTTGTTTTGTTTTTTAGTTATTTTGCTCCACTGTTCAAAGGTCGACAGGCTTAGTGTAAACTTATAAACTGCAGTAGAGTTTGTTTTTCTTCACCTTTCTCTGTCCCCTGCCTGATAGCAGTCCCAAAACAATGTGCGAAGGTTACATTGAACTGTATTACTTGAATCCAGAGTTTCTTTTTGTTTGCTTAAAACCTTTTTCAAGGATGGAGCATATCTTAAAGCTAATAACTTGGTCAAAGTTAAGCACCTTGACATTTTCCCTGTTAACTTTGCTTCTGTCACAGTACAGATATAAATGTTCTCAGCTGGCATCTCACCTTGCTTTGCCTATTTCTTCTTGTCAGATAAAATTGTACTCTGAGCCAGACTTCCAGGGAGAGTGTTACATCTTTAACTGCAAACAGGAGGAAATGCCAGAAAAATTAGTTACCAAGTCATGCAGAGTGACGGGAAGAAGGTGAGTAAGCAGGAAGTAAAGTGAGTAAAAGTTAGAGTTGACATGATTTGGTGTGTGTGTATTTTTTATTTTTTCAAGTCAATAAGCAAAGCAATAAAGACACAATTTAACACTGTGTATTTCAGCTGGGTCGTCTATGAGAATGAACAGTTCTCTGGGAACTTGTATGTCTTATCTGAAGGAGACTACCCCAATCTAACCAGCATGGGCTGCCCCCCTGACTGTTCCATTCGTTCTGTTAAGATTGTGCCCTTGGTAAGAAATGCACTCACACAGGAAAATTTTGCTCTCGATTATAAGATACCTTTATTAGTCCCACGAGTGGGAGATTTCATGTTATGGGTGCCGACCTATTGCACACAATGGCAATGGCCTTACTAAATGCTCTTTCTTTCTCCAGTTGTTCTCAGTTCCTTCCATCTCTTTGTTCGGGCTTGAGTGTCTGGAGGGCAGAGAGATCACCACAGACACAGAGATCCTGAGTATGGTAGAAGAAGGCTTCAACAACCACATCCTGTCGCTCAGAGTCAACAGCGGCTGGTAACTTACATGCAATTAAATGGCTTCATCAGCTAATAGTGAACCAAAAATATCTTGCTGAGAACCTGGATACTGTTGTCATAAGTAATTCTTTGTGTCCACTTTCCTGCTTTGTAGCTGGGTGATATGTGAACACAGCAACTACAGGGGGCGCCAGTTCCTGCTGGAGCCAATTGAAATCACCAACTGGCCAAAGTTCAGCTCCCTTCACACTATTGGCTCAATGTACCCAGTCAGACAGGTTTGTTAACAAGTATTCTTTACAATGACTTTTTAACATGAGGTACACAATAAGAGAACCTCTGAAAGTTTGAATCTTTATTAATTATTAAAAGAAAATTATACGATTATTTTCTTCCTGCTTTTAATGGCATTAAATCATGTTTATAGACTTAAGCTCCTGTCGCCAGCACCAGTTCAGAGCCTTCATTTTACACAATAAGTGAAGATTGCATCGAAAAACCCTCATTAGGAGCCTTAAAAAACAAACAAAGCCTTTATTAGGAGCCTTAAAGAAGAATAATTTGATCCTAAAGGTGTTGATTTTGGTGTTCTAGGTCACTCATTAGTGTTATTAGTAAACCAGGCTGACATTTTTATAAATCTCAGATGTTAAAAGTATCCAATAGTTCCAAAACGGAGAGAATGGTGATTCTGTTGGTCCCTATATTTAAAAAGAAAAAAAATGGAAACTAATGTCCATCATTACAAGTGCAGCCAGTTCTGTTCACTTCAGCTAGTATTTATTTACAAATAACTTTGAGTTGTCTGGCCTGCCCACAGATTCTATAACAGTAATACATTGTGCTATTTTTTTCCTTCTACAGAAGCGCCACTTTTTCCGTATCAAGAACACAGAGCGAGGTCACTTCCTGTCCGTCCAGGGTGGCGTGGAGGAGTTGAAATCAGGACGAGTGGTGGTGACGCCTGAGGTGGAGCCACTGAGTGACATCTGGTTCTACCAGGATGGACTGATTAAAAACAAGGTAACAATGCTGGTGACATCTCCGAAAACCTCAACACAGTCATACATTTCAAATCTTGACAATTCTTTCCAACATAATACTTTGTGTATTCTGTAGTTGTCCCCAACCATGAGCCTTCAGGTGGTTGGCAACATAGAGCCAGCAGCAAAGGTGGTTCTGTGGACAGAAACCCGACAGCCCGTTCAAACCTGGACTGCCCTAATGAAAGGCCTCATCACTAGCAATACTTTCCCTGGCATGGTCCTGGATGTTAAAGGTATGAGAAGAAAATGTGGTAATTTAACCTTTAAACATTTGTTGCGTGTAAAGTTGTTAGTGCCTATTGTAGTTTTTACTGGCTTTCATTTTCTAAAATTATTAAATATTAAGTTATAATTGGTCATCACAAAATCTTATCTAATCTCAAATGATATTAACTTAATTTTCAGAAGTGTCCAAGTTTATTTTCCTGCATATTCCCTTTTTAAGTGTTCACTGGCAGGGATATTTTTTTTATGTATTAATGTAATAATAACAATTCCACAATGAAAATGAGTTTATTTAGTTACATTCCACTACAGCATGAATAATTAGTCAGATTTACATTGTGAAACTACTTTTTTCATCAGGTGGCAAAACTTACGACAAGGACCACGTGGTCATTATGCCCGAGAATGATGAGAGGCCCAGCCAGCAGTGGGAGATAGAGTTGCTGTAGCCATCAGCAGCACAGGAACCGAGCTTATCTTTGCCACTTTGTGATATTGTCTTGATATTTCAGTATCCACTCTTGTATCTGTTTCATGACTTACTGCATCTCAGGACATTCAATTCCTTCTAAAACCTATGAGCTAGTTTGAAATCAGTATCCAAAAGCAAGAATGCGTAGAAGCAATAGATGCCCTGCAAAAGCTGCCCAAGTTGTTTTCAAGGTTTTTTGTTAGTTTGCATTCATAGCATGAAATGTTTTTTTTGTTTTGTTTTTTTGTTTTTAATCATTTTCAAAATGTATTTTACCAAAGAAGAGTTTAAATAAGTGGCTTGATTTGTTTAGTTTTATTTGGAGCATGAGTCGAAAAGCAATGGCAAATACATGTTATTTGTTTGAGGATGTACAGTGAAAATTCCGTATATGGTTCACACTGTTCTGCGACTTTCATTTGACCTTCCAGCTGATCATTTGTCAACAATTTGATTATCCAGCCTGGGATTTCCATGTTTATCGGAATCTGGGTTTATGGGGGCTTTTTTTTTTTTTTTTTTTTTTTTTTTTTGTCTGTAGAAGAGGAACATCATCTCGTCCTACATTTGTTTACTATAAATCTAAGTTTGAAATTCAAATTGCTTTTGGGCATTTGATTTCCTGGAATGAAAACAAAATGGCCTTCTGGGGTTTATAGTGAAGCTGGATGGGTGAAGCCAAAAGGATGTTTAGTATTCAAGAAATGCGTGTTACGCTTTTAATTTTTTGTTTTTATATATGTAATATAAAAATCCTGTATGTGTTGTGGGAAATGTTGCACTTACGTATACATGCATGGTCCAGTGCAATGAACTGTGCAGTTTCTGTCGAGTTACCGTTTCTTGACATATTTTGATGTAAATCTTAATGTGTATGTTTCTGTGTTCCCTGCTTCAGCTGTATGTTAATATTTGATACTAAAGATGTAATTTCATGTTATGTAGGAGGGAAAGGTTTTAAAATATTAAATATTGAATAAAATGATTGTAGAAAAGATTACAAAATAAGGGTGTATTTTTATTTATTTATTTTTTTAATCCATTCATCTTTTTCTTTCTTGTTTTTCATCATAGTTTTTTAAACTACTCAGGACATTATCTGCTGTGCATTTTAGACCAACATCATCAGTGCTCATACTTTAGCTCTTTGAGAACACTCGAGTGAAGTCCAGTTCTTAATCCAAAGGGTTAATATGATGTTGGTGGACCGTTTCAGCTACAACAGCTTCAACTCTTTTGGGGAGGCTTTCTGCAAGGTTTAGCAGTGTCAAATAAGCTTTGGTGACCTCTACTATTTTCACCCCAATTCAGCTAGCATTTCAGCTGCTTTCAATAGTTGTGCACATGCTTGAATAAACAGTTTTCAATCTTTAAAAGACATTTAAAATTTCAGACTTCACTCACAAATTCGCCTAATTCACATATCACATGCGTTCAGTGGTTTCACTTAAGCCACGGGAAGTATCTAGGCCACCTGCACTATTATTTAAATGCTTCTATAAAAAATAAAATTTGAATTGTTTCTAATATTTCCATAGTAATGAGATGCATACAAATTGTCCCTTTAAATAGTGCTTTGTTTAGCAGAGTTTATCAAAGGGTACACAGTCTGCTCTAGATCAGCTTTGTTTGTAATAACCACATAGATCTGTTTATTTGCCTTCTGTAGACGAGAAACTGGTAGAAGCCAACCAGCACAGAGGATGGGACAGATCAAAACCTTGTGACATTTGTTCTTCTGTAATAAGTTTTCTGAAAAAATGCACAACACCCCCGCTCTCTATCACATCTATATCCTCCTATCGCTGGTATCATCAGATGTGTCTGTTGAAAAGCCTTTTTGTTCCGTCTAGCTGCACAGGCTTTGAATCTAAAAGACCACCTGGTCATACATAGGCACACCCTGAAACCAGAGTGTGCCCTCCATTTACTTTCAGAAATGGCCAGCATGTTGCCTCATTAGTTTGCTTATTAAATCTTTTTGCTTATCTTGGTATAAAGCTTTAACATGCCAAAGCTATAACTTACAATTTCTTCTTTGAATGTCATGAACTGTGTTTGGCCCAAAGCAACAGCGTGTCAATTATTTATTTTGGGGAAAGTCAGCCGTGAAGTACAAATGATGGTCAAATTCCACAGAAAATGTTGCCTGTAACCAAACCTGACTATCAAGATTCCTGCTTGACGCTCAAGTATAACTGGGTTGCCATAGTATTTGAGCAGGGAAACTGTGAACAGAGCTGTGAACATGCTGGGCACTGATTGGTCAGTATCTTTGACTGACACGCAAGTGGGTGTACGGGAAGCAGCTGTGGCGTACTGTGGGTGGGACTGAAATACAGGGCTTGTTGGCGGAGAGGTTGTACAAAAAAAAAAAAAAAAAAAACATACACTACCTCCACTCCTTGTCACAGCTGGCCTAGTATTCTGTTACAGGTAAGAAAAATAACAATTCCTTTTAAATAATTTGTTTAAGAAATAAGTGGCTAACGCTAATCAGCTCGGACTTGGCCTCCTCCTTCATATGTTACTGTCACGAATTCCTAGATTCTCAAAAGCTATGCTGTAGACTTTAAGTTTCATTGGAGAATCTCTATTAAACCTATTAAAATGAAGTCACATTATCTGTTTGTTCCGTGATGTGGGCTGTTAATGTCTTTGCCATTTCCGTTTTTGCTCACATTAGATACAAGCAAGCCATGGATTCTGAGTACTCTGACTCTTATGTAAGTAAACATTCCAAGAAGTACACCTCTGCCCCGTCTTCACTCTTCACTAAGATTTATTACTCTGCTCACTAAGACTCCACATTTGCAAATAGCCTTATCTGCAGTCATGTTCAGTCTGGTTATCTACATACCTTTTATTGCTGTCTATAAACAAGTGCTCTGAAGGTTGCTGCGCATTGTCACGTTTAGATTTTAAATATCAAGAAAGCCGAGTAATACAATTCAACCAATTTGTTTCATTATTGAAAATTACTTGTATTAATAGTTTGTGTTGAACCATCCCCCTCCACACACACACACACACACACACACACACACACACACACACACACACACACACACACACATGCGTGCACCTCCTCCTAGAAGTCTGACATACTTAGCATTCTTTAAATTCAAGCATGGCTGATCTGTATTGTTCTACATCTCCATACCTTCGTGGTATGCTCAGTATGAGGTTAGTTGTTACACATTTCACTTGATTCTTGCCACTCAGTTGTTTTATATATTGTATAGAGAGTGGATGCCACAATTATTGTCCCTTTTTATTAAATAGGATATGTACTGGGGGACCCTTGGAACAGTACGACCCTACTCCAATTTCTACCCTGACAGAGATGTGACGGAGATCGTGACAGCACTGGAAAACAAAGGCATTCATTGGCATATGTTGAAAATAAATTCCCACGATTTCTTTCCACCCTTTTCCTGGTAATTTATTGAATATCGTGTATCTTGCTCAGACACAGTGACGCTACTGAGAATACTAACCAATAGGAACAACGCCCAGAGGCAAGTAATTGCTCAGGTCTTTCAGGAGCTAACACATAAGGTGAGAAAATAGAAACAGTAACAACCTTTTCAAAGAGTTTCGAAATTAAAACTTTAATGGTTTTGTGGAAACCATGAAGTGTAAAGTTGTCTCCTACAATAAAATATATTAAGCAATGAAACTGAAGTTTCAGTTTGAGGTTTAGTAGTTATAAAAGTTTAGCCTTGCTCATCTGTAACTTTGAAGTGTTTGCTGATCAAATAATAAAAAAACGGTGACATTAAAGGTGTGAACACACCTTTGTTTAGCAACTTCAGAACTACTGTCACATGCCCAACTGTAGTGTCTTACAGGGAAAGAGTACACCATAGTGTGATAGTCAGGCAGGTTTTGTGTGAATCCACTTCCAATCCCAAGTGTACTCTGGGGGTTTATTCCATTAGTCAGAGGTTTTTTCTAGATATTTACTGTTTCTTTACTAAAATAACTTAACAAGAATTACAAAAAGAAAACCAGGAGTGAAACTCAAGTCAAGTCAAAATAAGAATTAATTCAGTGTTATTTTATTTATGCATGTGGTGAATTAGGATATAATAACTGCTCTGAAGAAAGCTTTATCTGGAGACCTGGAGCTTCTTTTGCTGGAACTGTTGATGCCCCCCGTGGAGTATGAAGCTTACCGTCTCCAGGAGGCCATGGCGGTGAGTGGTTGCTTTCATCTTTAGGATTTTGGAATAGATGTTATAACTAAGATAAGATAAGATAAGATAGAACTTTATTAATCCCTCGGGTGGGTTCCTCTGGGAAATTCGACTTCCAAAAAAAGCACAGCAACGACCAAAGTTACAGTTACAGAACTGATATATATATATATACACACACACACACACACACACACACACACACACACACACACACACACACACACACATATATAAATACAGAGACAAATATAAATAAAATATACAAAGGGGATAAATAGAATAAATAGGAATAAAAAATAAAAATACAAGTGAATTGCACATTTCAAGTATTGAGTCTATTGCACTGTTGACTATTTACAAAAAGTATTGCACAAGGTATTGTACAGTGAGGTGAAGAGGCACTACAGCTTAGTTGTTCCCCCCTCCTTTGTCCTCCTGTTTCCCCTCCCTCTCCCCTCCAGAGAGGAGTTAAACAGTCTGATGGCGTGTGGGACAAAGGAGTTTTTAAGTCTGTTAGTTCTTGTCTTGGGGAGAAGCAACCTGTCACTGAACAGACTCTTCTGGTTGTTTATGGCCGTGTGCAGAGGATGCCCAGCATTGTCCATAATGTCCATCAGTTTCTTTAATGTCCTTTTCTCTGCCACTGTCACCAGAGTGTCCAGCTTCATGCCGACCACAGAGCTAGCCCTCCTGATCAGTTTCTCCAGCCTGGATGAGTCCTTCTTTGCTGTGCTGCTCCCCCAGCACACCACAGCATAGAAAAGTACTCCAGCAACCACCGACTGGTAAAACATCCTCAGGAGCTTCCTGCAGATGTTAAAAGACCTCAGCCTCCTGAGGAAGTACAGTCGGCTTTGGGCTTTTTTATACAGGTGCTCTGTGTTGCATGACCAGTCCAGTTTATTGTCCACCCACAGCCCGAGGTACTTGTACTTGTTGACCACCTCCACCTCCTCCCCCTCTATCTGAACTGGCAGTGGACCTTCTCTGGACCTCCCGAAGTCCACAACCAGTTCCTTAGTCTTTGAGGTGTTGAGTTGCAGGTGGTTTGTGTGACTCCATGCGACAAAGTTCCTCACCAGACTTCTGTACTCCTCTTCCTGATCATCCCAGATACACCCCATGATGGCCGTGTCATCTGCAAACTTCTGAATGTGGCATAATTCAGAGTTGTAGCAGAAGTCAGAGGTGTACAGGGTGAAGAGAAGAGGGGACAGCACAGTTCCCTGTGGTGCTCCTGTGCTGCTGACCACTGTGTCAGACGTGATGTCCTTCAGCCTGACGTACTGTGGTCTGTCGGTGAGGTAGTCGGAGATCCAAGCCACCAGGCAGGGGTCCACCTCCATCCTGTTCAGTTTTTCCTGAAGCATACAGGGCCGGATGGTATTAAAGGCACTGGAAAAGTCAAGAAACAGGATCCTGACCGTGCCTTTTCCCCCATCCAGGTGTGAGTGGGCTCTGTGTAGGAGGTACAGGATGGCATCCTCCACTCCGACACCCACCTTGTATGCAAACTGTAGTGGGTCCTGGGCATGTTGTACCTGTGGTCGGAGGAGGTTGAGGAAGAGCCGCTCTAGAGTCTTCATAAGATGTGACGTCAGTGCCACCGGTCGGAAGTCATTCAGCTCATTGGGCCGGTTCTTTTTGGGGACCGGGACGATGCAGGATGTCTTCCATAGGGCGGGCACTCTCCCCAGTCGCAGACTGAGGTTGAAGACTCGTTGTAGCGGCTCCCCAAGTTCAGCAGCACACGCCTTAAGCATCCTAGGACACACCTTGTCTGGGCCTGCTGCCTTTCTGGGGCGAAGCTTCCTCAGTTGCCTCCTGACCTGATCCACTGTGACACTGGGAGATGTTTGGGAGGAGGGGAGGGGGGGAGATGTCTTGCTGCTGAGAGAGGGATTGGAGGAGGGGGGTGTCATGGTGTCAGGAAGGGGGGGAAGCGAGGGAGGCAGGAGAGTGGGGAGAGGACTCTGTAGTGAAGGTGAGGGTGAGGGTGGGGGGGTTGTGGGCTGGTCAAACCTGTTGAAGAAGTTGTTGAGTTCGTTTGCCTTCTCCACAGTCCCCCCCACTGTGCTTTTCTTGGTGTTGTGGCCTGTGATGGTTTTCACACCATTCCAGACCTCCCTCATATTGTTCCTCTCCAACTTCTGCTCCACCTTCCTCCTGTAGGTGTCCTTTGCTTCCCTCAGGCAGCGTTTCACCTCCCGCTGTGCTGCTTTCATCTCCTCCTTCACTTTGCTCCTGTTGTATATCAAGAAATGTGCATGGTATGTGTGTGCAGGGTTTGGGCACAGATGAAGAAACGCTTGCGGAAATTCTGAGCACAAGATCTGGAAAGCAGCTGCAAAGCATCAGTGCTGCATACAAAGAAAGTAAGTCAAAGATCTTTTATGATACTTTTTTTTTTTTAAATGACCAAAAAGATTGTTTATTTGAAATTAGATGTTTAAATCCTAATCCTTCTTTTTCTTTTTGCTCTTCCTGTTTTAGTGTATAAGAAGGATCTGGAAAAGGAAATCGAATCGGAAACCAGTAATGACTTTGAGAAGCTTCTTAAAGCTTTGCTACATGTAAATATTTATGTCATTGATCATCGCCTTTGATTGAATTATAACCAAAGAATTTGATCTACAATGAATGAAATCCTATGCTTAACTTTTGCCTGTGTATAACTTTCACTGGGAACACAAACAGTACAGCACATATTTGAAATTAAGTCCAGCTTTTGAAATTATAGTTCCTCTTGTTTTTTCTTTCACCCCCTCTCATAACAGAAAGGATGTGTCGCTGGTGTGGTTCAGACAGACATTGAGGTATTATTTACTTTTATGTACAAACATAACTAAAAGGCACTGGAGTAAAAAGTGCTCTTTTAATACGTTAAACCATATACATCTACTGACTACTTGATTCTGAAATAGTTGAAACAAAACTGTATATTTTTACTCCTTTAACCCTTAATGTGTTTCATCATTATTATGTCTGATCATTTAGACTCTCTCTGCATCCCTAAAAGGGAAGAAAGCTGAGGCAGGACAATGGATTGACATATTGACTTCTAGAGATGTAGAACATCTTGACAATGGTGGCTGTCCCTTTTTTTAAAAATTCATTAATCTTTCTGTGTTAAAAAGTGTTTTGATTTAGTTTTTAAATCCCAATATCTTCATCCCCCCCGACTTTGTGCATGATTAACAGTGTTGATGGGACTGGAGCTGGAGCTTGGGCAGACGGTGGATCAGATCATAGAGAAAAGGTTTTCAGGAGACTTTCGCTTGGGTCTGAAAGTTTTGGGTAAACACAGTTTGACATACTGTTTGAACATTTATTGTGCACTTCATACCATTATTAGGTGGAGACCCAACATTATCCTAATATTTGTCTTATCACAGTACAGTGCATTCAAAACCGTGATGCCTACCTTGCCACGAGACTTAAGACCATGAAGGTGAGACGATTTTGTGGTAATTTATCTATGATAGAAGTTTTGGGAGAAGATTTCAAAACTACTCAAAGAGGGATTCGGCCAAAATTCAAATACCAGAAGGCACTGATGGAAGAACTACATAATATGTAACAGTTGGCCATAAGGACATGTGGGGGTTATATCACACAGAACAAATGACATACTGTCTGATAGGTTTATCAAATGATTGAGTCCAGCTATGGATGTGGTGATGGATATATATATATATATATATATATATATATATATATATATATATATATATATATATATATATATATAAAAAAAACACCCAGCACGCCCCTGCGGGCGGTTTATCCTTCAAGCTCGGGTCCTCTACCAGAGGCCTGGGAGCTTGAGGGTCCTGCGCAGTATCTTAGCTGTTCCCAGGACTGCGCTCTTCTGGACAGAGATCTCCGATGTTGTTCCCGGGATCTGCTGGAGCCACTCGCCTAGCTTGGGAGTCACCGCACCTAGTGCTCCGATTACCACGGGGACCACCGTTACCTTCACCCTCCACATCCTCTCGAGCTCTTCTCTGAGCCCTTGGTATTTCTCCAGCTTCTCGTGTTCCTTCTTCCTGATATTGCTGTCATTCGGAACCGCTACATCGATCACTACGGCCGTCTTCTTCTGTTTATCTACCACCACTATGTCCGGTTGGTTAGCCACCACCATTTTGTCCGTCTGTATCTGGAAGTCCCACAGGATCTTAGCTCGGTCATTCTCCACCACCCTTGGGGGCATCTCCCATTTTGACCTCGGGACTTCCAGGTTATACTCGGCACAGATGTTCCTGTACACTATGCCGGCCACTTGGTTATGGCGTTCCATGTATGCCTTGCCTGCTAGCATCTTGCACCCTGCTGTTATGTGCTGGATTGTCTCTGGGGCATCTTTACACAGCCTGCACCTGGGGTCTTGCCTGGTGTGATAGACCCCAGCCTCTATGGATCTTGTGCTCAGAGCTTGTTCTTGTGCTGCCATGATTAGTGCCTCTGTGCTGTCTTTCAGTCCAGCTTTGTCCAGCCACTGGTAGGATTTCTGGATATCAGCCACCCCCTCTATCTGCCGGTGGTACATACCGTGCAGGGGCCTGTCCTTCCATGATGGTTCCTCTTCTCCCTCCTCTTTCTTGGGAGGGAGAAGAGGAACCATCATCATATATATATATATATATATATATATATATATATATATATATATATATATATATATATATATATATATATATATATCCATCTATTTAATTTGCATATTTACTTTAGCAGTTTAATATTTATTTTTGTGTCCAATACAAGATTTGATTATAGATATGATTGAAATTGAAATAAAACACAACTTTAAAAAATCCAGACTTTATTGAATCTTTCATATTTAGACTTTATCTAAATATGAAAATATTTGCTAGCAATTCTTTTCAACTAACTTCAGCCATACTTCTTCTTAACCTCACAATAAAAAAAATTTGAAAAAAACACAGAAATAAAAGAAACTGAAGAACTACGAGAGGTTATTACCAACTTACCAACTTGTGTCTGGTTGTTAAATCTCTTCAGAGTTCCTATTAGCAGTAGAAATAAAAGAGAAAGGGGAAGGTATGTAGTTCCTAGGTATTGTCTGGGTCCAAATAGCTACTGACGAGGTCCTCACCTGTTGCGAGGTGTGACGATTTTTCTTTAAAGATGTGCTCATAATCAGTGGGGAGTAACGAAATACATGTACCGCCGTTACATATTTAAAATACAAAATATGACTAACTGTATTCCATTACAGTTACCGTTTAAAAGGGTGGTATTGAGAATACTGTCTTTGTTGAAATAAAGTGATTACACAGAGGTCTTTTCCTATTTCATATGTTAGGCTATTCCCTCACTATTTTTGGTAATTCCACGCTGGTGGAAACCCAAACAAAACACGCATTAAGAGGCTCTAATGCCCGTGTCTCAGTCTCGCGGCCCATGTCACCTCTACTTGCGGCCCACAAAATGACGTGAAGAAATATTTTTTTTTAATTATTATTCAAAAACTTATTTAATATGAAGGCAATAGGCAGAGTGTTACAGGCATAGCCCTAAAGAATGTAGCCTCATGGGCAATGTAGTCCAGTTGTAAGTAAGCCATTAAGACTTGACTGTACACTATGTTCGTGTTTTTCTCCGAAGTTCTGTTGAAGCAGCGTTTGAACGCCTCTCTCTCTCTCTCGCTAGCAAAGTTGACCCAGACAACAAAGTAAAGCTAGTTTTCGGCTACAAGCCCGACACTGAATCCGACGTATTAGCCAGAGGTCCCTTTACTATGGTTCGAGCCGCGGACCTGTTTTATATACGAGTGGAATAGTTTTCTATACGAGATTGCTGCAAATAGTGCAGCCATACCTAACTGTTACTCATTTTAAAATTTAAAAATCTAGTTGGTTTTGGTATGGCGAGTGGCCTTCAGTAATAGTAATACATCACACAGCAATAGTACATTCATGTAGTTGTAAAAAGCATGATAATATATTAAGTAATCCAAAGTATTCTGAATACATTACACTTATTGAGTAACGGAATACGTTACAAAATACAGGGAGTGCAGAATTATTAGGCAAGTTGTATTTTTGAGGAATAATTTTATCATTGAACAACAACCATGTTCTCAATGAACCCAAAAAACATTAATATCAAAGCTGAATGTTTTTGGAAGTAGTTTTTAGTTTGCTTTTAGTTTCAGCTATTTTAGGGGGATATCTGTGTGTGCAGGTGACTATTACTGTGCATAATTATTAGGCAACTTAACAAAAAACAAATATATACCCATTTCAATTATTTATTTTTACCAGTGACACCAATATAACATTTCCACATTCACAAATATACATTTCTGACATTCAAAAACAAAACAAAAACAAATCAGCGACCAATATAGCCACCTTTCTTTGCAAGGACACTCAAAAGCCTGCCATCCATGGATTCTGTCAGTGTTTTGATCTGTTCACCATCAACATTGCGTGCAAGATATCTCACTATTTTTGACTTTTCTGAGCCTGTCAAGTCCTTCTTTTGACCCATTTTGCCAAAGGAAAGGACGTTGCCTAATAATTATGCACACCTGATATAGGGTGTTGATGTCATTAGACCACACCCCTTCTCATTACAGAGATGCACATCACCTAATATGCTTAATTGGTAGTAGGCTTTCGAGCCTATACAGCTTGGAGTAAGACAACATGCATGAAGAGGATGATGTGGACAAAATACTCATTTGCCTAATAATTCTGCACTCCCTGTACATTTTGGGGCATGTAATCTGTAATCTGTAGTGGAATACATTTTAAAAGTAACCTTCCAACACTGCTCATAATAGAAAAATCAGTTGATATGATGGTCAGTATAAGGAAAGGAAAGTTTCTATTATGAATGCCATATCCTGTGATCACTATTGAATATATTTGAACTTAATATAACCAAATATTTGCAAACGCAGTCTGCCCACAGTCATATTTGCATAAATTATTTCACCCTACTGGTACTTTTAGTACTTTACTATGCCGCACTGGCACTGGCTTGGTATATAGGAAGTCCTTGTCCACAAATGCACTTTTGTGACTCTGCAAAATGTGGCCGTCGTTCACAGATATTAAACAAGTTCAAAGATAATGTCAGAGAGTGAAAACACTGTAACTTCTGTCACCGCTAGGAAATACCCAAACCAACATGGGATCCCTAAAATCGACCGCAGCCATTTTAATATGTAGGATTTTATTTATTTATTTACTGTTTTTTTATATGTATATATTTTTTAATAATTTTGGGGCTATTTCTATTATTTTCTGTTGCTTAAGAAACTCATAATCACTGTAATTTTATAAAGTTTATTAGAAGAGGCAGAGACCATGTTTATTTGTAGTGTAGTGGTTTAATTTTGATGAGTGCACATGAAAAAACAAACTTCCTCTGTACAGATGGGTCAAAATGACAGACTATACATCTGGAGAGACTGTTGATGCACTGGTTACCAATATTCATTTCACTCTTACAGAAAGAAATAGTGCAGCGGATTATGGTGTCTCACAGTGAGGAAGATCTACTCTGTATCCGAGCTGCTTTCATTAAATTAACAGGCACTTCCCTCTACACTACACTGCAGGTTTGTCACACAGATAAAATTGTTCTAAATATAAATATTTATTATATAGTAAATATATCGATATTTCTATTTCAAATATTTGCATAAATATTTGTATTTTCTTGCTATTTCCTGTTTTTCCAACAGAACCACTTTAAAGGAGACTATCTAAAGGCACTGCTTGCTATATGTCGATCTGAAGATTAAATAAAGCCTACAAGTTTTAGCTGCATCTGCTACTCACTGATTTAGTAACTTCCTTCCCGTTGCTAGTACAAAAATAAGCTCTGTTTTATGCTAATCTTCATATTGCATTGAATCACTTACTTTAGGTATACCCATTTTAAATATTACTTATTGACTTGTACTTATAGGTGCAATCAAATGTAAGGAGAACAGGTTTTTGTTCATTTTAATTACATATATATATATATATATATAACATGATCAAAATATGGTGTGTGTAATAAAGCCTTTTATCACTTTCATTTGCTCTGAATTGTGTTACCTATTATATTTTTTCTTTCTTAAATCACAATCACTTTGTTTTGTTTTTTGTTGCACCGTCAGTTTAGCTCTATTCTACTGCATGGTTCTGTTCCCCTGTATATTTAAGAAATACAATGCAGAGCACATAAGATTAGGATAAGTCTACATATATTTTGTGTACAAAACAAAAAGGGGTCAGGATTTACCTTAGATGTTGTCCTTTGTTTCCGTGATTAGAGTGCATCTACAATTAATGTATGCAAGCTTCACAGACAATTAAACACAAGGCATGTAGAGCAAGAGTGGAAAAACAAGACAAAGCACAGAAGCTTTCACCTCCGATCCTCCATTTGCAGTGGTGGTAGTCACTGTTGTTGTGATGCTTTGGGTTAGAGTTGTAATGTTGTCCTGTGTGGCAGCTGTAGTGGCGTTGGCTGGGATAGTAGCTGTACTGTTGGTGTTTGGAGTGCCAGTGGTATTGGCAGTGGCAGCCTGTATAGGAAGTGTGGTAGCTGTAGTGGTGGTGGTGGCAGCCTGTTTGGTAGTTGTAGAAGTAGTGGTGGTGGCAGCCTGTGTGGTAGCTGTAGTGGTGGTGGTGGCAGCCTGTTTGGTAGTTGTAGCAGTAATGGTGGTGGCAGCCTGCGTGGTAGCTGTAGTTGTGTTGTCCAGGGTGGCAGCTGTAGTTATGTTGTCCAGGGTGGCAGCTGTAGTTGTATTGTCCAGGGTGGCAGCTGTAGTTATGTTGTCCAGGGTGGCAGCTGTAGTTATGTTGTCCAGGGTGGCAGCTGTAGTTATGTTGTCCAGGGTGGCAGCTGTAGTTGTGTTGTCCAGGGTAGCAGCTGTAGTTATGTTGTCCAGGGTGGCAGCTGTAGTTATGTTGTCCAGGGTGGCAGCTGTAGTTATGTTGTCCAGGGTGGCAGCTGTAGTTGTGTTGTCCAGGGTAGCAGCTGTAGTTATGTTGTCCAGGGTGGCAGCTGTAGTTATGTTGTCCAGGGTGGCAGCTGTAGTTGTGCTGTCCAGGGTAGCAGCTGTAGTTGTGCTGTCCAGGGTAGCAGCTGTAGTTGTGTTGTCCAGGGTAGCAGCTGTAGTTGTGCTGTCCAGGGTAGCAGCTGTAGTTGTGCTGTCCAGGGTAGCAGCTGTAGTTGTGCTGTCCAGGGTAGCAGCTGTAGTTATGTTGTCCAGGGTGGCAGCTGTAGTTGTGCTGTCCAGGGTAGCAGCTGTAGTTATGTTGTCCAGGGTGGCAGCTGTAGTTGTGCTGTCCAGGGTAGCAGCTGTAGTTATGTTGTCCAGGGTGGCAGCTGTAGTTGTGTTGTCCAGGGTGGCAGCTGTAGTTGTGTTGTCCAGGGTAGCAGCTGTAGTTGTGTTGTCCAGGGTAGCAGCTGTAGTTGTGCTGTCCAGGGTAGCAGCTGTAGTTGTGCTGTCCAGGGTAGCAGCTGTAGTTATGTTGTCCAGGGTAGCAGCTGTAGTTGTGCTGTCCAGGGTAGCAGCTGTAGTTGTGCTGTCCAGGGTAGCAGCTGTAGTTATGTTGTCCAGGGTAGCAGCTGTAGTTATGTTGTCCAGGGTGGCAGCTGTAGTTGTGCTGTCCAGGGTAGCAGCTGTAGTTATGTTGTCCAGGGTGGCAGCTGTAGTTGTGTTGTCCAGGGTGGCAGCTGTAGTTGTGTTGTCCAGGGTAGCAGCTTTAGTTATGTTGTCCAGGGTGGCAGCTGTAGTTGTGTTGTCCAGGGTGGCAGTCTCAGTTGTATTGCCTGGATCAGCAGTAGTGATTCTTGGAGTCTCAGAAGGAATAAAATAGAATATCATTTCAACAAATGTAATGACTAAAAGCACAACAGCAAAATTTCTGTGCCTATGCTGTCATCATAACCCATTATTTAGTCTGTTAATCGTATTCTATGGTATTTGGATGACCTAAACTCTCCTTGACCTATTATTTCTTTCCAGTAAGGAATTAATACATTAGATCAGAAATTAACGGTTTCTTTCTCCGAATGAAGTTAATCATTCCTCCAAAGTGTCTGCTACAGTTACCACAAACAGAAATTTCTTGAGTATTTACTAGTGGCAGGAAAAGATGACCAATATTAATCTATAATGATTAAACAAATGTAATTCTATTTTAAAAACTTCTTCACCTTTAGATATCCTCCTAACAATGTTTGGCAAGAACTTTTACATAAAAACTCCTCTAAATACTTTAATCCTTTTAGACATGTCAGCTCGATACACTCATGTTTGTGAAACATTTTGTATTCACACATTTTCTGCAATGTTTCCCCTAAATTATTGACTTTGACTTTTATTGACTTTTTATCATTATAAAACTCAATAAAACATTTTTTAAAAAACTTTAAAAATAGGTAATTACCTGTGCCAGCAAAACCAGTGTAAAAAAACCCAGACACAATAAATCCATAATGGAAAGAACCAAGGAGGCAGAGATGCACCAGAGATGTTACAGAAATTGTTCTATTGCACAAAAATCAGAGTATAATGTACTTTTGTGCTAAGTTTCGTTGAAACTTCTCCTTGTAACCTGTTCCTGAGTTCAGGGACACTGAGCTTTTATACAATAATATCACGTTTCAGGTGGGGTAGGTGTGACGTAGTGTGTGACCTGGATGACCAGCATCCAGGAAGTTGTCAGAGTGTTACTGAATGTTTGAGAGTGCATGCATGCATGCTTGTGTTTGTTCAAGGTATTTTCTCTAGTGCAATTTTAATAGAATTTGGATTAGTTATAAGCATAAGCAATCACAAGTGCCCAGAACGGATACTTTATTCGCTGTGCTGAAAACATTAGAAGGAAAAAAGAAATCCTTCAGCATCAAAATGATCAAACAGACAAGTGTCAGAAATTTTTCAGTGTATGGAAAGTATGAGTTCTTGTTACCCCTTTCAGCTAACCTTTACCTTGAATGCTTAAATTTCACAATAACACAAACTTTTTAACACAACTATCATAAAACACATTGACTGAGCCGCTTCAGTCAATGTGTTTTACTTGTGCTTTAATTTGTAACCTGTATTTTACTACCTTCCCTGTACTATTGTTGCTCCTTGTTAAGCATTGTCCAGTGTTGCTCTGTTTATCGTCAGTCACTGAATCTTACTTCCTCCTGTTAGATGACCTAGAACCCCAATGAGTAACAAAAACACAAAAATACTTGCCCTTAAGCAACGTTAGTGTAGGATAAAGATAACTTTCAGTCATTTAAGAATAGTAAGGCATATGCGGTTTCTCACTTGAGACAATAACAAACCTTTGACCCTGAAAAGGGGTTTTGAAAACAACGAAAAGCTGCTTCTTAGTTTTCAGCTGCTATTACTGATGGCACTGATAGAGTTTTCATTGACTAACCAACGCGTTTGGCTTGTGGCCTTGATGGACCCTGATGAAGGCCACAAGCCAAACGCGTTGGTTAGTCAATAAAGTTGTTCCCCTTTCATTTTAAGTTTTGCTGGAGTCCCTGCGTTGTGAGTTTATCATCCTCTCCATGCACCTTGGAAGTAGGTGAAGTTGTGCCAGAAATTTGACATTTACGCTTGTAAGACTCTATCTACAAATGATTATTATTTTAAAGTCAAGATTAACACCTGTTTCACTCACTGGCTTTTTTACAGCCTTAACAGCCTAACAAATAACCATCTTTGTAATGAAGTTACTTGGGCAGAAGAGGGCAATAGAGACTACTAAGTTGCAGATTTAAATTTAACTTCAAACATATCACAACTGTATGTGCATCACAGTTCATGCTATTTCATAAGATTAGTTAAAAATGTGGCAGCACGGTGGTTAGCACTGTTGCCTCACAGCACCAAGGTCCTGATTTTAATTCCACCATCAGGCCGGGGTCTTTCCGTGTGGAGTTTGCATGTTCTCCCAGTGTTTGCATGGGACAAAGACATGCAGTTAGTGGGGAAAACCCTAACTGGAAACCCTAAACTGCCCGTAGGTGTGAATGTGAGTGCGAATGGTTTTCTGTGTCTGTTTTTTATCCCTGTGACAGACTGGCGACCTGTTCGGGGTGTACCCTGCCTCTTGCCTTAAAACAGCTGGGATAGGCTCCAGTGCTCCCGCAACCCTGAAAAGGATAAACGGAAGAGAATGGATGAATGGATAGTTAAAAAATGTGAAAAGAAATCCCAATATCAATCTATTTGAGTGTTATTCTATTATTTTACTCTTTAGTAACTTCTTTTGTTTATCAGATATCTACTGAAGTGTTTTTCGCTTTTTATTTGATTTCTTTTGTTTGCATGTTTTTTTCCTGCTTTCGTGGACCTGATATCACATTGCATTGTCATTCCACAAAAGCATTAACGCCACTTTTGTGATTTATTCGCAACATCCTTCCCAATACAGCTGTCGACTCGTCAAGATATAATTTATTTTTCAGAAAAACAGAGTTAAAGGATAATGCACCTTCAAAATATGTAATCACTTAGCTGTTGCTGAGACTACTCCTAAAACATTTAAGAAGCTTGAACCTTTCTCTGTATTTTTTGGGGGGGCTTTATCTTACAGTAAAAAAGCACCTTTGTTGTGGTTGGTTGTGTTTTGGTTCTATATAAGTATTTTAGTTTGCTTCCACGTAAATGTCCAATCGTGACCACACTGTTGTGCAAGTAGAGCTTGTATTGAATGTAAGCAACGTGAACCTCTGCAACTTTTCTTCAAGTCTTTTTTTTGCATCATACATACAGCATCCTGTCTGACTACTTTTTTTAGGTCAACCGTGCCAAAAATTGACGGCGTCTTCATTAATCCCATGCAAACGTACACCTATCTGGAAAAACCCTGACATATTACAAAACAATAATATGATAAACTTTCCAGATTGGAGTTGTAAAGGAATCAAATACTTGGAACATATATTAGAAAGAACAGAATTTATTCCATTTGACAGACTAGTTACACAATATGGGATCAACAAGAAAAGATTTTTAGAATATCAACAAATTAAATCCATAGTAAAAAAGAAATTTAAACCGGGTCAAGTTGAACTACAAACACCATCAAGAGTGGTACAATTTCTTACTCTTAAAACCCCTGGGGGTGCTCCGTCTCGGGGCTAGGGTCCTGGTTGAGCCACCTGGGGGGCTCTTCAACTGGTGGGGGAGGCTGTTACATCTTGCAGGAGGTCTCCCCTGAGTCATTCTAACTACCAGAAATCTCGAAGCACAGGCTGAGGGGGCGGTGTGGCAGCAATTTTTCACACCAGCCTATTAATTAACGAAAGACCAAGTGACGCTGAAAAACTAGTTCATGCACTTATTACTTCCAGGCTGGACTACTGTAATTCATTATTATCAGGATGTCCAAAAAAACTTGCTGAAAAGCCTTCAGCTAATCCAAAATGCTGCAGCAAGAGTCCTGACAGGGACTAGAAAGAGAGAGCAGATTTCTCCTGTTTGGCTTCCCTTCATTGGCTTCCTGTTAAATCCAGAATTGAATTCAAAATCCTGCTCCTCACATACAAGGTCTTAAATAATCAGGCCCCATCTTATCTTAATGACCTTGTAGTACCATATCACCCCATTAGAGCACTTCGCTCTCGCTCTGCAGGCCTAGTTGTTGTTCCTAGAGTATTTAAACGTAGAATGGGAGGCAGAGCCTTCAGTTTTCAGGCCCCTCTTCTGTGGAACCAGCTTCCAGTTTGGATTCGAGAGACAGACACTATCTCTACTTTCATGATTAGGCTTAAAACTTTCCTTTTTGCTAAAGCATATAGTTAGGGCTGGACCAGGTGACCCTGAATCCTCCCTTAGTTATGCTGCAATAGACGTAGGCTGCCGGGGATTCCCATGATGCATTGAGTTTTGCCTTTCCAGTCACCTTTCTCACTCACTATGTGTTAATAGACCTCTCTGCATTGAATCATACCTGTTATTAACCTCTGTCTCTCTTCCACAGCATGTCTTTTATCCTGTCTTCCTTCTCTCACCCCAACCAGTCGCAGCAGATGGCCGCCCCTCCCTGAGCCTGGTTCTGCCGGAGGTTTCTTCCTGTTAAAAGGGAGTTTTTCCTTCCCACTGTCGCCAAAGTGCTTGCTCATAGGGGGTCATATGATTGTTGGGTTTTTCTCTGTATCTATGAACCACCTTGAGGCGACTTTTGTTGTGATTTGGCGCTATATGAATAAAATTGAATTGAACAGAATCCTCTCTCCAGGAAATCACTCTGCAGGTGGGGGAGATATAGGGGAGGCGGAGAACTCAGCCTGGGTGTCTATTGTCTTGTGTAGTCTGGAAGATGAGTGGATGACGGGGTGGGTGCAGTTTTCTCTGTGGTGGGGTCGGGTGGGCTGTCCCGGGCTCTGTGGGGCCAGGCGGCACTACTGAACAGGCAAGGCCCTGGGGTGCAGGTGTGCCACCAGGGTTCAGGGGAGGCATCCCCCCCTTTGTCCCCTTCTGGCTGCCTGTGCCTCAATTTCATCCCACAATTTAGACATTCACATTACTCACACTCTCATAGCACATACATATAGGACCTTGGGGGTGGGCACGCTACACAGCATCCAGAAGACCATTAGAGTGTACAACCTCACCCCTGGCGCCGTTGCCCACCTCTCAATTTTAAATACACATATACATTGAGGGCTATCAGGAGGGGCGATGCACTTACCTGCTGCTCTCTGGCAGGTAGCTCCATGCTCTCCTGGGTTTTAAATGCACCTTAGAACACACATGCATCAACACTACATATGAGCAGGCGGAGGGAGGTTTGGAGTCTTCACACACCCCCGTTCTCTGTTGCCTGTTGGGGCGTGGGGGCTGGGAGGAGGAGTTGGCCGTCCGATTGGGGTCTGGAATGTGGGCCTCCCTGCTGCTGCGGAGTCGGGGCGGTCTTCTTCTCTCCACCCCAGGGAAGAGGGTAACACTATCTGGGTCTGGGTGCAGGTTCCCCCTCCAGGGGCAAGGGTACCTAGACCTAGAGTACGCTTGGGGAGTGTGATTGTGTGTACAGTGTCTATTTATGTCTGTCTCCACGTTGGGTGAGTGCTGAGAAATGTGCAGGGGTTAGGGTTAGGTAGCACAATAATATTCAATATTTAGTATTTACTGTTATATTCACATAGATCATCGCGATGATGTTGTTTATTATATTGCTCTGTTGTTGTTTTTTTGCTTGTTTTCTCTTTTTTCTTTCTCAACAGGTGATCCAGGTGATTTATATATGTATTTTTTGTCTGTTTGTTTTGTTTGTTTTTTGTTTTTTTTGTTTTTTTTCCCCTTTATCACCGTTCCTCTTCCCTGCTGTTTTTCTTTCCCTCTTTCTTTCTCCCTTTTCTTTCCCCCAGTCATGTCTGTCCCGTGTGTAGCAAGCAAAAATAAAATAAAATAAACAATGAAAGCAAAGATGAATCAAATAGACCAATACGGCAAGGCCGGGATGGTCCATTTGGTAAAGTAAATCCGTTGGGCATCTTTCTTTGCCTTTAGACAATAATTCTGATGGCAAAAGAACCAAACAGGACAGGCGAAGAAACAAAAAAAGAAAAAGATCAACCGTGCCAACAAAAACCTGATTCCAGTGAAGCATACTCAACAATCATAATAGATATCTGGACTGATTTTTTTTCTTTTTTTGCAGTGGTGATTAGCACTGTTGCCTCCTGAGTTTGACTTCACCTTGTGACCAGGGTCTTGTGTTGAGTTTGTATGATCTCCCCGTGTTTGTGTGGGTTGTCTCCACGTATTCTGGCTTCCTCCCACAGTCCAAAGACATGCTGTTAGTGGGGTTAGGTTAACTGATGATTATAAGTTGCATATAGCTGTGAATGGTTGTCTGTCTCTCTATATTAGCCCTGCGAAAAAGTGATGACCTATCCAAGGTGTACCCTGCTTCTAGCCTTATTGTAGCTGGGATTGGCTCCAGCCCCCCTGCAACTCTGAAAAGGATACGTGGAAGAGAACTGATGGATGGATGGTTTTAAAAATTTGCAGTATAAAAAAAGAGCAGAAATTAATTGAATTATTGTTATTAAAACACATAATCACGCATCCATTAAAACGATGCTCTGTTTTATTACCATTTATGTTAGATAGTGTTTTATGTTGAATCTATTTCACACATTAATGCATAAAGATCAAATAATTATTGTAAATTGTGCAAATAATTATACTAATACAGACGGAAATCTTCAACAGACATCACTATATTATAACATGTCTACAGGTAAAATTTGACTTAACTTATACATCAAGTATCACACAAGAAAATAAACAGGTAATGGGTATAATAGTGTAAAGATGTGTAAGGGCATGTCACCTTTGAAATAAAACAACTGAAATGTGCCAAAATATGCTTTGAGGTGCTTTTAAAAATACAGACAATTCTCCTTTACATATCATTAGGCATTGCACTCTTTCCACTGTGGAAAGTGCTCTATAAATCACCTTATGACTTACACACATATCTTTTGAGATGCTATAGGTTAGCTCTTTCACTACCATCATCTACAACTAAATACAATCAACTCAGATTTCCTGTTTTATAAATAGCATTGTAGTCTAGTTTTGGCTCTGAGGCTCCAGATTGCTCACTACACCATGGCTGGAAAAGCAAAAGATCCCAACAGCAGAACCACAAAGGTGACGATGTGGCTCTCTCCACTCTGGGTGCCGCTGCCAGAGCCGCTGTTGCTGGTCTGATTGCGAGTAGTTTTAGTACTCAGTCCTGTTGATGCAGTGGTTGTCCCCATGACCTAAAGAGCAAACCAACAGAATTTATGACACTGCATTGTGCTGTATGATATTGTATACTTTACATGTAATAACTTTATGTTCAGGCCGAGATTTTAAAGCAATGCATTAACACTGAAAAAATGTAAAAGCAGGATAGTTTTTCCATCAAAAATAATCTTGGTTCACTGGTAAGATTTCCTCACGTACTTTATACATTTATTTATTTTAGTGTATACGTTTTTCATTTTTCTTTGAATTCAAAGAAATATGAAAAAACAAAGATTTCCATTTTATTTATTCATTTATTCTGTACTTTTATCTTTTTTGATCATTTCTTACAGCTGGTAATGTATTTCATCTACAAGTAAATACAATAAACTCTGATTTGCTGTGTGATAAATAACATTGTAGTCTAATTCTGCCTCTGAGACTCCAGATTCCCCTCTGCACTGTGGCTTAAAAAGCAAAAGATCCAAACAGCAGAGCCACAGAGGTGGCAATGCGACTCTATCCTCTCTTTGCATTCAATTGACTATGTGCACGAGAAAATGCTAACTTCCTGGTTTGAGACCGGATGTGGGGTGGTACATTTCCGGTAGCTTTACTTTGCGGTCAATCGCTACTGCGAAGATATACTCCAAAATCAAGTCCAAAACTTGAAAACGGAAAGATCGCGTTAAGTTACAAAGAGCAGAAGGTGGGAACACTCACCACCTTTGTGTCATAAAAAAATCTAATGATCAATTTTGACGTTTAAAGAGTTTAGATCGATCAGTTGTTTATCACTCAACACAAGCAGAACTGCATTACTGCAGCAGAAGACACATCGTCCACATTCAGAAGCACATCTCTGTATAGTGACTGGTCTTGTGATTTAAACAGGCAAATGTTCAGCATTCAAACTACAGCTGAACTATAGTCAAACCAGATGTTTCCCCGTTATGTCGATATCAGCTAGTCAAGTACACACCTACACAGCATGTTAACAAACCGTGAAAAAAAACCCACACAAAAAAATGAATGATTGCTGGTAAGGGTTTCTATACATTAGTATTTACGAAGGGTATGTTGTGACTTACCTTCAAAATTACAGTGGTCCCTCACTATAACACGTTTCACATTTCACCTATCGCTGGTTATTTTTATAACATAAGACCCGCGATAAACGAGGGACAGCTGTTTACTAATACTGAGAAATATGACATTTGAATCCCTTTTCTCGTTTGCTCTGAGGCGCAGGGAAAAAATATCGACAAGTCGATGAACATCATTTACAGATATATTGGGTAAATGCCCAAGACATCTATAGAAACGTAAATCGCCGCTTCATTCATTCATTTGCTTAACTTGTTTTGGACCGTAAACAGGGCGTGAATAGGACACCGGAAACAAAGCTCCCCACAGGAGTTTCCGCACCGGAAGTAGCATATGCTAACGTGCACATAGTCAATTAGTTTTCATTTATACAGTGGCAAATCACAGCAACAGTTGCCTCCAGGTGCTTTGTAGTCACCTTGGTTGACGATACCCCTGTGGCTGTGGTCGTCATGCTGGTGGAAGCCTGGGTGCCGCTGCCAGAGCCACTGTTGCTGCTAGTCTTACTGTCAGTAGTGGTAGTACTCAGACCTGTTGATGCAGTGGTTGTCCTCATGTCCTAAAGAGCAAAGCAACAAAATTTATGACACTCTGTTGTGCTGGATTTTACAGAGTATGATATTGTATGCTTTACATGTAATAACTTTACGTTCAGGCCGAGATTTTAAAGCAATGCATTAACACTGAAAAATACAGAAGCAGGATAGATATTCCATCAAAAACAATCTTGGTTCACTGGTAAGATTTCCTCAAGTATTTTTTTTTATTAATTTAATAATTTATACATTTTTTTGTTTTATATTTATTGTAGTGTGTGTTTGATCACATTACTTTCAATTCAAAGAAATATGAAAAACAAAGATTTCCTTTTTTTTTTTTTACTTTTATCTTTTTTGATTATTTCTTGCAGCTGGTAATGTATTTCATCTACAAGTAAATACAATAAACTCTGATTTGCTGTGTGATAAATAACACTGTAGTCTAGTTCTGTCTCTGAGACTTCAGATTGCCCACTGCACTATGGTTTAAAAAGCAAAAGGTCCAAACAGCAGAGCCACAGAGGTGGCAATGCGACTCTATCCTCTCTTTGCATTCAATTAGTTTTCATTTATACAGTGGCAAATCACAGCAACAGTTGCCTCGAGGTGCTTTGTAGTCACCTTGGTTGACGATACCCCTGCGGCTGTGGTCGTCGTGCTGGTGGAAGCCTGGGTGCCGCTGCCAGAGCCACTGTTGCTGTTAGTCTCACTGTCAGTTGTGGTAGTATTAGTAGCTGGGGATAAATTGTAGGTAGGATCGGGTCCTTTTGCTGCAGACATTAGTGGCGCATGCTAAAGAGCAAACCAACAGAATTTATGACACTGAATAATAAATTAATAAAACTGACACTACAAATGATATTGTATACTTTATATGTAATAATTGCCCATTAAGGAAGTGATTTCAATGCAATGCATTAACAGTGAAAAATATGAATCAGAATAGTTTTTCCATCAAAAATCATCTTGGCTCACTGGTTAGAATTCCCTGAATATTAATTAATTTATTTATTTAAGTGTGTTTGATCAACAAAGATTGCTGTTTGTTTCTTGTTTATTTTTTGTTACATTCATTCTTTTTTACTTTTAATTTCAAGTCTTACCTTGGAAAAGGGAAATCCCAGCAGAGTCAGGAAAGGCAGCGCCAGGAAAAAGTACTTCATATTGCTTGAAATATAATTTCCTCTTGAAAGCTAACAGCTTAAAATATCTTGTTAAAATGTGATTTGTTTCCCGTACTCAAGTCTTTGTTTTGTACAATATGTGCTCTCTTCCAAAGCTGGCCTTTTTATATTGCATTCACCTTGTTCACCTGTCAGCCTCCACCCAAGTGATGGACCACAAATGCAAAACTTTACACTGTGCCAAATGAAACCTAACCTATGGATGTGATACCTTCTCTCTAATGTCTTTCTTGTGTCTCAGGCTGCTGACTCGATGCTATTTTTATTCTTTTGTAGAACTCCAACCCTAAACTTACTCAACAGTTTCAAATAACATGTTATTTTACCTCATTTTCTTTCATCTTGTTTAATTAGGCAGTGTTGTAAAGTACAATGTTTCACTGAAGTTTTTGTCTGATGTGATCCTTTTTAAAGTAGCAACAGTACATCAACAGCTCCACAACTACATTTACTTTAACCTTTCAAAGTTCAAACAGCACGCTGATTTGTCAGGCTTACAGTTAGGCCCATAAATATTTGGACAGAGACAACTTCTTTTTCTAATTTCGTTCTGTACATTACCACAATGCATTTTAAATGAAACGACTCAGATGGAGGTAAAGTGCAGACTTTCAGCTTCAATTCAGTGGGTTCAACAAAAAGACTGCATAAAAATGTGAAGAACTAAAACATCTTTAACACAATCCTTTCATTTCACTAAATATTCACATTTCAGGAAAATAAAATGTTCATTTCTAATACTTTGCTGCTAATAACCGGCTGAAGTCTTGAACTCATGGACTTCACCAGATGCTGGCTTTCCTCCTTTTTAGACCTTGACTGCAGGAGCTTTCAGTTGCTGTTTGTTTGTGGGCCTTTCAGTTCAAAGTTTAGTCTTCCACAAGTGGCATGCATGCTCAGTTGGGTTAAGATCACGTGACTGACTTGGTCATTCAGGAATATTCCAATTTTTTGCTTTAATAATCTCCTGGGCTGCTTTGGCTGTATGTTTTGGGTCATTGTCCATCTACCAAATCAATTTGACTGCATTCAGCTGGATTTGAGCATGTCTCTTTTTTTAAATCTAGCCTTTATCTTCTTGAGGCTTATGAGTAGCTTGCACCTTGCAGTGAACTCTCTTTGTTTATTTTCATGCAGTCTTCTCTTTATGGCAGACTTTGATATTGATACACCTACCTCCTGGAGAGTGTTGTTCACTTGGTTGGTAGTTGTGAAGGTGTCAGGATCCTGGGTCTCTTCACCCAGCTTTTTTAGTTCTTTGTGATTTTTGTATTTTGTCGAGTACTCATGTGATTTATTCTATGGTTTCTAGTTTTGATCCCTTGCCCCTCATGTTTCTCTGTGCCCCTCTTTTCTGTGTAAAGTCTGTGTTTCTTGGTCTGTGTCTTCGCATGTTTTGAGTTTCTTGTGTTTTCTGTCACTCTGTATTGTGAATTATGTTCTCATGGTTGGTCTTTTGTTACTCCCTCGAGTCTAGTTTCTTGTGTTCCAGGATTTCCCTCTGTGTATTATTTATCATCTCTAGTCTTTTGGTTCTTCGCCTTATGGTTATGTCTCTGTGTTTCTTAGTTGCTTTGTCTCTACTATGTCAAGTTCATGCCTCAATGTTATACTTCCTGTTTTACTTTGAAGGTCTGTGTCTGATGTGAGTGTATCCTACTTTGCTTCCTTGTCTCTTCAGTTCTGATTTCCCCCAGCTGTGCTCTCCTTCTGTGTCTCATTCCCTTGTTATTCCCCAGTGTATTTAAGCCCTGTGTTTCTCTGTGTCAGTGTTGCGTCGTCACTCTAGCTGTGTGTTTCCTCGTGTGCCTTGTAGTGTAGTTTATAGATTCCCCAGTGAGGTTTAGTTTTGTATGCTTTTCCCCTGCAAGCGAATAAAGCTGAGTGTTTTGAGTTCATCCCTCGAGTCTGAGTGCCTGCATTTTGGGTCCAACTCCTGGCTGCCACACAGCACTTCCTGACAGAAGGGATTTCTCATTACCACTGAAGTGATTCTGCGATTATCCACCCGTTTTTTTCCGTGGACGTTCGGGTCTTTAGACTTTGTCACTCCTAATATTCACCAGTGCTTTCGGTTCGGTACGCATATGTATCGAATAATACAAAATGTTTTATTTATTTTATCAACTTTTCTTCTGACGATGCTGTCTATGTTGAGCGCTCAGTGGATCTGCGTTCGACTACTCTGCCTAGGCTGCACTGTCGAGTGCAGATCCACTGAGTGCAGCGCAAGCTAGCAAGACAGAAGCTAAGCTCATTGCAACATGGCAACTGCCTCTACGCTACCCAAAATTGAACCGCGTTTGGAACTATCTTGGTTTTCATGTGAAGCATGACCCTGATGGTAAGCGCGCCATGGACAAAAGTAAAACAGTATGTCGGATGTGCCACGCAATGCTCAATTGGTGGGAACTAGTGTGTTAGCGCAGTTAGCTTGTTAAGGTGTTGACGCCGTCCAGCCCCACGCATGGGGCGATCCGTGGTAACTCATTAATGGAGATTTGCCGCGTTGTGGCGTTAATGTCATTTTAACGAGATTAACGCTGACAGCACTAGTGGGAACACAACGAAGATGACTGCACATTCACACTGACATCATCCTAGTGCAAAGACAAGTGGAAGCAGACAAAAACAACAAGCACGCATGCTACAAACTTTTAGACAGCCGTTAACACATGATTCTCCTTATGGGGACCTGGTATGTTTAATATGCTGCTGAGAATATAGCCCAGAAGAAGCGTATAGTATAGCTTTTATTTTGGAAAGAGCCATTTCTCTGTAATAAACTCTCTTTTCCAAAGTGATTTCTAAATCAGATTTATTTTTTTTTTTATTATTTTGTTGTTTCAGCAACATTAAATTTAAAAACTGTACTTTTGAGTTAAAATATATATTTATAATAATATAATATATAATGACAAATTAAAAAGGCATGAACATTTTTTTTTGTATCGAAAAAATATCGAACCGTGATATATATATATATATATATATAAAAACACCACCCAGCACGCCCCTGCGGGCGGTTTATCCTTCAAGCTCGGGTCCTCTACCAGGTACTACTATATATAGCTTTGGATACTAATAGACAAAGGTTGGAAGTGGTTACATTTACAGAAAACCCCCAAACATACTATGACACAGACGTCCCAGAGGAAAAGTCTTCCTTAGAAAATTAACTTTAAATACCATGTCAAACGCAGACTGGATTTATTCTTTATTCCAGATCAAAGAGGAATTGTCCAACGAGGCAACAGATGTCATTAACCAGTTATAAACCAAGATATTTGCTTATGTATTCTCATCTTTTAAGCTTGCAGTTATACAAACACTTCACAACTTTTTCATCAGCAGAGCAGTACAAGGCATGCATCCTGTGTTGTGAGAGACCTACTCCTAGCCAACAATCTGGGAAAGGTTATAGAAACATGGAATGCAATACAATGAAGGGTATATGGTGAAGGAGAGGTGAAGGGTGCAAGGAATGAGTCATGGAGATGGGGTTGATGAGGACAAGATGATGAAACATGACTTGAGGGGGGAGGGAGCAGGTCAGACCAAGAGGTAATAGCATGAAAACAGGAAAGGTGGATGAAAGGGTACGGGGTGAAGGACAGGTTGTTTTAAGACATAAAGAAAATGGATCTTTATTGTTAAAATGGATAAATGGCAATTGCAGATATATCAAAAGCTGAATGGGAGGTTGAGATATTGATTGGCTTACAGACATAAAAATCTATACTTTATGCAAAATTTCAATATCATATCTTATATGAGTTATATGGTGCGACTAGAACTAGTATTAGCATAATTATATATACATATATATAAAACTGTAAATGGTATTATTATTTTTAATTTGCAAATACTCCACCAGAACATTTTGTGACTTGGTCTTGTTAGATTTTGGTTTGTTTTTGCTAGATGTTGATCTGTATAGTTTCTAGTTGAAGTAGTTAAATTTTTCCCCAAATAATATAATAATATACATGCATAAATACATGTTGGCATGAGAGAAACAAAGATGCTACTGTACAAACAGCATGAATTCAAATGTGATGTTGCCTAGCTTTTTTAGTGTTAAGCCAACATGCAAATGGAGCTGTGGGTGCACCACTGCCGTTTCCTTCAGCTAAAACAAACCCGAGGTTGGCTGAAGTGTTCAGTACAATTAACTCTTCAGCCTCCGCAAAAGATCACCATTTTACTTTATTTGCCAAAACACATTGGTTTCCTTTATTCCCTTTTAGTATTTATGAATGAAACATAGCATTAACATTTGAAGCACAGTGTCATACATAACTTATGGATATTTGTGTAAAAGCAGAGAAAGACTCAGTGCAAACAGAGCACATCACAGCCTTAAAGAAGCAGCCATTTAATACGAGGCTGTAATAATAATGTAATATGTTTCCACAGCATTTAAGGATTTAAATGCAGATTCTATACTTTCATACATTCATTCCAAAGCACAGCAGATCAGAATAGTGACAGCAAACACCAGCAGCTGACTGCAGAACCCAAACAAAGGAGCAGATCCTCCTTTTGTCGTTGTAGATGAGATTGTGGTAAAATTTTTGCTGGTAGTCCCTGTGGATTTCTGTGTGGTGGATGCTGGGGTTCCAGGGTTTTGAGTAGCCCCAGGGGACACGGAGGACCCCTGTGATGAAGTGACATTATCTGTAGAGTGGGAGGTGGTGTCAGATGGTATTCTTGTGGTTTTAGGAGTTTGGGCATGGGTGGTGTTTGTCGTGTAAGAAACAGTGGCGTTCCATTGAGGTGTGGTCGCTGCAGGCTGAGTGCTATTACTCGTAGTGCTGTTATTGGTCACTGCTGGAGTTGTGACATCTGTGGTGCCTTGGCCCTGTAAGAGAAAATAAAAGTTCACGGTGTAAAAGATATATCTAAATATTCATGTAGACTGTTGCAGAGCCATATGCTCATATCTATCCAGCAACAGTGTTTTAGCTATTTTAAATAAATTACAGACGTCAATGTCAGCAATTCATGTGGAACAAATTGCTACTGTAAAGCAGATCTAATTAAAAAATGACAAAGGAGATAACATGAGGCATTCTAATTTATATCATATATGTTGATAAACTGATTTGATATTGATATCATGTACTTATTCGCCTCTGTCAGTGCGTCCCAGGGTGGCTGTGGCTACAATGTAGCTTGCCATCACCAGTGTGTGAATGTGTGTGAATGGGTGGATGACTGGATGTGTAAAGCGCTTTGGGGTCCTTAGGGATTAGTAAAGCGCTATATAAATACAGGCCATTTACCATTTATTTGTAATACTTATCACTACTCTAAATTCAATTTCCATGTTCTTCTGTCTGCATTTCCACTCTGTGTCAAACTTCGTGGAATAAATAAAGCTTACAGATGTGTCTCTGTTTCAGTGGAAAATCCTCTGTACGCACAAGCATGCAAAAGTTCGGTACACATTGCTTCAACAGTACGCGAAGCATGAAAGCATTAACTGCACTTTGCATACCGCTGTGATAGGCAGGGCTGCAGGGCCTGATTGTCATGTACTCTGATGGCCTAAACCTGAGTCCTGCTTCTTTGTTCTGTCCACTTGTAGTTCAGACCTATGCTTTATGTAACATCTGATAAGTCATACTTAGTTTACTTAAATTTGAATGCTGACACAGAAGAAGAACGTATTATTGAGAACAAAAACAGGAGGACAAAGGAGGGGGGAACAACTAAGCTGTAGTGCCTCTTCACTTCACTGTGCAATACCTTTTGTGCAATATTTTTGTTAATAGTCAATGGTGCAATAGACCGCAATACTTGAAATGTGCAAGTATTCCTTGTATTTTTATTTTTATTCCTATTTATTCTATTTATCCCCTTCGTATATTTTATTTATATATGTCTCTGTATTTATATATGTGTGTGTATATGTATATATATATATATATATATATATATATATATATATATATATATATATATATATATATATACATATATATGTATATATAAAATATTCTGTAACTCTGTAACTTCTGTCGGTGCTGTGCTTTTGGAAACCGAATTTACCAGAGGAACCCACCTGAGGGATTAATAAAGTTTTATCTTATCTTATCTTAAAATTAAGTAAGTAAAGTATGGATATATTCAGTTTCACAGAATCCTAGAAATGAAGGAGCTGTTAATACAGTTCTTGTTCACTGATGCACTGATTCACACTAATTTCAATAATAATTTTAAATCACAATCTAAGAAAATGTCACTGTTTACACTTACAGTGCCTATGTGCTGAGAATGATGAGGTGATTCAATTCTACATCCTCAAACATGTACAAAACGAAATACAGTCAAAAGGTTTTGGTTTTATATCCTTTTGTTTTCTTCTCTTTCCCTGCATTTGCATTGACTTTTGATTTAATTTACCTCTGATTTGAATCCAACTACACTTAAGCTAGAAAAACAAATGATTGTGTTGCTTGCCATTAGTAAAAGCATGGTGACCTGAACTGGCTTCTTTTTCTTTTTTAAATAAATGCAACTTTGGTAAATTAAGTGAAAATGCCTCTTACCTCTATGCCCAAAAACATAAAGGTCAAACAGACACATAGGAGAACTGTCCCGGTTATCTTCATCTTGGTCGTCTTGGTAAATTCTCTTTGTACTTTATGGCTGGCTCACCTTTTATACCTGACAACTCCCAGTAGTACTGATGCTGATAACAGAGAAAAAAAAACCATGCCCTGTTATATACTCTGGTGCACTTTCATAATGCCCTATATGACAGGAAACTAAATGTGTTTCGTGTGTAAAAAAGAGTAACAATGTGAGGGAAAACTGCTTCCACTGCACTTTGTTAAAAGTAGAATCATATGCTTCTCCTAAAGCTAAGGTTAATATTTGTTTTTGGGTTTTTTTTATAACACGGTGACTGCTTCCTGATACAACTCTGAACCTGCTGAAATTATGCTGAAGGATGCGGAAACACATTGTTCTGACCCCCACTTTCTCAGTAGTGTCATATTACAGGAGATATTATGCTACCATGTGTCCATGTATTTTGTGAAAAGTTATGCTAATAGGTTGGGTGTTTTGGGTACAGTTTTGGCTATACTCACTGTGTAAAAAAAAAATTTTCATAAAAGAATAAACCTGTATCACAAAATTTGCAGGGCTTAGTTATGGTACAAAAAAGTTTGTTTTTTTTGTAGCAGTTGTATTTGTTTTATATTACTAAGGATGGATCACATGAGGACTTGTGTGAAGTTAGAAGGAAAAGGGCATCTTGAGACTTGCTAGAGACTGCTATTTGCCACTTCTTAAAATAACAGCTGGTTTTGTTGAATTTGACCTTGCATGTTCGGAAGTATTCTAACTAACAACACAGTTCTCGGTTCTCATCTCTTTTTATTCATATTACATTTCTAGATTTACAACCTTGGTCTTACATTTTTATGAAATCTGTCTCCTCTTTATATTTAACTTTCAGGCAAGGTCAGATAAGGCAGGAATAAACCCGAGGGTAAGTCAACAGAGAAAAACTGTGAAGCAACAAGGTCATTCAAGGGAAAATGAAAGTGGAAAGCTAACCAGCCCTCTGTAGTTATTTTGATAACACAAGAATTCTACTTTACAAACCTTCACATTTTGTATTGATTTTTTTAAAATGGTAAATTACTCACATTCGATTTCACCTTGTCTTGTTGAACTCTTGGAATAACTGATGCAAACAGAAAGGAATGTGAACCTGTGATATTTAATTTCTGATATAAGGTTTTACAAATATTTGAGGAACCCTATCAACTTCCAAAAAAAATCGAATGTGACCAAACCATTGTGAAAAAAAGAGAAGTACTGTTACTTTTCTGTTGTACTTGTTTTTGTACCCGTTTTCCATTGCAAAAACAACGTTCAGCTATGGTCAAAAGTTTACATACTTTCTTCACTGGCATATATGACATGATGATTTTAATTATTTCTTCGAATAGTTCTTTTTCAAGGGTGGAATCATTGCAACAGAATACAGTTTTAATTACTTAAAAAAAAACCAAGAATTAGATGCACAAGGTTGAATGCTGAGAGGAAAGGGTGCCATAATCGTTTGCATCTTGTCACATATTAACATGTATCAGGTTCTTCTCACAGGTAGATACGTGACTCTATCTGCAGAAATACGTTGTTGTTGTTTCTTAAATAGCCAGGTCATAATTTCTGGAAAAACAGACACTGGTGCTGAGGATTTCAAGTCTATTTTAATTCTATTTCTATTTTAATGTCCCGACACATGGCTATACACACCAAAACAAGCCAAACGGATGGCACTATAGTCCAAGTGGAAAAATCTGTCATTTTTTATTTGAGGTGTATTGTCCCTTTAAATTTTAAGACTGATTGCACAAATATTTAATATGTGAGTATGTAACAGGTGCATACTGGGTGTTTTATAGTTGATTAACGAAAGCATATGTATCCTGTGGGGGAAGTCGAATACAAACCTAAAACTACAAAACATTTTAAATAACAACACACATAACTTCATTTCTCTCCTACCACCGTATTATTACAACAATAGAGAGGAAGCAAACTTGTTCCTGTAACAAATGATTCTGGTAGGTATGAGATCACAAGTAGCCTTTTGTAGCACGTTATCAGCTGGTTTATCACAGCACTGCATATTTCCTGGTACAGGAAAGTTCCGATAACCAAATGTCCCAGGACACAATATAGCACAAACATCGCAAGTGACACTCTTACATGTTTCCATGTAGAATAGAGTGGGATTTTATTAATGTAGTACACATTTTCCATATGAATTTTAGCACCAAATATTTCTTATAGAATAGTTCATCGGCACAGTGGCTACAGATACAGCGTAGCATCGGAGGTTTGCAATGGACCAGTCAAAGTGCAGAGCTCAACCCAACTGAATTGCTGTTACAGGACCTTAAGAAAGCGGTGTATATATGAATGTCTGCAAACACCAATCGACTGAGGCAATACGGTAGAGAAAAATAGGCCAAAATTCCTTCACAACAATGTGAGAAACTAATAAGGTCATACAGAAAACAATTATTTCACTCCTGCTAAAGGTGGTTCTAGAAGCTATTGGCTCATGGGGTGTAATTCGCTTTTTAGAGAACTACATTGTCATTTGAAACCTTTTTTCCCACAGGATCAGATGTTTGAGCAATAAAAGACAAATCTGTAAATAAATACTGCTTACTAAATTTAAGATAAGATAAGATAAGATAAGATAGAACTTTATTAATCCCTCGGGTGGGTTCCTCTGGGAAATTCGACTTCCAAAAAAAGCACAGCAACGACCGAAGTTACAGTTACAGAATTGTTATATATATATATATACACACACACACACACACACACACACACACACACACACACACACACACACACACACATATATATATATATATATAAATTTCATACTGTCTACAAACTAAACAACACTGAACAATGGTGCAAAATGCAGCTGCTCACATTTTAACAAGAATTGGGAAATTTGAGCACATTAGCCCTGTTCTGAGATCTCTGCATTGGCTACCTTGTCAGGTTCGAGCAGATTTTAAGGTCCTGCTGCTCATCTACAAGGCTTTAAACGGACTGGCACCTTCATACCTCTCCGACCTTTTACATCTTTACGTTCCATCCCGTGCTCTCCGATCTCAGGACTCTGGCCTTCTAAAGGTTCCTAGAGCCAGAAAAAAGACAATTGGAGAGCGTGCTTTTTCTTTTCGTGCCCCGTTTCTGTGGAACACCCTCCCTCAAGATGTTAGGCAGGCATGCTCCGTGGAGGTTTTTAAAACTAAGCTGAAGACACATTTGTTCACCTTATCTTACAAGTCTTAATTCTATGGCTTTTAGTTTTTAAATTCTTACTGTTTTTAACTTGTATTGTGTCTTTTACGTGTATTGCTATGTATCGCTTTTTATTTATTTATTTATTTTATCTCTTTAGTTTTAAACAGTTATACAGCACTTTGTTTGAAAGCGCTTTATAAATAAAGTTATTATTATTATTATTATTAATGAAGGCTGCAGAGAGATATATAGAGTTAGTTAAATGTTAAAATCACGACGTTCATATCAACTGTGCAGTATTTACATGCTAATGTTTCTTTTAGCATGTTAGCATGCTAGTATTTGCTTTCAGAGGGCACTGTTACTAAAATTAGGATCTTAAGAGATTGAGGGGGAAAAAGGGAGCAATTTTTTCCATGAGCTGTATGACTGTGAAGATACACAGCTAAAAGTTAATGTTCTATTTCCACATTTTAAGAAACATGGTCTAAAATATAATCCGTTATGAATATGAACATGTAAAATGTCTTAATCCGAATGACTGAAAACACTATAGAGCTAAACAGCTAATGTAGCTTTAAAAAACTACTTTGCGTAAACTGGATTGTGTAAATTATAGGAAATCATCCTTTCAATTGTTCAAGGGGTTAAAATGATACTCAGGCAGACATGAGTGACTCAGAGGCAAATAATCTTTGTTCATAAGGCTCTGCCAATCAAAACTTTGATTGCTTTAGTGATTGTAGAAGTGTTAAAACTCTGAGGTTATTGGGGAAAAAGGTTATTTTTACAAGCTTGAATTGTACTCTTGACTGGAAAATATGACACGTAATTCCTCATAAACAAGCACCACCCATCTTTGAGGAGCACGATTAAACGGTGCCAAGATGAAGAACTACTTTAAGACCAAGAATGTCCAAGGGTGCTGATTGTCAAGGACTACTTGGCCTTACAAAGATTACAAAATTGTCTGATTAATCCGTGATAACATGGGTTAAGCGCCTTGAGGCAACTGTTGTTGTGTTTTGGCGCTATATAAATAACACTAAACTGAATTAAATGAGTTATCAAGTTGTGCACAGTAGGGCTGCCACGATTTGTCGACTAGTCACGATTACGTCGACTATCAAAATCGTCGACGACTGATTTAATAGTCGACGCGTCGTTTGAAGCTTTGTAAGATCCCAAAAGACCCAGGAATAAGTAGCAGGATTTAAGAGTGTAATAACGGACTGAAACAGAAGATGGCAGCACTGCATGTACAAGGATGCCAGCTGCCGTTAAACCCCGAAGAAGAAGAAGAAGAAGAAGCAGCTTTGTCCCAGAATTCATAGCGCGGCCCAGCTTAGTTTCCAACAATGGCGGTAGCTAGTTAGTTTTAATATTACTCTTATTATTCTTTCTGGGTCACAAAATAAACGTTTAACATATTTTCAGGCGAGAATGTAGCTGTGTAAACCTCAAATATCTGCTCAGTTTATCAGGACACCACATATTTTCAAAAGCGCTCCGACGTTTTCGGAGACATCTGTTACCCACTAGCTCGATAGCTAGCCGGGGGCTAGGTCACTAGCGCTGTGAGAACACCGGACTCCCGGCAAATTGTTTTCAAACCCACCGCCGTCTTTCACTACTCAGGTTAAATATATATGAGTCACTTAGATAAATTAAAAATGTTGTTGTTTGGCTTTTTTTTTCCAGTATTTTAGTTGTTCCTGAGTAAATCAGTTTGTCTGAGATTAAAGTTATAGTTTTTACACAGCTGAATAAACGTCAAGCAGACAGCTGATCATCAGAAGTGTGAGATGCTGGAGAATTTACTCCGGTGTCCTGTTATATTTTAGATAGCAAGGAGTTTATTAAACTCCACCGAGACAATACTGATGGTCAAACGGCAGATGGTCAAATAATTCACATTTAAAAAAAACGCCCAAGCAAACATATTGCACATATAATTTCATTAAAATTGAATTGAATAAACTATCATCTTGTCTTTATTTTTAGTTAGCACCTTAAAAGCTTAAAGCTGTAAGCTAATGATAGTTATATAAGAGTAGATGCTGCTGGTGCAATAAGCTGTAGTTTTACGTCCAGTGGATGATGATCTGATTAGTCGACTAATCGCATAAATAATCGGTGACTAGTCGACTATCAAAATAATCGTTTGTGGCAGCCCTAGTGCACAGACTTCCCAACTCAACTATATCTGATATTCTTAAAGCAAAAGAGCCACAGACTAAACGTGTGTATAATAATATGTCTATATTATTCAAAGATTCAGTCTTTTATTTAAATGACTCAGCTGAAGCCATCACTTTGAACAATGCATGTAATAAATTCCAAAACTGATGCTAAAAAAGTAGTATTTAAACAAGTGGTCTTGCTTTTTGAGCCCACTGTGCGTTAAAATGCATTTAACATTCATTGTTATCAGTACCTTGCGTACCTTATCTCTGCCTTGCGTGTTTAAGATCTCCATGCAAATTGCATTTCCTTAAGAACAAACAAAGTTCAAGTTGAAACGGTACATCAAACACAGATGGAAATGGTGACGTGACGTCAAAACAAAGAGAAACATACAGGCAAAATAAAGTTGCAAAGTAGAAGGAATCGTTTTTTCTGTATTTGTGTTGTTAATTGGATCTATTATCAGTCAATTTTAGTATAAAATACAAATATATAAACTACGTCTTTTTTTAATCTGAGCCTATATCAGGCCATTTTACTCATGTTTGTTCAAAGGGAATAAAGTCTAAACCAAGTCCTTGAAGGAAGCTGTACTTCCTTGAACTTGCTGTTGTTGTGCTAGGTTGACTGCGACCTTTGATCCTATATAAACCATGGATAAAGTCACGCAACCAGACTCATCAAATAAAGAAAGTAGGTCCACATGTGACTGACAAATCCAGTCCTTTCCTCAGTTTTATTGGTCTGACTTGACAGCAAAGCAAACACGTGTAATTCATTTATCCTTGAGTCAAACAAAATAGGTCTACTGCTTAAAAGTCTGACTTCCATCCATCCATCCATCCATCCATCAGCATAAGCAGAGAAGCCCAAACCTCCCTCTTCCTAGCCACCTCCTCCAGCTTGTCCGGGGGAACACCAAGGCGTTCCCAGGACAGCCGAGAGATATAATCTCTCCAGCATGCCTTGGGTCTGCCCCGGGGCCTCCTCCCAGTGGGAGATGCCTGGAATACCTCACCCCTTTGGAGCCCAGGAGGCATCCTTATCAGATGCCCGGAACACCTCAACTGGGTCCTTTTGATGTGAAGGAACTTCTCACCCTATCTCTAGGGGAGAGGCCAGCCACTCTTCGGAGGAACTACCCACAGCTCATGACCATAGGTGGGGGTAGGGATGCAGATCGACTGGTAAATTGAGAGCTGGGTCCTGGGTGAAGGACCAGACAAAGAAAGATACAGAAGACGCCTATGAGTAGAACATCAAGGGAACAGTTCACCCTGCCCGGGATAGGGTTACCGGGACCCTACCTTGGAGGCCGGAGCGGGGGCCGTGGAAGACTGATCCCCAGCCACCAAGACTTATCTATTTCCTTAAGTTATAAAATCCTTGTAGATATAACTATTCAAAAATAAATAAATACTTGAAACCATCATTGACACACCTTAAGTGTGAGTGAAAATTTGTAAACCACCAATTTGATTTACTGACTTCAGTTTCCATTAAATTAAAAAAAAGACTATTTTGATTAAGACATTAATTGATTGTTTTTTTTTTTACTGTAAATATACTTTAAAAAACAAACAAACATTGCAAACAGAAGAAAAAAACTAATAGGGGAAAAATATTAATGACTATCTGTATATACCACATAATTTACATGCTTGAAAAGGAGTAGGATGAAGTTTAAACTTCTTTACTAACACGCTGACTCTTTGCGGCTATAAAACAGTAATATACATAGGACATTTAAATCAATATGACCACACGTTCAATAAGGCTTTGCATATACCCTATTATAAATAGATGATCATTTTATAGCTGTCTTTCTAATAAGTAACTAGATGGCTATCATATAATATTGAAATTACATTATTGCTGTTTTTGAATGGGCAATTGTATTTACTGCATACTTAAATTTTCCCTTTTACATACATCCAGTGTATGGTCTTGTTACATTTTACATGCAAAATATGCATGTAATGTGTGCTTTAGAATTAAATTGAATTAATTTTAATATCATGCTTGAGTAATGTCAATCCAACACTAACATTTTCTATGATGAAATTAGTGGCATTTGATGAAAAGTGATGACTTTTAATGTGTTTTTCTCTCTATGTTTTTTACAGTTTTATATTTAATAGTGCGAATGAAAAACAAATGTATATTTTTACACTATAGTATATATAGTATATAGCTAAAATTGTTTTGTTCTTTTACAGCTGATGTTTACAGTACCTTCAGGTATATCCGCGTCTACTGTCGCCATCTAGCGGTGGGAGAATTAATCCCATTTTTATGCCCGGAAGTGATGCATTAACGTGCTGTGCTTTCTGAAAGAAATCAATGGAAGGGTGCCAGTGATCATGCTTTATTTAAAATAATAAATAACTAGGCCCTTTTTCGCAAAGGCTGCATCATCTGGGAAACATCTGTACAACATTCAGCCAAAAGACGGTTTGAACTTGGGTAAGTAGCTTTTTGCACAGCCCGTTGCTAACTAGTTAGCTTAATTTGCTTGAGCTAGCATGTTTAGCCAGTAAGTTAAGTTTCCCTCCCTCGTCTCCATTGAGAGTACATTTTTAAGGAGTTTCCTGCTTTCTTAAATATGATCTCGAAACGTCTGTAGTTTCTCTAATAAGCTTAAATTTGAGCATACATCCTTGCTGTGTTGAGAAAACGTATATTTACGCTAATAGAACATCACCTTTGTCTTGTACCATCGTACCCCGCAGATTTGTGTGGATATGGCAGCTTCTTTACCTCAGAAGCCAGGGATGGCAGGGATGCCCTCACAGCAGCAGCAGCAGCCTCCTCATCTGCCCCCCGGTGCTGCCCCAAGTGCAGGTCAGCAGCCCATGCCTCCTCAGGGAGCCCTTAGGGAGATCTCCCCGGTGTTCCTCTGCAGGATCGGACAGGAGACTGTACAAGATATTGTCACACGCACTATGGAGATCTTCCAGATTACACGAGCCACACAGGTAAGGGACACGAGGCTCATGCTTAGCAGCAGGAACTGTTTTCTTGTTGTTAGTGTCTGGGACTTGATATCAAAATAACGATATTGTCGCATACCTATATGTAATATGAGTATAACACACTTACCTATATTCTTGCCCACTCACATATTCAGCTTTGTTTATGGGTGTATCATTAGCAGACTAATATTTCTTACTGTTAGTTTCTCATTCATCTTCTCAGTTCAGCTGCTCTTCTGAGGGGTCACTACAGCCTCCATCTCTCTCTCTGACATCCTCTTCTGTCACACTAACCATCTTCATGTCCCCTTCACTACATTCATGAATCTTCTCCTTTTTTCCTCATTTCCTCTGGCCTAGCAGCTCCATTTTCAGCAATCTTTGTCGAGTATATCCATTATTCCTATCTGCACATTTTCCAGCCATCTTAGTCTTCCCTCTCTAGCACTCAATCTGAGCCATCCGTCTGATTACATTCCTAATGAAACTCTTAATCTTAACCTTGCAGTCTCGTGTCTCTTTCAGGTTGCACCTTCTGGTTAAATGTAGTCCGCCTGTATGCATCTTCCTCATTTCTTATATGTCACCCTGTGTTCTTCTGTCTTCTTGAAATATGATACGTCCTTATCAAATCTATTTCCATCACCCATATGTCTATTGCCTGCTCCTATCGCCAGTCTCTTACACTCTGACTGTGCTTACGGTCTTATCCAAATTACTCTGGTTTTTTTCTTCTAACTGACATCCAACGTGTAGTGAACAAATTCAACATCACCTATTTGATTCCCAGCTTCAATCCTGTATGACACACTCTTCGCTTCCACATTTGAGTATATCTATAATTTCTCAGGCATGGCTTTCTTCCCACCTGGTCTCATTCTCTCTATCATACCAGCCAGCTGTCTCCTTTTACCAGCCTTTGTCCCAGCTCTCACCTCTGCACTCCTGCCTGTTAAGTTCTCATATTGACTTAAAGTCCAAAACTACAACTGTAACGATCGTTTTTAATATTTATTTAATCTGAACGACTTTTGAAAACTCAATCAAGTGCAGCTTCAGGTTCCTCATACCATTTATAAATAACATTCGTTTTGTTTTTTAAATTAAGGATTACGTTTATTTAAGTTTATTTATTGTCTAATAGAAGAGAAAAAACAATGTCTTAGATTAAAAAAAGAAAAAAAGAAAAACAACAACTGCTCCAACTAACTAGCTATTGGCAACAATTAAAATAAAAAGTGGGTCATTGGAGTGTGAACACAAGGCTCTGTGAATGCCAATTTGGTGACCTCAATGACACTATCAGGGCACCAATTTGACCTCCCCCTGGTGGACTTAATGTACACTATGTAAAACTATTATTAGATCAAGCTTTTGGCCATAATCTCCAGAACTGTCCGTGCCCTCGTCTGTAAGTGTGTAATCCGGGCATCAGCCAATTAAAATCCACACTTCTCAGACAACAGCGCCTCTCACATTTGGGTCCTTACAGTACTGGTGAGCCCTTCCTTGGAACCTTTGTACATTTGGCATTTTAACAGAAAATTCAAATGACTGCAGGTTTACTGACTGATTAGTTCAATAATTACCTGCTGAGTCACCAGTCTGCAGTTTTAGATGGGCAGCACGGACGGTTACTCATATTTTACTGCTACCAAAAATTGCAGTTATTGTTATATTAGCATTATTTCTTTAGCTTAAGTGCAGCAAATTGCACCAGCAGCTCTGGTGTATGTGTGGCTGTTAACTGAGTGGGCGGTATTTATGTGGCTAAAGTGGTTCCACTGTTCCCTGTCAGTCTCAATTTGGCCCGTCTTCTTTTCTGGCATATCTGCTCGGCTTGCCTGTCAGCATCCCTCGTACCCATCCTCCCATCTCCATTTGATCCGTGTTACCAAATGCGCCTCTGTGTTTTTCAGTGTAGTGCTGACTTCTAAAGCTTGTTCTTGCCTATTAAGGTGACCCCCCCCCCCCCCCCCTTTTTTTTTTTTTAAACCCGTGCAGCTCAGAGAAGAGGAACACTATGGTTTTGTGTTGCCATTGCTATTACTTGGTTTTGAAAAATGATTGTCTACATGTCCAATGTACATGCAGTCATTTACATTGCCTGACACTGTCAGCATTTTTATTTGCATTACACTGCTGTATTTAGAAATAGAAGTGTAATTATTCCAAATGATTTCATGTTATCTATTGTGTGTTTTTGATTCAGCTTCCTAATGGGGTGACTCAGAGCCAGGCAACGTATCAGGACCGCTTTGGGAAGCTCCAGGAACACCTTCGGCAGCTCACTCTGCTCTTCAAAAAACTCCGACTGCTGTATGAACGCTGTGTGGAAATGACCTCTGACCTGAAGGAGGGACCAGCTGAGGTTAGAGAAGACCTTTGCTGACCCCCCCCAAAAAAAGAAAAACAAACAAACATTTTTTCAATTACTACTATATAACTACTGTAGAACTATGTTCTTTCTTTATGTCTGATTTGATAATGAGAAAAAAAAATGCAATTTTAATCGTGATTTACCTCGGCTGTGTGTTCAGCTTGTGCCGTACGCTGGAGAGGAGCTGGTTTCTGTCAGAGTGGAGCCCTGCAGTCCTGCTGTCATCCAGGAAAGAAACGAGGTCCTAGAGGTGGGTTTCTGTAATGTTCTTGTCACCTCGGGAAACCATCAGCAGTGACGGGGCCTTTTTTTGGGGGGGTTAAGTTAAAATAAAATAAATAAAAAAGCAGTACACACAGAATTTCAAGTCCAGGATTTAGAGACTTGTTGAAAACGTACGTGTTGGTGCCAGCAAAGTCAGTGTTACCTTTTGTTTTTAAATGGTGCATTATCCCAGTTTAAACATTTGATACGTTTTTTCTGCACTATTGTGAATTGTTATGGGTTCGTGAGATTTGCAAATAATTCTGTAATAATTAATAATAATTGGTCTTGAAATTGATAACTTCCCACTGCTAAAAGGGACATCTTTTAGTGCCTTGTTTTCTCTGACCAACAGCCAGGATATCTATTACCGTCACTTTATGACACAAAACAGGAAATCCTAAACGTGCAGAAAACATCATTAGCTACTAAGAAAGAAAAAGGGTTGGCAACAAACGTTATGCCAGTTCATTGACTTATTGCTGCAGCTTTTCTTGAAATGGATTCAACATATGAATCAATTAATTTCTCATATATTGTTTGGTGTTCCACAGTTTATTATATATTTTAATAATTGGGGACAGTGTTACTTAGCTATGCTGAAATGAGCAGAATAAAGTCCCTTTCAAATTCCTCTAGGTGGCAGTACTGACACAGGCTAAAGTAGCATCTGGATTTTAACTGAAAAACTCTGCATTATTTACTCATTCTGAATTAGGGTGTTGTTTTTTGTTAGAGCTAATATTTCAGTTGGGTTACAAAAATACCTTCAGGGAGCCAGTGGCAAAACACTGGAAAATTCTGCCTGAGGCTGAGAGGACTGTTGGCTTTAGCATCAGCACCAGTAGAAAAGTATTTTTCCTCCAGGTGTGAGGCAGTGTCAGCATCACTTGTTAATATGTGATTAGCTATTTCCTTCCCGGATTGCTTATATGTATAAGGTTGTAACAGGCAATGGTTAAAGTCCACGTGTTCTGCAGAGTTTAACTAATGGCCAAATGTCTTGTTGTTATACAGAAATTGCGCCAGAAGAACCAGGAGATGAAGGTTCTGATGGACCAGATGAGGAACCTTCTGTGGGACATCAATGCTATGCTGACACTTAGAAAATGATGGCTCTGAATGAGACTTGCGCACTTGTTTCTTAGCTCTGCACTCCTCTGCGGGTGAAGGAACTTTAAGACGGCAAAGACCAGGTGAAATAAGGGAACTTCTGTAGGATTTATGGGACCTTCCGCCTACTCTGAGCTGGCACTTCATCACTGAAACTCATAATTTACTTGCACCTTTTCATCTAAGAGCCCGTGTTGTTTGTTGTATTGGAGCCGATAAGAGGGAAATCATAAACAAGGCAGGAATAAGGTATCGAGTCAAAGCCAAAAACAGGATAAGCTGACACACATTCTAACAGTCATCCTCTTCTTTTGTATGAGGCAGCTGATAACCCAATTTTCATTTGGAAAGTGCTCTGCAACTGTTTTGTAACTACTTAAATAAGTTATAGACTTTTGTTCAAACTGATGAAATAATAAGTTGGAACCTGGATGGCCTCAGGTAACAAAAAGCACAGAAGAGAAAGAAGCCTAAACTGCCTATTCATGGTGTTCTGCCTCCAGGTGCTGACTTGACACCAGACAGACTTGAATTCATTGCAGGTAATTCTTCCACAAAGCACAGAAGCTGATCTGATATGTTTGTTTACAATAAGAACAATTGCCCATATTTGTGCTCTGTCAGTTGTAAAACACTGTGGGTTCAGAATTCCAATCGGCCCTTTGGCAGCTATGTATCTCAGGTGCTTTGTACATAAGTGTGTGCATGTGCTTAATGAGATTAGCTTCCTGAGTGCTACACATCACACCTGTTTGCCCTGAGGGTGTTGAGACTTGCTTACCTGTGAATTTATTTTTGTAAACTGTACTACAAATGGTTGGTGTACTGGGTATTTGTTTTTTAATAAACTTCTTTTTTTGAAACAAACGGTCTGAATATATATTTTAAAGTCCTGCTTCTAAATCCAGGACGGGCCCACTCAGACTGAAGTATTAGCTCCATAGTGTCAGTCTCAACCCTGAGGGTGGATGTAGGAATGCATGATCTCCCTCACAATTGAGATGATGTATAAGTACATCAAAGTACATCCACCTACTTGTAATGATGCACACTCTGACCTTAACCTTCTGTATTCGTCTTTCTTTACACAGCAGCAGCTCTTTTGTGTAGTTTGCCTACATTACAACAAAGAGCCAGTCATTCTCTTTCTCAGTCATGTCGGATGCTATCGAACCACACTTTCGATTCCTGTGATTGTGCTTAGTATAATACTCTTTAGTAATTTATTTTTTAAGGAAACTCATCCTGTCCCAAATGGGTTTTCTATATTTAATTTTACTTTACCTTTGTAGTGGAATTGTACCTGCCACAATACACATTTTCAGTGTATCCATCACACAGCAAATTTTGCTCGACCCCATTTGGCCTTCAAAACTGCCCTTATTCTTCATGGCATAGATTTAATAATGGGCTGGAAACATTCCTCAGATTTTGGCCCATTCATGATCTGAATCCCCCGTTCCACCTCATCACAAAGATGCTCTGGTGACTGTAGAGGCTATTTGAGTACAGTGAGGTCACTGTCATGTAAAATAAGCCTTTTTGAGATTATTTGAGCTTTGTGGATGGACATGGACAGCAGTAATATCCAGATGGACTGCCATGTTTAATTGATGCTCAGTTGGAGTTTTACCAGCAGCATCGGCCTGAACTGTTGATACAAGGCAGGATGGATCATGCTTTTTTTCAGTCTGGTAAGCTCATGTGAACTATAATAATAATAATAATAATAATAATGGATTGCATTTATATATCGCTTTTTGAGACCCTCATAAACTTAGTTCTTAGTTGACAAGAGTAGCGCCACGTGTTGTCTTCGGCTGCTGTAGCCAATCTGATTCAAGGTTTGATGTGTTGTGCATTCAGAGAAGCTCTTCTCGATATCTTGGTTGTAGAGAACGGCTGAGTTGGCTTTCTAGCAGCTCATTCTCCTCTGACATCAACAGGGTATTTTCACACACTGACCTGGCGCTCTCCGTTCTTCTAAAGATGGTTGTATGGGAAAATCCCAGTAAACCTTCAGTTTCTGGAGTTCTCAGACCAACCCGTCTGGCGCCAACAACCATCCCACGTTCAGAGTTACTTAACTCACCTTTTTTCCCAACTCTGATTTTCAGGTTGCCTCAAACACATTTACTTGCCTAAGTTCACCGAGTTTTACTAGGTTTGGCATCACCATCCAGCAATTAGTCTGTCTTTTGCTCTGCATGACAAACATTTATCTGCATATATTCAAAATAAATGCCAACTTGGACTGCAAATGATAAATCCACTGGAACAAAGATTTTGGCTGTTTTCCTACAGATTTCGCTTATTCATTTAAAGGTAGTATTCATAATGATTAGTTGATTTCTATTTTTTGTGTGTTTTTCAAGAAACTGCTTGACAGTGTGATCTTCAGCAGTGTAACCAGAACTACATGATTCTTTTTATACGTTTGTAGCATAACTGGATGAAAGACAGACATGCCACAGCAGCCTCCCTGATTTCCTATCTTTGTTGCTTGTACCTTAAATTACAAGATGAACTTTGCCTCTGCTGGAAACGTGGCCACACACTATGTGTTTGGCAATTATGGGACAAAATATGTGAACATTCTGCAGCACGAGTCCAGAGTTTGCATTTATAAATCACTTTATTGGTCTTACAGTTAGCATTTTAATGTGAAATGATCTGTTTCCTTGGCAACAGTAACATGGAGACAGATGTTGCCAGCTGGAGTGCATGGCACCGATACCAGTCCCTTGGGTGCTCCTGGCATGAGATAGTCATTCTCTCCTTGTTGCCACTGCAGTAGCACTGACATTTGAAGTGTTCACAAATGTTCCTTTTTTGACTATTTTAATTGTCCTTTCTCAGCGACAGGGCCAATCACAAGGACTATTTTAAGGCCCCAAATTTCTCAAGATTCATGGAGGTTGGAGAAGCATTTGAAGTACTTTTTATAGACTCCTTTCTCTTAAGCTCTTTATATAGTTCAGATCTCCTTGGGTCTTTCTTGATGATTGTCCATGTCACCAATGGACCTCGGTGCCTTTTTGTCCACTTCCCATGCATGAAAGACATGTCTTGAACTTTCTGTTACTTAGTAGCCATATTTGTCTGTCCAAAATGGCTCGAAACATGACTTCAACGCTCTCTAGTCTTTTTGTCCAGAAATGTTAGGCCCTCTCCAGGTCTTTGTACTTCTTGCGTAGGACGGACACTTGATCTTTGAAGAGAACGGGGTCCAGGCGAAACTGAGAATGCACCAGGGGCATGTAGCCAAACCAGTTGGCAAAGGAGTTGACGCACTCTTGCCTCTGGTTGAAGTGTTCAGGGTTGGCCCAAGGGACGCTCTTCGTACCCTGGGAGTAGAACAGGCACATGCTATTTAGCATCCAATCTTGTTCTAACAACCAAGTCAAGAGACTCCAGAGAGTATTACTTTGAAGACAATTCGGTACCTACCTGTGGACTGGGGAGCTCCTTGTACTGCTTCCTTTGAGCCACTTTGATCGGCGGCTGGTGAGTCACAGCAGAGACCAGGAAGTTCATAAGGATGTCCTCACAGTTGGAGGTGCGATCCACCAGAGTCCGCAGAGACTGAGGCAGGTAGTGAGTGAACAGGTAGTGGTAGTACCTGTGGGGAAGTTGAGAGTGTCACATAAACATACAATATTCATTGTATTCTTAAAGCCAGCAGGCAATGGTGCTTTATATAAAAGAGATATGTTTAAAAAACCCCATCTGACAAAGATATGCTGCCACTTCTTCCGCCAATGTGCTCTACCTGTCTCGCTTTCAGTAGCTCTAATGATAGTTTTAGCCTCTCATACCTACACTCATCATACTGTAAATTTCTTTAGACAAGGGCCTCATCTAACCTAAAATAAAAATGTAACATAACATGATTAACTGGAGGTCAAGCAACCATCTGTTAGCAGGCTCGGTGACCTCTACAGAGTAGATGGTGTGATGTATGCTGATAATATGTATCTAGGACAAGTTGATTTCTCCGCCGAGTGAGATTTAAGCTTTAAGGTGCCCAGCCGACTAAACTCCACTGATGCAATGCATATGTTCTTCAATATCAGTTTTAGGTGTATAGCGCTTTCAATTTACTTATCATTATATTTTCAGACTAAGCAACTGTCACTCTATTTTTTTAAAGAAGGTTTAATTGTGCTTCACAACCAAAATTGGCCACATTTATCTCTATGTAAGTTGCTGCCGTGGAGTCTCGGCGCGCCGTCAGATCAGTTTACTAATATGATATGCAGTAAAAATGAGATGAAGACTAAATTATCCATTCCCCCACTGAGCGAGTCGTGTTTTATAGGCTCACTATTCATTGGTATTTTTCTGTTTAAGCAGTAAAACGGGTTATTAAAGTTGGCACTGATGTGTCTATAGGCTTTAGAGATTCAAATTAGCACGACAAAAACGTGTTTTTATTAAGTCTGCTGACAATAATGACCACATTGTCTCAAAATGTCACAAGGTTTCAACACCTTTTAAAGTACCCTGTCTGTGGTGTAATTACATTCTCATTGTATAAGAACTCCCATCCCTCTCCCATAGCACATAATCGACTTCGTGCTTTTCGAATTAATCAAACTGCTTGAAGTAATCCCTGAGTAATTCACTCTTGCCTTCTTTTTTTCCCCCTCCCGCTCACACAAATACATAATTATTCTTGATGCCTTTTCTTTCTGTTTGATTGTCCCTTATTGCTCATCATGTTGATATTTGTGCCATTATGTTCGGAGCTGCTAGAGTTCAAGTTCTCCCTTGCTCTCAGTTTTTAATCTTTGAAGCAGTCTGTTTTGAGAAGTTAATGTCTGTTCTGTATTAGTTTGTCAAATGTTGCAGTTATTATAGACGAATATATCAAACACATTAAAAAGTCTCAGTACACCCTGGAAAAATGAACAAACTTTTAAATTTAGCCATTTGTAGGAGCTCCTGTTTTCCTGTAGCTGCTTATGGAGCTTACACAACAGTAAGAACTTCATTTTTAACCATTGCCTCCTACAAAGCTGACTCAGTTTGTTAACATTTCTGGGATGTATGGACTGAACAGCCCTCTTCAGGTCTTGCCATAACCTCTCAGTTGAGAACTCAGCAATTCCATAACAACGATCTTCTACCTTTTCAACCATTCTTTTGCTGACTATACTATGAGCTTGCATTTTAAGGTCATGGACTCCTGCCCTGATAGTCTCATTTACAAAAAAAAATAAATTGATAATTCTTAAATTCATTGTTTGAATTCAGCAATTGCACGGCACTCAATCCCAGAGGGAGCAAAACAGCCCCAAACCATGCTCCCATGAGATTTTGTTGTTTTCCTTCCTTTAAACATATGTTGTTGTCAAAATGCTTTAAGTTTTGTCTCATCTACTCACACAACCTTCAGGTTTGGTAAACTTGGGATCTGCTGTATTATTTTGTTCTCGAAAAGCATCGTGTCCTTAAATTAAGGCCATTCTATTGAATATCTATTTTCATATAGTGGAAATATGAACAAAGATTTCGTTATGTTGCAAAGATTTCTATGATGGTTTTGCTGTTACCCTTGAGTTTTTCTCCGACCTCTCAGGATTGCATCCTGGTGTGATCTTTTCAAAGACAACTGCAGTGCTAAGAGAATCGATGAACAGCATTATGGGTTGTTATAAAAGATGCTGCAGTAGAGCTAATACTAAAGGGAATAGGAAAAGAAGCACTGAAGCGCCTTCTCTTATCATTTAGGTAATTTGATTAGCTCTAACTATGGCTGCCACCTAATTGTTTCTAAGTCATTTAACTCAGTTAGGAACCTTTGTAGGCAAACCTCCCTTGCAACATTGATATGCCTTATTTATAGAGGACACGCCAACCCACAACCCAATCTCATCTCCTTAATTGAAGCACTTGACTCCAAGTAGGAGAAACTGTCGGCACAAATATGTCTGTGAAGGTTCTCAGTCATCCAGGTCATCGTAGTCAAAGGAGCTTGCAAAGAAAAGCGTCTGGACTTCTTTAAGTTACTTGAAGACGTTTCACCTCTCATCCGAACTGAAGAAGCTTCTCGGATGAGAGGTGAAACGTCTTCAAGTAACTTAAAGAAGTCCAGACGCTTTTCTTTGCAAGCTCCTTTGACTACGATGACCTGGATGACTGAGAACCTTCATAGACATATTGCCGTACATTTTGGGAGGAACACCCTTCAGAACTGAAGAAACTTCTCGGATGAGAGGTGAAACGTCTTCAAGTAACTTAAAGAAGTCCAGATGCTTTTCTTTGCAAGCTCCTTTGACTGTCGGCACAAAGTTTCACATACTTTTTCCAGCATGGATTGGAAAGATTACTCACATCTGTATACATGAAAGTGACATGTCTATAAAGGCGACTGAAGATCAGACCAATTAATGTAGAACTTACAACTCCAATAAAATGTTTTCCTGCTGTTATGTAATAGCAAATTCAAATAATTTTTTTACCACCGGATATGTGAGACAAACCAAGATTTTGCTGGGTGATTCAACTAAAGTGTCTTTTTTCTTCCTTTGAACCTTTAATTAAAAGACTAGTAACCACAAAGAAAGTTTTCAGTTATAAAAAATATGAAACAAATTATTATTCATTATTTTTTCCCTCCTGCGTTCATGCACCTGTGGTAGAAGGCGGCTCCAGTTAGGACAATAGAGTAGTCGTTGGTCCATTTGGAGGTGTAGCCCCAGGCCCGCTTCAGGGGATCCCAGAAGTGGCTTCTGGGAGGATAGCCTACAATCCGCTCAGGGAAGCTCCGCCACACCAAGAAGGCAAAGTTCACCTGCAAGTACAGAAAAGGAAGATTCAGGGTTTTTTTTGTTTAGAAATATTAATTTATTCATGTACAGTATGTGGGCGCTTCTGCTGTATGTATTGTGTGTTGTACATGTCCACACACCTCACTTGTCAGTAGGACCGTATCCTCATCCAGACTCAGCACTGCTTCCGTCTCTATGGCAACATGAGGTAGAAACCGACTGGTGGTCTGCGAGAAAAACAAAGTCACTAGTTTTAGCTCTGGTGCTGTAGCCCGTGGGATGGCTGGCTTGTGCTCTGAGAGATTATGAAATACACTAAATCATGTTGAGTGACTGAGATGGGTGAATCACTATAGGTTTTGCCTTGGGAGGAAGAAAAACGTCTGAAAAGACACACATGGAAGAAGGGTTGAGAAAGTAAATGCTGCACGGATCGGTGGACACGTCAGATAAACACGGATGGTAAGAAAGACCAAAAAAAGAGACATCAAGGCGAAAAATAGATTAGCAGATATAGACAGCGAGTGAGAGACGCATAAACAGACTGAGCAAGCGACAGTTTGTCATTCTGTCACTCAGACGTCACAGCAGGCTACAGCTTGAGTTGTGAGTGGCACTGGCCCTCACCTTCCTCCTGCCATCTGTCACAGTGAGGGGGACAGGCATAGGAGGCCATTTGCTCCGACTGGGTGGCGGTTTCTCGCTGTTCCACAGAATAATGATCTAAAACAGAAGAGAAGTGGAGCTCATGTAAAATGTCGACATATAGATGCATTAGATTGATTAGAAAAGTAGCTGTCATAAATCAGTCAGGGATTTCAGAGGTATGATCCCTCACCCATATGATATCCCATATCTCATATCCCATATGATAGTTTGCTCAATGATAAATTTTCATAGTCTACAGTTGCCTTAGGTACTCAAGTATCCAGACCACTTTAATTTTTGTACTCTTATTCACTTCATATCGGTGAAGTTTAATTTTTGGTGCTCTATGGGGTTTAAGTTTGGCCTTTAACTCAAGAACTACTAGAAACTTGTTCTAAAACCAAGTATGTATGCTTTGGTTTATTGTAATGCTGAGCAGGATTCCTGAGGGGTTTAATACAAATGAAAGTCAACACAGCCAGGCTTTCCCAGCTGATTTGACAAAACCTAAAACTCATTTGGAGATAACCAGTATCACAACAGTGGTTAACAACTTTCTCTTATTAAGTCGGGCTTTCTAGTTCAGGCTCTGTGCAATGTTCATATAAAAAGGTCATATAACTCTTCTTCAACACAAAATGATCCCTATTAGTGCCACATACACGACTAAATATCTACATAAAAATTGTAACAGTAAAATGCAATACTGTTGCAAAAAAGCAAGAGATTAAGGCTGCAAAAAACTGTTATTCTGGTACGTTAGCGCACACAGAGCTAAAAAATAAGCATTTTAATTCAAGTTAATTATTTTAATGGCTGAGTGCACTCCCGATGCTTGTTTTTAAGGTAAGATATGGTTTAACAATGTTTATGTCAAAAAAAAAAAAGTATTCCCGCAGCAGAGAATCTGCATTACACTTAAAATATGGTGCTTTGAACATAACCTGCTCATGACTGCATTGTGTTCAGCATCAGTGATTTATCCAAGTAAAAAGAGAAACTCTTTTGAGAAATATAAAACGCCGATTTTAAGCTTGACGTAGCTTGCTAAACCACTAATCTTACTTTGTAGTTCACCCCTTTGGTCTCAAGTTGCATGTGCTCTTCAGCTGGTTTTCTTCAAGGACATCTCTGTTTTACTCAGAGCAGCTTCTCTTGCAACTTTTAGCTTAAAGACCTGATTGATGATGTGCTCCTGGGGATGGCTGCCCTTTTATTGGCAGATCATTTAATTCCTGCAGAGAACATCTACTGACTTGTTAGAGTGACTGTTGGGTTCCAGGTCACTTTCGCGACCATGGCATTTCTTGCTTGGTTGCACAGTCTGTCCAGATGCACAACTCTATGAAGTGTGGAGACTCATCTTTTTTTCCCCAGCTGCTCAATTTTATAACCTGGTGAGATCTATACTTCACTATAATTTTGCTCTGACATCACTGAATCTTATATATGCACAAACTAAATTATGCACAATCCATTCACTTTACGACAGAAGTTATTGAAGAGGAATTTGAAAAACAGTGGAGAGCACTGCAGCAGGAGTAGACATGGATGCTTTTCAAATGAGAGATTTGCAATAAAGGTATGATAGGCCCCGTGATAAACAGTTAAGAAAATAAATACCTGAAAGGCACTGTAGTACGTTCTCAACATTTCTTAAAATGTGTTTGCTTTGCCTTCAGGGGTTACTGAGTGTAGCTTTATAGAAACATTCACAATTATGCATTTCAAGTTAAACTTACGATTATAATATGTGAAAAAGTGACTACTTTCTGAAGCAACTGTACACACAATCCAACTTTTGCTTATTATTATGACAAAGTTACATAGAGAATATCTCAGTATGTACCTGTGAGCAGTACTTTGACTTAGAGACCACCTGAAGTAGCTTCATGATTGGTTGAGACTGGGAGACCAATGGAGAGACAGCATGGATGACCGCAGTGAACTCCTGTCCTGGAGTGACTCCTGAGCAAAGTCATGAAACAAAGATGTGCACATGATGAAATGTCTTATCTGTCTGAACATGCGCAAGGTGCTGCTAATCTAAGCCTAATAATACTAATATTTATTTGTACTGAACATCATCAAAATAATTTCAAGCCACCATGAAGAATCTGAACATTTAAAACACTGTGCTGTAGAGAGCAATGCTGCAGTTTAATGCTGCCGTAATTTATAAAATAATGTATTTAAACCGGATAAAAGAACAAATATTTGGCAGGAATGCAAAATTAAAATCAATACAGACAAGAACTTAAGCAAATATTTGAGAACAATTTGTGTAATGTTGAGTGTGGCGTCTTAATTTTTCATCTCCTTTCCAACATCCTTAGCATGCAATCAAGATTCGCAAGCTGTGCTGATTTGTTTAAATAAACTCTGCATTTACCTAATCCAAGGTAGTAGAAAGGGAAATGTGCAAGATGAGTGGAGTACTCTGGCAGGACCAGCAGACCTCCTGGGAGGTAGTTCCACATGTACTTGTTCCTCGATATGTGAGAAAATACACGGTCCTTAATGATCTAAGAAAGGAAAAAAATTGGATGAGGTTCGACGTGGGTTGCAATGTGAGAAATACATGTTGGCTTTATGCATTAAAGTGGCTGTTGTACTCATCGAGTATGAGCCTGCATCACACTCATTTTTCCCCTTCTAAGCCAGTGCATGAGAATTTTAGAGCTTAATATAAACTGCACTGCAGTTCAAGTCCTGACACACTTGTCTCTGCATATTTTAGGAGTCCGTAATGACAGGATCTGTGTACTTCCCATTGTACACCAATAGGAGGTGTCCATGCAGCAGCAACACTGACACCTGAAGTCCTCTGCCTCACTGACCTCAAGCTGACTGCACAGCTGTCTCTCGTGCGGAGGTCCCCTCTACATGCTGTATGCATTGTACATAACCAGCTTATCACTAACCTCCAGAACCTTCCTCTTATTATCATTTGCACAAATTCCACACACCAAATTAACTAGGAGCTCCCAGACTCCAGTTCATAAACATCTGATTATAAAGTTTACCACTCGTTCTGTGATTTCTTCAGATTTCAGCAGCATTAAATCTGTTGTTTACTCACATTGACTTTATCAGAGTGTTCAAAAACTTCTTATATAAGGAGGTTTGGCATTTCTTTTTATGCATCATCTAACTGCTGGGCCAACCTTCAAATGACATTCTCTGAGCCAGAGTAGCTATCTTTGCAATGCATTTCTTTGCAGCTTGTTCAAAGACAAAAAAGTGAAGAAAACTCCAAGCTCTTTGTAATTCCGGTTTAAGTTTTTTCTTCTACACCTGATGTGCAGCATATCAAAAGTCATAATAGTCACCAGTAAAGCAGAAACTGGCAGGTTGAGACTGATATTTAAGTAATGATATATAATTTCTATACATTTGGGGGATTTCTCTAAGACGGATCAGATGTGCTCTGCTTTGAAATGTTTCACAGACCTAATTCAACACAAAACTGAGATAGTGAAAGAGTGGAAATACAGACCATGGGCCAACCCTGTAATCATAATGATACAAGGGTGTTTGATTCAAATATGACAACTCTGCTGCAAACCAGTCTTCTGAAAGAGGACTGATGATACAGGACGCAGGCAGGAAAAAGGCACAGGAGTAGTAACTCCGCCTGTGTTTATAGCAGTTTTCACTTGAAACGTTCGAGTTCTGCACATTTCTGAATAGATCTGTATAGCAGCAGAGAAAAACTAGGTTTGCAGTATTACCCACACGCATATTTGTGGGACACGGATCTTGTGTTGACACTAGGGGGTCAAAGCTTAATGTGATACAAGCAAAGCGGATTTGTAAATTCCACTCCCACTTCAGTCAAAGAGCATTTGAGTACAGAGCAGGGCATGCTTTACCGTGAATATCCTTGTAACTGTAAAGTCTGTTAAATTCACCCCTTGCTTCTCCTGTGCAGTTTCAAAATATCAAAATGGCAAAGGCCAAAAATGTTCAGACTGAAGCTTCAGAACGGGACTTTACTAACCAATAACTGATGTCACCGTGGCTACAGTCATGTGAAAAATAAAGTTTTTACAAGAGTTTATGCAGTCCAGTGAAAGGCTAGGTATACCCCATGATTCAATGACTTTTAGTAATTCTTTTCAGACTTTATTAGTCTCTCACATGATTGTAGAGGAATCTTGGCTGACTCTTCTTCACAAAGTTCCTTCAGTTCATCAAGGTTTGTTGGCTTTTTTTTCCCCAGCACAGCCCTCTTAAGGTCCCAACACAGCATTTCAGTTAGGTTGAGTTCTGGACTTTGCATCATTGCAATAACTTAATTCTTTACTTTTTCAGTCATTCTGTTTTATATTTGCTGCTATGTTTGGGATCAAGGCTCTCTTGCACAACCCAATTGCATAGTTCTTTTAATAAACAGAGGAGTTCATGGTCAATTTAGTAAGTATAGGCCTGATGTCTTGTGGGTGCAAAATAAACCCAAATCATCAGACCTCCACCTCCATGCTTGACAGTTGGTATGAGGCGTTTGTGCAGATAAGATCTGTTCACCAAACCTCTCTGTTTTATAATCCTCAGACTAAAGTGCCAAAGTAACTGGATGTGTAGTAACCTGTCTCATCAGATAGTTCAGTAAGTATTCAAAACCTCACTGAAGTACTAGAGCCAAACTGAAAAAATCTTGCCCTGAACTCACATATTACCTGTTAAGAGAGCTATGTTAGCTTGTTAGCATGTTAGATTGGAAATGTCTGAAAATGCTACAACAAGCAAGTGGTTTTTAAGTGTCCTACATGCTATACCCAGGCAGCACTCCATCCTCTGTTTCAAATCGTGAGTTTGGGCTTTGCCTTTGAATATCTGATCCTGGATTTTACCAACAACATCTGGTTGGATTTTCTGTGGCTGGACCTTATTATCAAGAGTTTGTCCATTCTTGGCCTGACCTCCAGTGTGGTGAGAACTATCTTGTCCACCGAGGAAAAGTAAGCTTCCCACAACATCTGTGTCCTTTGTCGTAGAGCCAGCACTCTCTCGTTCCCTACTGCTCTCACTGTAGATGGCACCTAAAGACAAAAGAGAAAAAATAACATGGTAAAATTTTTAAAAAAGCAATTTAAGAAAGAGAAAAAACAAATACGATTAAGATTTTTCCTTTGATGGTTGTCAATTTAAGGCGTACCTTTTAAAATAGTCTAGAACAGGATAAAAAGAGGGGTTGTTTAATTTGGCCCTCTAAAACATTTAACACAGATCTGATTTAGCGGCTGTCAATCAGATAATCAGACCCTGATTAGTGAGGATAAATTGGGGGTTTTAATGAACCACCAAAATTCATTCATTCATTTTAACTCAAAGTGGAAGAAATGCGTGTTAAACGGTGGGACGCCACAAAAATCTCCTCTTTTTTTGAAAAATTCTCCTTCTTATTAATTACAGTGCATGTTAAAGATGGCTTCACTAATTTCATCTACTGTCTGCCTGCACTCAGCCTTGCATTAGTTGCGCTCAGATCATAGACGATGTGAACATCGGTGTCTAATATACGCCCGTTTCCAAGTGAGACTTTTGCAGGCGTGCAGAAATTCAACTGATGAGGTCAGCTCATTCAACCAATTCTACCCTAATTTGAAAATGTCTCCCTCGCCCTGAGCTCCAGGGAGCTCGTGCCTGCTCATTAGCTGAATGCCAATTCATGTCCTCTATTGGTCAGGATCAAAGCGGATCAATGCAGAGGAGACATGATGTAATTTGTGTGTGAGGGAGAGAGATAAAGGTTGTAGCAGGGAGAGAACTGGCTTTTCTCACTGGCTGTTTATTTGTACGTCCGTGTAACAAGGCGACACGGCGAGAGAGCGAGTGCTTTTGAAATAAAGCTGGATTAAGGCCTTTTGGGGTGTTTAATCTCAAAGAAGCTCGAAGCTGTAACCACCACGTTTGATACAGGTAATGCCTACCTGGATGTTCTGGATGTTTTCCAAGGTCCATGTTTGCATTTAAACTAAGCCAATCCTCTGCACAGATAGAGATAATACTGGCTATCAGTCTTTGTAAGCCTTACAAAGTAGGGTTTAGTGCTTGTGTTTTTCTTAAAAACTGTTTATTCTGTTAAAAATCGAATAATAGAACATCTGATTTAAAAATCGAAAGGTTGCGATACGCCCTAGATCCCTTAAGCTGGCTTCTTTGTTGAATATCAAATCCCTTCACATGTTTCCTCGCTACTGTTGCTGCCAAATAGTGGCATAATTCCAAAAGAAGGTGGTAAAATTTCTCAACTTCGCCTAATCCAACATGACTCCTAAACCAAGGATACATATCTCTGGATATGTCTTTAATTATAGTCATATATTCATCTGCTAGAACTGAAGACGCCTTATTTGATGACAGTGTATAACTTAAAGGCTTGTGAGCCACCCATGAACTAACACAATTGTTTGTTTTCTTCTTTAAATTATGAAAAAACGCAAGTATGTATTTTATGCAGATGTTATGCTAAGACCCAAAACATCCCGAATGAACATCTGGCCGTCAACACAATGTCTGCTTGCATGTGTTAAGGTGTTCACCTGTGTGCGGACACTTGTAAATGCTTATGTCCGTTACCTGAAGTAGTAATCTTTCGTCTCCCTCAATGACCGCTTGGTTCCACTGTATGACGTCAGAAAACGGCAGCTCCCAGCCGTTACTCAGCAGTACTGGGATACACGCCGCCTGGACACACACATGCAAATAGAAATAAGAGTTTAAAGAATCTTAAAGGAAACAGTGAAAATAAGAAACCAACTTGTGTAACGTAGGAGAAAATATAAGATTTGAGAAGCTGCAGATGAAATGGGTTCCTTCTAGTTTCTTATAGCCAGATCGCCCCTGATGGCACTAAACCCAGGATGTAGTGAGACTGCAAAATTTGGCTTTGTGGGAGAGAACATTTGCACGTGTGAGGCCGAAGCTGTAATCACGCTGCGTTACATACATAGATCTGGCTGTGCACGACTAATTCTTGAGAATACATAGAGCCACCCAAGAACCAAGCAGGCCTGCTTTGCCAGAGCCTTCCTTTTTTAAACGCGTAGGTTGCAGTGTCATAGGTTGTTGTTGTTTCCCAAAGAAAAGCGGATTTTGAAACTGGTAACGTGCAGAGAATGCCATGTGAAATTCACAGTCAAAAACAGGCTTATATCCACAGTTGACATCCAGTGAGTCAAAATAGGTTCCTTCTGATTCAGCCCTCCTTAGCTGCTGGCTTGGGCTCCCCTTTGGCAATAAATGCTATAGCTTGATATACAGCTGCATGAATACAATGTAGTCTGGAGGAGTGTAGCCCCAGCTGCTTGGCACTGTGATATCCCAAACTGGGCAGATAATATGATCAATGCTTCTGTGTGTGTGTGAGACCCTCACAGAGTGGCTGGAATGAGTAGTAACTTCATCTCTACTTTCCCTGGATACTCCGGAGGTTTGTTAAACACTGTCATTCATATAGATGCAAACACAGATGTGGCTGACTGGGCTGACTCACTCCACGCTAATTAGGTACAACCACTGAGGGGGACATGTGTGGGGTAAGAGGAACACTGAGGGAAAGAGAGCAGAGAAACTAAGAAGCAGTTGATGCATTACAGCATAATGCTTCATTGAAGTGGATTTTTGATGTTGTCTTATTTCTTCATTTACTGACAGGTTTTTGATGTTGTTCTCCTTTTTTTTGCTACCCTTGCACCCCCTTTGGTCTTCCCCTCTCTGTAAATCTATCAGATTTTCTCCTTGTTTACTTGGTTTTTTCAATTTCTGTTTGCAGCACTTTCATCTCATCCTGCTCAGTTTTTCTTTCTACTCACTGTGGTCTAGACTGTTGGTAGATCTGGGTTTGTTTCCACCTTTTTTTTTTTAAAATTAAACCACCAGAGAGAACAGCACCGGCAGCTGATATTGTAGAAATCAACCACTCTCTCCGGCCCATCGAGACTTCCACGCTCCAGCGTTCCATCGGAGAATCAACCTGCTGAAGGACACTCGAGCAGGACCTGCACGTGCATGCGTGTGTGGGAATTAGCACCTGGTTAAAACAAGGTCAAATGAAGATCCTCGAGTGATAATCCAAGGCCTTTAATTTTAATTTTGCAGCAGCTCACCGGAGCCTTCTCCCTGAGAGATAAATCACTGTGAGGGTGAGCTTCAAACGTTTTAAAGCCCCCTCTGCCTGGAGGTAGAGGAAAATGAAGGCCTCTGTGCTGTGTAGTTGTTTTTGGTTTGTTTGCATTGGGAGACGAACAAGGGGAGGCTCTGAGCGATGGTGTATGTGGAGGAGTGTGCAAATGTGTGTCTGTGTGTATACTGGAAAGCTGGCAGCAAGTTTCCTACCACAGTGGTAATTGCCAGTTCTTCTGTGGGCTTGGCTAGCACCAAAAAAATAATACAAAAAAATGAAAAATGAAAAATAAAGAGTACACAAGTGAAAAATCTTAAAAAGCGCCTTGAAAGGAAGAGAGAGAGAGAGAGAGAGAGAGGCTGATACGGAGGAAAAAACAAGAAAAAAAAAGGAAGGCAAAGAGGAGAAAGGGACCGTGACAGCTACCTGCTGCCAAGCCGAGTGGGTTGTGTGTGGATTTGTCCATTCAGCAGACATCAGCGGCGGTGGGGCAGGCTGCCACTCCCATAGATGCTTCCGGACTATTCACGCAGTTAGAAACACACACTCACACACACCACGTAGCCCCAGAGAGCAGTGCAGCCAGGGAACACTGTAGCAGCCAGAGAGTTCAGTGTTCGGCAAAGCTAAAAACAGCCACTGCTGCTTCCTGCACTGGTGTGAGACCATCAACTTGGGTGGCAGAGTGAGAACTACAGCACACTGTTAAAGCGTTTAAACTATTCTCTCACTCCACTGCCTGTGGTGTCTTTATTGTTTGTGTGCTTGCACATTTCACTGATGGACTTAAATGAAGGATCCTAGAGTTTGTATAAGTGCTCGCTCGCGTCTGTGTGTGTTAATGGATCCATTTTAGGCTAAAAGGCCTTTCAAATAGCAAATAAAGACTTTATGGCTCAATCTGCATTCAGCATAGCACAAAGGTCTGGGGCAAAACATTTGCAGATGTGACCATTAAGGTGTCAACAACCAAAAACACTGCACAAACCGCAGCTTTGGAACATAAACATTCTGCATTCTTTGCACTTCCCTGTTGATTGAACGGTAGTATGTGAGATGGAGCTTGTTCGGCATGAACGGTTTCACTGCGGTTTAGTTATTCTAACAGCGTTGTGTGAAAATCAGCAGATAATGCTTTGATAGTTACTGTGTTAGTATAGTACATGTGGGATTTTATCTGATTGTTTATGCAGGATTTAGTAAAGTCCTGAAAATAACAACAGCGTTTTGTAAAGAGAAAACTTTTGAATCATGTTTTTATTAGTATGTTACTACATATACTTGAAAGTAATTACGATTGGTAAGCACACAGAGTCATGTGAAAAAGGTTTTCAGGACTCTGTGCAGTCCAGTGAAAAACCCCATGATTCAGTAGACGTAACCTTCTAGAACAAGTAGCAATAGCTCGAATTGTTTTCTGTAGAACTTTCTCTCACATTGTTGTGAAGGAATTTTTGCCCATTCTTCTTTATAGAATTGCTTCACTTGATTGACGTTTGTGCTAACTCATTTATCCGCAGCTCTCTTAAAGTCCTGCCACTGCATTTCAATCAGGTTGTGGTCTGGACTGTGACTGGGCCATTGCAGCACCTCGACTTTTTTATTTTTTTCAGCCATTCAGGTGCGGATTTACTGCTGTGCTTGGGATCATTGCAATGTTGCATGACCCAATTTTAGCCTTGCTTTAGCTGTCAGATAGTCAGAGTTCACGGTCAACTTAATGACTGCAAGATGCTCAGGTGCTGTGCCTGCAACACGAGCTCAAATCATTGCACTTTTACCAATTTGCACACTTTTGCTATGAGGTGTATGTGCCGTGTTTGGTTTTTATTAAATGTGGTGCTGGTTTTCTCCTGGCAACCTTTGCAAACAAGCCATTCTTGTTCAGTCGTCTTCTAATTGGACTGTCGTGAGCTTCAAATTTAACATGCTAACTGAGCCCTGGGGAGTGTGAGATTTGTAGTTTGTAGTTTATCCGAACATTGCATGGAGTAACCTTGTTGTGAATTTGCTAGGGCGTTCACTCCTGGGAAGACTGGCAGCTGTCCCGAATGTTTTCCACTTGTGAACAGTCTTTCGTGCAGTAGAATGATGGACTTCAAATTATTTAGAAACGTCCTTAGAACCCTTCCCAGATTGATGGGTAGCAACAAATGCTGCTCTGAGGTCACTGTTGATGTCTTTCCTCTCTGGCATTGTGTTGAACGCACACTTAAATGTTCTAGACCGGCAAACCAAAACCTCTGCTTTTATAGAGGTGCTCACATTTGATCCTTTTATCAGCTGCATTTTATTAGTATTCCCTGGACGCTTTAACCTCTTAATACGTATAAAAGCAGTAGGGGTGGACTTTTTCACAGGACTGTAGAGACTCCTGTGAAACCTCTCATTATCACACTGTACGCCTTTTGCATAAAACATAATAATGTAAGCTTGTTTGAAACCAAGTTTAAATTGGCAACATTAACCATTCATAATCAAATAAGTAAAAATCTGGCATGATAATAAGATCATCTAATTTGCTTCATTCAGCTCCTGTTGGTATCTTAAGCAAAGAGCCCACCAACTGTTAGATCCTGACTCAAATAACACTAAAGCTCATCGGTACATGAAAGTGTGTAATATGCATGAGCAAGAACAGAAATATATCTAATCTCCAGAGAAATCAATAAAACTGTTGAATCTTTAAGCCATTATTTCGCATAGATGACTGGGCCTGAGAAATGTAGGTGTAAATCGTGAAAAATGATCTATGAGACTTTAAGGTGAATAATGGTCATAGCCAGCATTGTGCACAACAATATATATTTACCTGCAGTGACTCCAGGAAGCGGAAGGAGCCCAAGCGCCGACCTCGAGGCACCAAACAGAACGTGGAGTTGTGGAGGAGCTCCTGGTAATCAAACCTGGCAAAGTGGAATTATAACACATTGTTAGTCTTTATCAACATGCATATATGCAGAGGCAGAATTCATTCCTTATTAGCAACTGACCTTTTAATCCACAGGAGTTATTAAAAGCAGGCATAGCGAGTCATTTGTCATGATTCTGGCTACCTAACCAAGCTATGCAAAGTTTTGTAAGACAGCAGAAAGGTGGAAAAAGAAGAAATGTTATTGTGGCTGGAACCAGTTAAAGGAGAAACTAAAATCTAGAATTAGTCTCAATATTAATATGCTAACTGGTATATTAAAATTAATATTGCTACAGTCAGAATAGTTTTGTAAAAGCAGTGATGATTAAAAGCCGTCACAGTGTGAAGGCCTAATCTACTAAAATGATAGCGAACAAATCGAATACATAGTCTGCCAATGTGGCAGCACATGCTCCCTCTAATACATCAAATTTAACATCTGTCACACATTAAATAAACCAGGATTTTTGTGGCTTTTCATTTCTGATATTTAGTCATAATGGCTCAGATTATGTGCCGTCATAAATCTTCCCTCTGCAGACACGTTGGCACCAGTACAGATAGCTACTGCATGTTGGAAAAGTATCTATCACTGAGCTCATAAGTAAATATGCCCTAATCTCTCTTCTCTGTTGTAGACAAGATGACTTGAACTCATGCCAAGTAAGAAATTTTGAGTGTACCCCTCCCACTGGCTGAGGTCCACTGCCTCACACTCGTATTTCATACTTCTACGATGCACAAGATGCCAAATGGAAACCCCTGAAACAATACTCTCCTTCATACCCTGAGTGGAACGGCAACGGTCGAGTGGCGTAACGGTTTCAGGGTAAAGAACTGCGGGGAAGAGTAAACAGATGAGGAAACAAACGGCCTCTTAAGCGAAAGTTCAACTTTCCCCCTTCTTTCTTCCTCCTCCACATCTCATCACTCCACCTCCCTGTTTAAGTCACCCCGCTCTTTTTCCTCAGCCCTCCCATGTCTCGGCATCCGGCGCTCGGCTTGTTGATTTGCAGCAGGAACATCACTGCAAAATATGCCTCCTATTAATCTTCTCGCACCCTCATTCATCTAACCCTTCATGAGTGACAAGATCCAGTCTTCCTTTGCTCCCCAGATGACAAAATTGGGCTTCCATTGCTCATGTTGGCAACGGTTAACACTGGCAGTTCTGGAGTTCAAGATCTGAAAGGATGTCACTGTTATAGCTCAGCGTTGGCTGCGTATCCACTATAAATGTGTCAAAACACACCGAACAGACACACACAGACCTACACAAACACTGGCATCAGTTTACTGAAAGACAGGCCTGTCTGGCGTTAGCTCCAGCTCCGCTCTGATATTCCTCCACCTGTTGATGGAGCTGACAGAGAGATATCTCCACTGTTTTATGCACATGCATACACGCGTAGGTGTGTGATGAGGATCTGTTTGCATGTACAACAGCACCAAACTCCAGTGAGCAGCGCTGATGTACATTTGAAATTAATCTTCCAGCAAAAATAACCGTCATGACTGTTAAAGAGATTTGCACAATGTATTTCTGAGGATTTGCTGTCCAAATCTTGTTCCAAGCTTGAGATTTGGGTAAAGATATGCGTTTAGTTATGCATGAGCAAGTGAATTTGTAGATTGCATCTGTGAAAACGTACAGCTCCTCGGTGTATTCGTGTGTCTGAGCAAAGGGAATAAATAAATGTGTAAGTGAGAGTGTGTGCCGCATTCAAAAGTAAATGTCTTTTCTTCTGGAGTAAACACACTGACGTTTTTGGGCTTGCTGGTCTGAGAATACACAGATATTCTCCTAAACTGTGTATATGAGTGTGCACGTGCCTTTGCATCCATCGTATCTAATGCGAAACAGCGGGACCCCGTTGCATTTTTTAAACGTAGCGAGACCGAGCTGGTTAGCCTGACCCACTTCTGTCTCCGGGTTCTGTTGCCTCTGCGTCCCTGCATATGTTTTAATGTGTGTTTGATAATGCATAACTGCGACTCAGCTTGTCTGCATGCAACATGGTCTGTCTGCAAATCTCGCAGTCTGCTGTTCTTTAATGAGGGAATGCATCGATGCAGGGAACAAGTAAATCATTTAAAAGCACTTTGTTTTCAACGACAAACAACCAAGCCAGCTGCCTCTCCTCCAATCGCTCTCATTTTCTTTTCATCTGCCCCTTTGTTTCTGCGCCTTTCCTTTGACCACACATGTGTTTATTGATCTCCTCCGTCATACAGAGTCCACACGCAGATGTGCAAAGTGGGCAGTGTAGGTGTGTTTGTGCAATACACACAGGTGTAGATTAAGTAATAAATGCACATAAGTTAACAGGAAAATGAAGTATTTTATAATTCTGAAAGGAAAAATAAATTCCTTACTGATTCTTATATGGGATATCACAAAAACACAAAACCTAATCCCACATAAACAAAAGCGTACCGTTTGAATTTCATTCAATATGTGTGAATCGAATGTTGCTTGAATTTAAAAGAATAATAGTGCTGTCCCTTTCTTTGCATCACCCTGTGTCCCTCCGGTTTAGGTTAAAAATGCTTTCATTCTTTGCATATTTCTTCAGTACAAGTCCGTTTGTTAAATTTTTGTTTGGAAATCTAGATTTTTCTCTAAAACGATTAAAATCTGGGCACTATCTGCTTCCAAGCAGTCACAATGTACAGCAACGCACTAGCTGTCCTCGTGCCACACTTAGAATGCCCCCCTGCAAGTCCTATTCTCTAAGTGCTTCAACCACCATCTGGAACATGTGCTCGATCACTTCCACGGTGTCAAAACGATGACCCTTCACCTCATATTTTGTACTGAGGAAAAGGAAGAAGCCGCAGGGAGTCAAATCTGGTGAGCAGGGTGCTTTGACACACTGTGAGCAGGCAGACACTGACACAGTGACACGCACCACAGTTCAAGTTGTTTGCACTGAATGTTCTCCCTCACACCCGTCAGAACTTTGCAATGCAACTTGGTGCTGACAGTCTAACCCTTGGGGATGAATTCATAGCGCACAACCCTCTGAATGCTGAAGAAAAGTGTAAGCAGTGAGCTTGTCACGTACCTAAGGCCTCCATCACGTTAGTTAAAATTCAACTCAAAATGTAGCCACGTAGCGGTCCTTCACATTCCTTTTCATACACACAGATTAGTATCCCTACTTTACATTAGCAACGTATGACAAATTTCCACAACTGCACTTCAGCCTGCCTACATTAAACAGCAGCTGAGCGGCAAAATTTGTTGGTTTGTAAGTCGAGGAAGCGTCATTTTAAATGAGAACATAACCATGTGTATGAGTGAATAACTGAGTCAGTGTTTCTGTGAGTGGAGTAGGTAAACCCTGTGAAATAACAATGACTCACTTTGTATTAATGTACGAGTGTGTGACTGCATAGAGGTAATTCTATATTGTGCCAAAAAAGGAGTGCACCGCACTGGATCCCCTGCGTGATAATGTGGGAAAGTATGCATGATGCATGTAATGTGCACACAACGATCTGCATTTTCAGTATTGTGGGGTAAACTTCTGCACATCGCATGCTCGGGTCTCCTCCTCCATCTCTCAGTCCCTTCCCCCCGTTTGACTACCACAGGGTTTAGAGCCGTTAGCTTCTCTTCTCCTCACCTCTGGAACTCCATCCCAGATATTCATAACACTGACTCTTTCCCCACTTTCATATCCTGTCTCAAAATTCACCTCTTTAAACATGATCATCTTCCACATGAATCCTCTGTTTTTAAATGATTTTATATAGTGTAAACTTGTTCCACTGGCTTCGATATTCGCTTACTTTTTGTTACTGCCGGCTAACTGCACCAAATCAAAATATGATTACATGCCTGTGTTGCATGTGCTACTTGTTTCAGCTGACCTGAGACGGGTGGAACAAGTATTGATTTGGGCAATGATGCTTATTAAATGACTTAAACTATCTCTTTTCATTTATTTCAGAACCACGGTAGTTATTTTTGTACACCTGTGAAACTTGTACTTAACATTTTGACACTAGGTGTTGTCTGAATACATTTCCATCTCATTTGTATGCCCCTGATTGCATATTGAGTGTTTGTGGTTTTGTGATGAAGGGTTCTGATTATGTGTACATAATCTGTAGAAGTCAGCACTGCTCTGTGTTTGCATTTGTGCGTGCTTTTGCGTATATGTGTATAAACACACACACACACACTGCAGCCTTCCAACTTTTTTTCTAATCTCCATGCCTCCCAAGAGAAGAGCTATAGTTAAATATTAAACATCCAATATGGGGGCAATCTACGTAGATGGATAAGAGAAGTTGATTTGTAGTCAAGACACACACTCGCGCTCTCTTTTTCCTCTTTTACAAAAACACACACAGATTTATGCCTGATATCTTCATATTTCTATCTTTTTTTAATATGTATTTTTGTCTCATACAGTCACAGTCTCTCTCGCTCTCTCACTCACTAATGTGCACACACAAAGTGCACAGTGCACAGCAGTTTTTCTCTCTTTAAGTCAAGTCATTGGGCTCAGTATGATACCCATATCATCAAAGCTGTGTTTACTAAGATGGCACCAGTCTGAGTTTCTGACTGTGTGTGCATGCCTGTTTTTTTGGGGTGTCTGATAAGCAAATCTGCTTCTCTTCTGCCCTGTCATCTCCCGATTCCTTTCCTCTCCCTTGCTCAAACATCAGCTTCACCTATATATATATATATATATATATATATATATATATATATATATATATATATATATATATATATATATATATTATATATATTTATATATATTTATATATATCGGTTTTCCTTTCTGCCTCTTTCACCCACACATTCTCTCTCTCATTCTATACTAAACACTGACTAATGAATATTGACTAAGTGTAAACGGAGAGGTGAGGGATGGAGGAAAAGAGGAGGGGGAGGTGGGGTGGATGCTCCTTGAGTGACAGGAGCTTCTGGTCAGTTGATTTCCACTCTGCTTCCTGTAAAGGTCAGATGTCGATGGAGCGTGAACGTGCTCCAGTATTTGTGTGTTTGCATGCGTGAGCACGAGCGCGAGGCTCACAAAGGTTATGGATTAGCTGCCACGGTGCTAACAGGCCACTGTCTGTGCTTTTCACTCTCATGTACAGCTCAGCGAGCACAGTATGACCTGCATGACAGAGTTGGACTGTCTCTGTAATTTCAGCACACGTCTTACAAATTACGGCCAAAACTGTAGGCCCAAGCAACCCTCATTTACATGTTTCATTTAGTTTTTTGTAAAATGTTGCAAAGGACCAATTGATCAAGGCATCAAGACAAATGAGAGCTAGGAGTAATGGGAGTTTCTGTTGCTGAAAAATCCAGTGGAATAATATCCAATAATTATGGCTTATTCTCCCAAAATATTCAGCATATCCAGACCTCTGCTGCCTACCTGCTTAGTCATTCAGAAATATGTATGTAGCCAGCTGCTTCAGCCTCTGGGCCTGAAGAGGAAGGGAGGGTCGGATGCGAGTAAGCCTCAAAACTACAGCTCTGTCTGCAGGCAATAGGTCAGGCACTCGACACTATAGCTTACAATAAACCTGCCATCAGATGGAAGCAGGGGCAGACATTTTGCCTGTGTATTTTATTGTACAATAGGCATTATTTGGACAGTAAAACACTGGGAGTCAAAACTGAAATAAGACAAAGAGACAAGTGAGAAATGTGAACAGCATATTGTAAAGATTAGAGGGTGAAAAAGCCAAAAGATGAGGAAACAGTAAACAGAGAGGGCGCAAAGACAGGAAGCTAAACAGAGTTCAGGTTTCAGTGTGCGGAGGAATGAGGTCTTCTAGTATCCTCTTACAATAAACAGAAACCAAAGTGTTCATGTTCTTTGTGTGGAAGATGTCTCTGTGATGTCTCACAGTAGCAAAAGTGCCCGAAATTTTATCGCTTTTCCCTCCTCCTCCTCATATCTTCTGTCTAAATCTTTTTTTTTTTTTTTTACGTTCCGCTAATCTCTGTGTCAAGGAAAAACAAAAAGAAAAAAAACCTACAAAACTGGGCTGGTGTGTGTGTGTGTGTGTGTGTGTGACAAATCAACAAGAGACAGGGACAGAGAAGGTGTATCCCGATATTAAGTCCTCTCCTGCATCTGGTGCGGTAAGGAACCATCTTTCACGGACACACAGGCTCACTGCCTGGCAACGGCAGATGGACAGATAAGCTTCAGTCCTTCAGCCACACCTTCTTCTTACTATTCCCTCCGCTTCCTTGTACAAAAATATTCAGATTTGATTGCATTTTCAGTATTTCTCTGCAACTCAGTTCAGCAAAGAGTTAAATGTGGGGGGATCAGTGCAATTTGGGATTAAAATAACGTAGCATGAATTTAAAAAATACTGAGGAGTCAGTCATAGTGCAGATCATCTGCTGAATGACACTGATATTAAGAATGAAACATAGACTCGAATGCTCAAGATGCACAAGCGGTAGCACAAGTAACTACAGGAAGACGTCTCAACACAGTGGTATTGAAACGGTGTCAGATTTTGAATCCTATCAATCCCACTGGAACACTTTTGTGTAGTGTTGAGTGAATCCTCCATGTGAACTGATATCTGCAGCTCACTGACAAGCTACATATCAATAGTGCCACAATTTACAAGAAAGCTCTAACCTTGTCTTTACCACACTTCAAAACGGGAAAAAAATGGATATTAATAAAAAAATCACTGGAACTTGATTTGATTAAAAACTGGCTTTTAAAAATTAATGTAGGCAAGATTTTGCTCATCAGTTTTGGCACGTGTTTTTATTGGTTATGACACTTTTGTGAGCTCGCACAGTTGCCACAGTTGGAATTCTAAAAAATGAATTTGACCTTTTTTTTCCTGCCAAAATTCAGACTGAATAATTTAACTGCAACTATTCACATGAAATATCTCCTCACTTCCAAAAGCCCCGTTTTTTTCATGAGATGAAGTGCATTTAGTTTTTAAACTTAAATTCATTTCTGGCTACGAGCTGCAAAAACAACACTGGCGTATTATTTTGACATCCAGTAGAAACTCTGAACCTCCTAATGTCTCCTTTTTTGTCTGTGAGATCTAAAAACAGACAAATCACGGACCCAGATGTCAAATAATCCGATTGGTGACACAAGAAAAGCAATATCTGTATGCAGGCTGAACCATATTGGCATTTTTGTCAAAAGTCTGTTATTGTGACAGCGCTGCTGCAATCCCCAAATTTCTCTCCCTTTTGGTCTATCCTCCTCCCCCTCTCCCACAGTTCCTTGGCCTCCTTTGCCAATACACAGACACACCTCAGAGTGCTTCAAGTATTAGTCATCCACCAGGGCTCTGACATGCAGGCTAACTGCCAGCTTTCTCGAGACGCTCGCAGAAAAAGACAAGGCAGTTCCTTTTACTGTATCAAAAGCCACCATTCCTCTGTGTCTCTTTGCTATCTAGCTGCAGACTCACTAATGGATTTTCTGCCATGCAGCTTTGTCTTCCTCAGTTACCGAGAGTCATTAGGGCCGACCTCTGAAAGGGGACAAGGGGTGATTTCTTTGGATGAAACTGGTCACCGTTTCCTCTGGGCTAACAATGAAACTCTTCAGCTAGTATAATGAACTGTTTATAATTTCCCTTTACAACCACATTAAGCTTAAAAGTTCGTCATTCTAATGTGCCATACAGAGAAAACACACATTATTCATTTTTAAAAAAGCATGTAATTCACATACTGCATGTGGTCTTTAACAAAAATAGGATTACATCAAGTCAGAAACCCTCACCTGTATGTCAACATCCTTCACAGCATAAACAAAACTAGGACCACCTGCTACCAGGGGGGTAAGTTATTATACACTCCTATCATTGCTCACAATTTGCTGAGCTGTAAGTTTGACTCATAAATAGCATAACAAACTTGTTATATCATTTTTCGTAAAAACAAGAAAACAGAAATCCTTTCGAAATATTTGTGAAAACTTAACTCAACTGGAAATGACTGAATTCAAGGTTTTTTTTTACCCAGATTTGAGCCGGCACTCTGGATTTTTCTGAGATGTTGGAAAGTAATCAAGCATTAACACTGAAAATGTGACTACAACAATAATTATGTCATAGCATCAAAAATTTATTTTTTATTAAAGAGCTGCCCAAACTAGTGAATTAAAATATACAAAAACATTGGAAATTTATTTTTGGTAATAACCAGTGATGTTAATTCAGTGCAGCTCTGGCATAAACCTTACACTGGGGGGTGCTGGTCTAGTAAATCTTTCCTTTTTTTGTATATTTATTATTGAAGAAATATTAAGAAAACGTAAAAATGTGCTGTGCATCATTCTGTTTTATGTATTTGAGCTTGCACCCAATATATAATATACCCAGTGTGAACAATTTCCAGTTTCTGCGAGACCGTTCTCACGCTATAATAAGATATTTTCATGTTAGGGTGGCATATTTCTCTCATTACTGGATACTGGATAATTACAGCTTCTCTAGTTACCGCCGCTTTTTATTTAATTAAAATTGGGACCGCAGTTTTTATTCTTCTGTGTAGGCCACCTCATTCTTTTTTTTAAATTATTTTTTATCTTCTTTGCTTTTTTATGTTGCTTGATTTTTCTTTTGCCTTTTATATAAAGCACACGAATGTTTGCTGAATGATGCTACAGAAATAAACTTGGATTACCTTGGTGATTAACCTGCTTAATGAGAAATTGTTCTTACGTCACATCTCTCATTATTACACACACAAAAAAATCCAATTAAAGCTATTTTTCTTTGTTACTCAGGAATGTGTTATTATCTGTATGTAGTAAAAGTTTGCAGAAAAAAAATATGCACATTCCTAAAATGTATTCACCGATACAAGTGTTTGCACCGTTATCGCATGTTCGCCCACTTGCATACTTTTGTCTGCTTCGTTTAAACCCTCACACCGCTGTATTCCCATCATTCTCTAGTTTTTATCCCTGTTTACATTATAAAGGTCCTGAACTCTGCTAGACGAGCCACATATCCAGTCCAGCCCTTTCTGTTGTTGGTTCTGGACTCAGTACTTTGCTGCATAGTCGTCCATCATGTACACAAATATACTGACCACCAGGAACCCTATCATTACACACGATCCCTTCTCTGGTGAGCATGTGCACTAGCTTCTTTTAATATCACTCTATTCTCCTCATTGCCTCTTTGTCTTTATCGCTTCCTTGTCCTCTGTCTCTCATTAATTACACAAAGACGGGAGGACTAAGCTTTCTAATCTGATGGGCACGACCCCAGCTCAAGCTGATCCCTTCCTTAATGCTTTTACTTATACCTCAATACAGAGCTTACACACACACACAAACACATCTACAGGCATAGCTGACACACCAACAGTCACAAACAGATCCACAGGAAAAAGGGATTTGCATATTTAATCATGTATTATATCAAATAAAAGGCAGACAAAGTGGATCTGTCATTATATGATTTATAATGTGTGTTTAACTTTCAAGGCTCGTAAAAGTTGTTCCAAGGATTTTATAAATGTTGCAGAGAACTATGTAACCGTTCTCTTGAAAAGTGGACAAACCGATGAAACCAAAGAGCCGAAATGGAAAGGGATTTTTATTTTTACCTCCTGCATCCATTTAATAACAGAATTGTGGTTTTATGCAGATTACAGCTACATTAAATACTGCATTTAAAGTAGTTCCAGCAAGGCTTATCAACGTGCTTTTCGCTAAATCTGTTTAATGTACCCTTAATTTTTACAAAACCCATGTTTTCCATGTTTAGCTTAAATGATTAAATAAAAAGAGCAGCATAAAATATTCCAGTTTTTAAGCAAAAAGCCCCTGAAAGTATGAGAAAAGACAGCAGCTTAAAATTCGGATTTATTTGTACAAGCTCGGCATACATACACAGAGGGAAAGACCAACTGCAACTGGTGGTATTTTGCTCTGCATTGGCTTTTAAAATTGTTTCTATTTTCTATACCCAAAGATATTCTGACATGTTAGGGCCAGCATTTAATATTCCATCTCTGTATTTCAGAGGTGCACAAAATAAAATGTCCTGTGAGGTTACAGTGTTTCTCTGGGCATTAACTTGGGGGTCAGTTACATGAGGAAGAGCGAGGGTGTGACAAACTTCATCATGTGGGGTTTCTGGTTAAATATAGAAATGGGAGCACAGCTGTCTGTCCATTAGGCTAAAAGCACAGCAGGACAGGAACACAACCATAAAGACATTGGCCTGCTTTTTCTCTGAATGATGAGGACGAGTAAAAAAAAAGAAAAAGGAAAAAGACAGAAAAAAAGGATTCACATATCTGCGAGACTAAGTGGTGACACTGAAAAAAGGGCGGAAGGACGAACAAAAAAAGGAAACTCAGGACAACTAACACAGTTTGGGTTGATTTGAAGACTTGCAGGTGTCTGTATTAAACTAAAACAATAGAAGTCTTTTATATTACTGATAAGGCTAAATTATCGTTGAAGTGAGGAGAATTTGGACCAGTTAATTATGTCATCACTTAAGGTCAAAAGTGCAATGTCATCTAAATCTCACACCTTGTGTTTATAGAGCATCAAACATAGACTAGTTTGACATTTTAAGGAATACATTATTTGCTTTCTGGCACCTGCTATGGTATGACTGCTGTGGTAGACTTATACCAGATTTACCTTATTTTTACATACAGTAGCTGTCGCTGTCTTCGACTTTACAGGATCCCTTTATTCGTGCATCATCGTTACACATTTTATCACCCATTTCAAGTGAGAAGTTGGAAATCTTGAGTTACCTCTCAGACTTTCCAGTTGGAATATCCGACTGATGGCAGCGGGTAACTAATGGAGCAAGAAGCTGGGTACAGCCTGGACAGGTCGCCACTCAATTTAGAATCACCAATTAACCTAACTCCACCCGGAGACAGCTCATGCAGACACAGGGAGAACATGCAAACTCCATGCACACTATTCAGTTTATTTTGTATTTAACAGCTAATGTATACACTTTTATAGACTTTTGTTCTAGCATTAAATAAGATAAGATGCAACACACCCGCTGAAACTAGTAGATAAGCAGAATGTGTTACCTTTCATCCAGTTTGTATTGCTTTTTACCCCGTGCATATTGAGTCTTAAAGCTAAGATATGCTGAAATGCTAACGGATTGCTGGTAAAGGCGCTTAAATGAAAGTGGTATTGATGTAACTACTAACAAAAAAAGCAAGTGAGCATATTTCCCAAGAAACCTTTGTCCCTGGGTTTCTTAATAGGATACTCCAGTCACTCAAAAAGCATTTCGTCTGTTCTTGAACTCATAGAAGAGCAAGAAAAAGACATAGAAATTCTTCACAGAGGAAAGAAAGAAAAATCTACCATGACAGTAGAAATATTCGGGTCTATTTCGAATAAGAAGAAGAATTTTGCAGATGTAAGTTTTAGCTCACTGGAGAAAGAAAGGTGACACAAATTTAAAAAGTAAACAGGTTGCTTCATCATTTAAAAGAAAGGTTACATACATATAACTGCACTCAGCACATACAGGTATAATATTTTTGCACCGAGGAAGTGCTTTACTCTGCTTGTGAAGAGGAATACTAGACGAGCAAGATGAAACTAAGAGAAAACAACGTCCGACAGGAACAGAAAATAAAACCCAACATGTTTCAAGGTAGGGAAAAAAGAAAGAGAAAAAGTCAGTGTCTCTATGCCTGGCCGCCTCCCCCAGCGTGCAGTAGGTGTCTGCTGCAAGTCTAGCGTGACTGATCCGAAATCAGGTTTTCAGCCTATAAATATAGAGCAGAGCAAGGCGAGGATACTTCCACTTCTGCTGTTTTTCTCACCATGCAAGTGCGTAGGCCACAACCCCACTTTCATGTTCCATTATGGCTGGATACTTTACGCCGCGTGCCCATCCCAGAGTGAGCAAAGGAGGATGGTGACAGTGGGTCTCGGAAAACACTAAAAAATTTGTGTTTTTTTTCCATTACTTTGCTTCATAAGTAATGATGTTGGGAGAGATGGATACAGGAGGGAAGGAAGAGAGATAGGCGTAAGCTGGAAGCAGCAGCAGCCAACACTCGTCAAGACGGTCTTTTGGGTGAGACGAGATAGGAATTATTTATAGTGAATTTACACATCAATGACAGTTTTCTCCCCCTTATGATTCCTCTGCTGCATGCTGAAAATAAAATGTGTTAGGAACTTATATGGATGGCTGGAAATTGTACATTTGTCAGCGTGTACATGTGTATGTACGAAGGACAGGCAGATAAAATGTGTGCACGTGTTACCCTCTGCCTTTAATTGTGTACTGTAACCACAGGGAAGAGCCAACAAATGCTTTGTTTGTCTCCTGCTTGCCTGCGAATAGCCAAATTTTGGAGCTTGCGATGAGACAAGCCAACTGGCACCTCGCTGCGTTGTCTATTAACAGCGGAACACGCGCACACACAAAAACCATCAACTGCACCACTGTCATTGCTGGACCGCCTATGGACTTTTCAACTCGACAAACAACAGACATTACATCAGGGAGAGCAAAGCTGCTTTTGAGAGCACAGTGTCAAACACACTGTCATTAAAGCTATTTTAGCTCTCAGCAAATACTCCTGCATATAGACAAGCAGCTGTACTAATAGCAGTGGTTGAAACGCCCATGCACAGGTGGGGACACAATGGGTATGGCTGTCATGCAGCAGCTCCTTTTGAAGTTAAACAGGGAAAGTTTGAACTTGCAGAGACTATAGGACCATTAGTGTATATACATAAAACCCTCCTTTCATGCACTCACAAAGGTCTAAATAGCTTTTCTGTTAGCATAAAGGCCATGGCATGTATATTCTCCCTGCTGAAGTACAAACATATTGTGGAAACTCAACCGCAAGAGTTTCCAAATTCAGTTTAAACACTGGTCCCACTTGCTTTATTTTCTATATACATGAACATTAAATCACAAGAGATTAACTGCCACCCTGCAAAAATAGAGAATGAATCCCATTTTGCACTTCAAATGGCACTGACCTTATGCTTTACGACAAAACATGAAACAGTGGACGGCTGCATGTTTTATGGAGCCATCTCTAAATAGAGCCTCTATTCATAAAGTCTGCCCATTTATCGTAAACCTTCACGGTCAAATAAGTGGGATTGACTCTTCCAACTGGCTTGGCTAAACTTATGATTGAATGTCTGTGACCGTTGGGTGTTCTGCAAAGAAGTTTTTTGCACTGATTTGGCAAGTTGTGATTAATGACTGTTTCAGAGGAATAATATGTAACGGTTTCATATTTGGCTCCAAAGCCATTTTGATGGTACACTTACGCGTGATAAGGTGAATGGCATTGCTTTCTTTCTTTTGACGTAATCTAACGTGCGTGCACGGGTGTGATACCACAAGGTACATAGATAGATACAAGGCTCTGCTGGTGCAATGAGCATGGAGTCAAGAGAGAGTGGTGTAAACAGAAAGGGGAAGCCAGCTGGGCTGTTACCAGAGCTAAAGGTTAGCATAACCACAGTCGGGTGACTATTCCTTTACCTTTTCCAGCAAACTTTCACACACATAAGTAAGTAGTAAATCAGACTCTGCGTGACAGTCGATTTCCAGGTGGGCCGAAACTCCTGGACACAGAAAACCAGTGGAAATCGACGCATCATAAATACATTTTCATAGACTACTCTCTGATTAGCATCAACCATCCAACTGAAAAGAGAAACCTTACATGTCACTGGATCAAATATGCATTTGATTCCCAAGCAAAACATAACTTAGTACATGGTGGAGAAACCCTTGTTTGGAAACACAGCAGTAAGAAGTTCCTTGTAGTTGGTTTGCACCAAGTTTGCACGTCTCAGGATGCGAAAGGCAAGGTGGGAAGGAGAGTGGTGCTAAGTGAAATGACTTTTGGGAAGCAAGTGTAACTCAGAGGATGCACACCTAACACTAAATTGCCTGATATGAATTTTAAAATTGCAGGGGGGTATAGAGATGATGGATTTGTGTTTGTTAATCGAATGTTATTTTTTACAGAATCCTGTCATTACCACATGTGGCCACAGAGGCCACTGTTACCACTGTTGAGCAAATTCTACATTCACTGCATTGTGAAAATTAGATTGGAATCTACTTTTTTCATATTTCCATTCAGTGGAGTGTTACATATTTCAGATGATTTGGAGATTGTGGCATAACAAAAATGCAGAGGAACAGCTCAGGTCGAGCGGTTTGGGGAGAGGCAAGGCTGAGATGACTCGGATATGTGCAGAGGAGGGATAACGGATATTGGAAGATATGCAGAGGTTTGGTGTGACAGAGGAGGAAGCTAGAGGTAGCGTGAGATGCAGGCGGATGATATGCTGTGGTCAGCATCTGAAAGAAAAAGGTTTTTGGTCACGTAGTTTAACTATTTTCAGATCACTATTCTTCTTCTCACTAACTTTGTTTCATGTTCAGGGGTATTTCCAGTTGGTTGGAGGACTTGCAAATCTTAAACTGCACTGCTATTACATATAGAACATTAAAAAAATGGAAAACAGTATACAAAGATTTAGCATGAATGAAAACATCACTTGTAATTTTATTCCTCCATGATTTGCAAAACACCAAAGTGAAACATGCGCTATAATTGCACGATATTAACTCAGACAGACTTTTTTTCTGATGAGAGGGGGATTGTTATGCATTGTTGAGTGGGACTACTTAAGATCGTTGAGGAAAATTCTCTGCTGAGACTCCCTAGTGTGAACATAATCTGCTTCTGTGATATTTCATCCTCTATTAATAGTCACACGGTTTAGGGGTTTTTGCATATTTCATTCAGATGTGTTCTGCACCCAATGCCATCGCAAAACTGTGAGTCATGATCAAGTACAGCTTAACACTGATCTGTCCATGTAGACTGTTATTATTAAGCAATCTGTTAGACTCGAGCACAAGCATGACGTCTGGACACATAAAAGGAAAATAACAAAATCTGCAGGTGTTCCTGGATGGTGAAAATTGAAATGACATTCCTCAGATAAAATGGGAAAAATATATATTTTTAAGGAAATAAAGCTAACATCTAAAAATGTTCTGCTTGACGGTTTTCACCTATGGAACATATTTGGTAGACACACACAGGGCTTATATTTTCGAGAGGGTTTAAAGGATATGGGAGCTTGCTGTGACCCTTTCACCGGTGAAGGATATTGAATGGACAAAAGACGGTCTGAAGTGGGCTTGCTACAGACGTGTGCAGACAAGTGGAGCGGAGAAGAGAGAGGACCAACTACACTGAAACAGACAGTGTGGGATAGGCAGAGAACAGATGTGTTCCCTTTGTAGGGGCCATAAACGTGAGCCATTCAACTTTGAAGATGGCTGAAGGGCACCGAGCGCTGTAAATAAAAGTGTGAAGACAGAGGATACGATAAAAAATGGCTGCATTGCAACAGGAGGACAGAAAATGCAAAAGACAAAACGCGCTGTGATGCAGGAAGAGGGTAGAAGTGCAAGAATTAAAGCGAGCAGGGTGGAAAGAAGGAGAAGGAGCAGTGGGCAGACTAACTGGTCTCTTTTCAACAGCAAATGTGCGCTCGGTGAAATCCATCACTGAAGGTACGGATGGCAGCTCATCTACTCTGCAGCCTTTGTTTTATGGCGTTGACACCAACACCGCTGCTGTGTTTTCATCAGTCAGGGCCCTGACACCAGCCCAAGGAGTCGCACATAAACAAGCATACGCGTGGGCAAGGATTTCAGCGCATCTGCATATTTATGTACGTCTGTGTTTGTGTGCGAGCTCACACTTGTTAGTCCCTACCTGGTTGTAATGAGTGATGCAGTGTTTCCCGAGATCTAAAGATTAGTGAGCTAGACGCTACAGCAGATGAACAAAAAAAAGAAAGAAAGAACGAAGCCGCAGCACCGTCGGCCCCTGATTAAATCCTTAAAATACTCAAGTAATCTATATAAGAACCTCAGTGTGAGGCCGCCATGGATTTTTTCATTTCTAGTGTGGGGGATTATAGTTTTTCTTTGTGGCACAGGCCTTGCAGCTCCGAGGAGTTTGCATTTCAAGCACTAATTCTTCATGCTCTAAGGACAGCAGCAATATTTCCTAAAGAAACTCCCTGGGGTGTTTATTTAGGCCACAGATACAATAGGTAGTACCATGTTCAGAACTTACAGAATTGCAGAGGTACACCTTTAAAGAAAATGCCTTTCATTTTCTCCTGTAGCTGTGTGTAACAAAACGGGTAATTACTCCTGGTGCATGAAAATAACTTTTCATGTATTTTTTTTTAATACAGAGAGCAGATTAATTACTTGCATTTCAGAAACACAAGTCTTTAATTAAGCAGAAACGATGCATTCTATTTCATTCTATTCTATTTTTAAATCCAATGGTCTTCATTCAGTATATTATACCACGCACTTGTGTATGAGCTAACATGTGTCATATGTCATTAGGGCTGCCACAACGATTATTTTGATAGTCGACTAGTCACCGATTATTTTTGCGATTAGTCGACTAATCAGATCATGCATCCATTGGACGTAAAACGTACAGCTTATTGCACCAGCATGCGTCTGTGTAAAAACTTTAACTTTAATCTCAGCCAAACCGATTTACTCAGGAACAAATAAAATACAGAAAAAACCAAACAATAACATTTTTAAGTTATCTAAATGACTTATATATCATGTTTAACCTGAGTAGCGAAACACGGCGGTGGGTTTGAAGACGTTTTGCCAGGAGTCCGGTGTTCTCACCGGCTCTAGTGAGCCTTGAAGCCCGGCAAGCTATCGAGCTGGTGGGTAACAGACGTCCTCCGAAAACGTCGGAGCGCTTTTGAAAATAAGTGGGGTCTTGATAAATTCAGCAGATATTTGAGGTTTACACAGCTACATTCTCGCCTGAAAATATGATAAATGTTTATTTTGTGACCTAGAAAGAATAATAAGAGTAATATTAAAACTAACTAGCTACCGCCATTGTTGGAAATTGAGCTGGGCCGCGCTATGAATTCTGGGACACAGCTTCTTCTTCGGGGTTTAACGGCAGCTGGCATCCTTGTACATGCAGTGCTGCCATCTTCTGTTTCAGTCCGTTATTACACTCCTAAATCCTACTACTTATTCCTGCGTCTTTAAGGGATCATGCTTCAAACGACGCGTCGACTATTAAATTAATCGTCGACGATTTTGATAGTCGACGTAATCGTGACTAGTCGACTAATCGTGGCAGCCCTATATGTCATATAGTCAAAGTAATAAGAATGTTGATTCCAACAGTTATATTGTAAGGTAAAGTCCTTACAACAACACAGAGAAAACCCAATCAGACGACCCCTTTTAAGCAAAACTTGGTGACAGTGGGAAGGAAAAACTCCCTCTTACTCCCTTTTACTTTTGTCATTCAACCCCAAACTGTTGTAATGATGCAGGGGACAGCATCCGTCCCAGAGTCCTTGCTTTTCTTGATGATGATTGTGGTTCTGCAGAATGGATCTGGTGCCAGACTGTCTCTGTAATGGTACGTGTTTGTGCGCTCGTTATGTTCAAGAATTGTGAAGGTTCATGACATCATAAGATTTGCTTTATTATCACAGAGCTAACCTACTGAGAGCTAAGTGTAGATTGAAATGTCATCATTAAAATTAGTTTTGATTATGTTGAATGGTGACCTTTATCTGAAATAAATAGAGCATCCCTGTTGTGTTTGAGCTGCGCTCTGAGAAGAAACTAAACAAAAAATTCCAATGTATGTATATATATATATATATATATGTATATATATATATATATATATATATATATATATATATATATATATATATATATATAAACACCCAGCACGCCCATGCGGGCGGTTTATCCTTCAAGCTCGGGTCCTCTACCAGAGGCCTGGGAGCTTGAGGGTCCTGCGCAGTATCTTAGCTGTTCCCAGGACTGCGCTCTTCTGGACAGAGATCTCCGATGTTGTTCCCGGGATCTGCTGGAGCCACTCGCCTAGCTTGGGAGTCACCGCACCTAGTGCTCCGATTACCACGGGGACCACCGTTACCTTCACCCTCCACATCCTCTTGAGCTCTTCTCTGAGCCCTTGGTATTTCTCCAGCTTCTCGTGTTCCTTCTTCCTGATATTGCTGTCATTCGGAACCGCTACATCGATCACTACGGCCCTCTTCTTCTGTTTGTCTACCACCACTATGTCCGGTTGGTTAGCCACCACCATTTTGTCCGTCTGTATCTGGAAGTCCCACAGGATCTTAGCTCGGTCATTCTCCACCACCCTTGGGGGCATCTCCCATTTTGACCTCGGGACTTCCAGGTTATACTCGGCACAGATGTTCCTGTACACTATGCCGGCCACTTGGTTATGGCGTTCCATGTATGCCTTGCCTGCTAGCATCTTGCACCCTGCTGTTATGTGCTGGATTGTCTCTGGGGCATCTTTACACAGCCTGCACCTGGGGTCTTGCCTGGTGTGATAGACCCCAGCCTCTATGGATCTTGTACTCAGAGCTTGTTCTTGTGCTGCCATGATTAGTGCCTCTGTGCTGTCTTTCAGTCCAGCTTTGTCCAGCCACTGGTAGGATTTCTGGATATCAGCCACCTCCTCTATCTGCCGGTGGTACATACCGTGCAGGGGCCTGTCCTTCCATGATGGTTCCTCGTCTCCCTCCTCTTTCTTGGGTTTCTGCTGCCTGAGGTATTCACTGAGCACTCGGTCAGTTGGGGCCATCTTCCCAATGTATTCTTGGATGTTCTTGGATTCTTGGATTCATTCATCCAAGAATATATATATATATATATATATATATATATATATATATATATATATATATATATATATATATATATATATATGTATGTATGTATGTATGTATGTATGTGTATATATATATATATATGTATATATATATATATATATATATACACACACACACATAACATATATATAACACACACACACATAACATATATATAACTCTTATATGCCCTGTTGTTTTTATCCCCATTGTACAGATCATTTCAATGTACTCCTTGGGTCTTTCTGGCTCTGACCATATTCTCCATTCCTGATATTTTTCCAACATAGAGCATAGCACAAATGGAAAAAGGCTAAAACATTTGTGCATGCAGTGTCACGAGTCCTTCCACTAATGCATGCTGACTGATTGCATGTGTTTTCCAAACAAGACACCAGGCATGAGGTGATTACATGTGGTGCAGTGGTTAAAGGAAGACAACAGCTTGGTGTTCTGAAGGCTTTTCAGTTACTCAGATTACTACATTGAACCTGCCTATTTGTGTGTGTGAGTCGCTCGTAGAGTACAGAAGCCATCTGGCAAAGATTAGGGAAGCGATACGAAAAAAAAGAAGAAACTATTTATTGTTGCGCTACTTTTTTCTGCCTTTCTTATCCTGATTTATGTTTCATTACTTCTGATTTGTCCTGTGATTCCCATTCAGGGCACTTCAGTGATTGCCATGAATCACTGATGTACAGCGATCCTGCAAATCTGAAAAGTTATGGCTTATCTTATTGTGTCTTTGTTTATAAAATTTAGGCCTCATTGGACCAGTAAATCTAACGCTTCTCTATGTGATTGTTTCTCTGTGTGGAGTATATGAGATCCTGTATAACATTATAAGATCAGTATATAAGCTCCTGTAACACAGACTGCTCAATAAAAGGACAAAACACAAGGGCTTATATCAATAGAAACAGTCATATTTTAAATATGTTGGTTTGTGTGTGCGCGTGTGTTTGGCTGTGTGTGTGCTGCAGGGCAACAGTGATCAGTGTGTGCATGTGTCTGCAAGCATTCGTCCCTACTTGATCAGTTTTACTGCTTCCAGGCAGAAACACCATCAGCCACAGACTCTTACGAGGTCGCCCGCTTCTCTGCATCGCAACAAAACAAACAAGCACACATAAACACACTCACACACATACAGCTCGACCAGGCACACAATACACACGCACACACACATTACAAAATAAACTGCAAAGCATGTGACCCCAATTGATCTAGACACACAGTGACCTCAGGATTTACAATGACCCAAACACATCACAACCTACCCCCCCCCCCCCCCCCCCCACACACACACACACACACACACACACTTTTGTGGGAGACGTATGGAATGTCTGGAATTTGCTTAGCAGTAGATAATTTAGTGGAATTCCTATCACATCTTTCTGTGTGTGTGAGTTTGTGTGAGTCAGGCGCATTGTTATTGTTGTTGGGTATGTGGCTGTATTTGTTTATTTCGATCCATATTAAATGCACAATAGGTCAGTATGGATAGTTGCCTTTACTTTAGGATTTACACAACTATTTGGATGCTATTAGAAACAATTATGAATATGTATACTACTGTGTTTGGTTAAAGGCTAATGGACATGCAGTTCTTAAAGCTGGACACAAAATACAATTACCCCAACTTAGCATTAAGCAGCCAGGCTAGCCATTTCCTCTATTTTCTCCTCTTTATGCTAACAAACCCGATCATCTCTTGGCTTCTATATTACACTGAATGGACAAAGTTGAGAGCGTTATTGATCTTCTCATCTAATGCTTGAAAACCTATAAGTGAATTTCCCAGAATCAAATGATTCCTTCAATGCCAAGTTTCCTCCACTGATATAATGTTCTCTCCCCTTTATAGCCTGTTTCTATGGTCAAAAAAGCAGAGCATGAACCAGACTTCAGATAACAGGCATGACGACAGACTTTAAAAGCTATTGGCTTCCTGAGTCACTAAGCTTAGAGCTCCTGCCTGACACGGGTCGCAAGATAAATCTGTAGGATCATAGAAAAAGAGAAGAAAAAAGCTTTTTCAATACAAATTCATATTTAATCGTATAATAATCGTCTAATCTTTACTTTGTTCTAAATAATAAAAGTTGTTAAATTCTGCCCAGCATTCATACAGTTCCCCATCTGTCTAAAAATATAGCACATTTATTTGATTGTATATTTTCTTTCTAGTCTCATTACTTTGAAGGCAGTGTCACCCTTGTCTCTAGGGTTCAGCTATTGCTTCCTGTGTTACTACACTGCCTTTTTATAGAGAACAATTTCTCCACTAAAAATAGCTACGATGAACTACGTTAACAGGAGCAATGTGAGTAATGCAAGTTTTCTCAACCGCCTGCATCACTGGTACAACAAGGAATGACAAAGGTTACAGCTTGCAGCAGCCCCGCGGTGGCCTTTGAAGTTCACTATAAGGTTGTTGTCTCTTCAAGGACGGCGAAAGGTCAGCTCCCCCAGACAGCGGGCTGGTGATAATGCAACCATAGGTTTTCTTTTCTAACAAAAGACTTTTGAGAATAGCAACAACATTGGTTCCTGTTCCATTTACTACACTCAGAAGTGATTTGTATCCTTCACAAATTAGTACAGTTAGTTTACCTTTTCATAAAACTTTAAGCTGATAAATCTGAATTGTTCCATTTCGACATGAGATTTGATATAAGACATGGCATAGGCTAACTGGTCATTCTAAATTAGCTGTGAACTATTTTCTCTGAGATATACTGAGATATACTGGATCTCACCAGTTACCAGCTGATTATCAGATTAATTGCTTGCATTTCAGAAACACAAGTCTTTAATCAAGCAGAAATGATGCATTCTATTTCAGCTTTTAAATCCAATAGTCTTCATTCAATATATTATACCACAAACTTGTGTATGAGCTAACATGTGTCATATGTCATATGGCCAAAGTAATAAGAATGTTGATTCCTATTACTTTGGGACAGACAAACCTAGTTCTATCATTATAAAAATGTATCTACATTCATTTATCTTACTTTTCTTCTTCATATATGTCTTTGATTTTTGTAGGCTAGCCCCCAACTAGACTCAAACCTGTTCAATAACAGATTGTTATTGTGTGGCCCAGCCTCAGAAGGAGCAGACTGCAAAACATTCTGGTTGTTACAGGGAACATTTTTTGCACCATTTTCCACTCTCAAGCTAACCTTGAAGTTTTATCTCTTCGGCATTTTAAGCCTGGGCTGATAGTGATATTTATGTGTAAACAGGACACTGCTTCTGGATCAAAGTAATTTCTTACATGTTTTTTTTTCTTTTTAACTAAAACTCCTTCCTGCCAATGAGGTTTGACATGATAAATGATAGAAAAGCAACGAAGCTATAAAACAGATGGTATTTTTCAGTGGAATTCTAACACAAACGGTGGATTTTACTTTTTTTTTCTTTTCTTGTGATAGCACTGTAATTTGGGCTGCTAAACAGCATGTCATCTTTATCATCTACACTCAAAGCCTCTTTTGATACATAACACCAGCGCTCTTCAGCTGCAAGCTCAGCAAGGGTCAGCCAGTCTTAGATAAATATTGTGGCACTTAGAATTAACTATATACTCTACTGTCAATGTGAAGTCTGAGTTGATACCTAAATTAAACGGACATTACAAATGCAATGACTACTAAAATTCATGGTTTGTTTCTTTCGCTGATTTTATACAACAACAATTATAATTGTGATTCAAACACAATCTCTCTTGTGTTCTATGGAGGAGCACACCCAAAAATCCTTTAATTATCGATGCCCTTTTCATGCTGTCATTTAATTTGTGGTATAAAATACGAAGGATCACGCTGATAACTTTTATACAAACAGCAGCTCGAATGCAGAGCTTGCAGTAGTAGTGATGGGTCGTTCGCGAACGAAATGGCTCTTAGAGCCAGCTCTTTGACGTGAACGACGCGAGCCGGCTCCTTATCGCGAGCCGTCACGTGGGTTTTTTTTTTTCTTTCTTTCTCTCAGCCTCTCTCTCGCACTTTTTTTCCGCTTCACTCTGCACGCGAGCCTTGTGCTTTACGCTGGGCAGAGGGGGGAGGGGCGGTAGTTACACTCAGTAGCACAGGAACAGAGCCAGAGAGAGAGAAAGAGAGGCAGGGACAACAACATTAGAAAGGTATAGTAATCATCCACAACTATTTTCGGTTGCAGATGATAAAGGATTGAGAAAGTTTATTCATGCAGGTCCATATGACAGAGAATATGCATGTTCTTTTAGTTTTCATATTATAATTTATATTTAATTGTGTTGTGGTTTGCAGTGTTTTGTGTTCTTTTCACTTTAAATTTGTGAAAGGAAAAAGCTGAAAATTTAAATAGTTAAAACTTGAAATGTGAATAGTTGATTTTTGTATTATATGATTTATTTATTACATTTTATGTGGAGTGAATAAATAAAAGTATATTTACGGTGGCCCCTAGAGACAAAGCACATACAAACTTCAAATCACGTACGAACTCTGAAGCATGTACAAACTCCAAAACACGTAAAAACTCCAAAACACGTAAAAACACGTACAAACTCCGAAGCACGTAAAAACTCAGAAGCATATAAAAACTCAAAACACGTACAAAAGACAACAGAAGTGCTCCAGGATGCTGGGCGCAGTGTTGAGCCTTTGTTATCTTGTGGCTACACAAGCCAGCAAGTACCAACGACCGGATTTGGTGTGTGGTAATAACAGGTAAATGAACTTTTTTTTAAATTATTTGAATATATATATGAGTGCCTGTGTATAAATACACAAACAATACACACATGCTTTCAATTGTGTAATTTAAGTGATCTAGTAGCTCGGCTTTGGAAGTTCAGTTCATGCTAGAAATGTGTTTTGGAGTTTGTACGTGTTTTGTCTCTAGGGGCCACCGCATATATTTATATATAAACATATATAAATAAAACCACTTGTTTTTATGTTAGTAATTCCTTTTGTGCATAATTTTATATTATTGTTAATAATAAATTAATTAAAGCAACAAAACAACCTGAAGAGCCGGATCTCTAAAAAGAGCCGGAAATCCCATCACTATGCAGTAGTGGAACTGAAACTTAACCTGGAGGTCTAAATATCCCTTTCACCCCTGGCGAACACACGCATTGATGGAAACCAGGCCAGTGGTTTTGAAAGCGCAACGGTTTAACAAGCACTGACACTACAGGGGTCCGACTCAGTCTCGCTCACAAACGCGCACATTCATGCACACGGTCTCTGGCTTCCTTATTGGCCGTCCCATCCTCAGCTTGTGCAGCTCTCGGAGCAGTGAGATGGGAGACAGTGGGTGCTGTGTGGGGGGACTGGCCTCGCTCCAGAAACTCTCCAGAACATTCCATTGAGAGACCGCCGGCTGGCAGGCTGGATGGTTGCTGGTAAACAAGCTAAACAACAAGCAACAACGCAGGCTCTACATAATTCCTACGGAGATAAAAAAAATCCATTGTGAAAAGGGGATTAACCCATGTCATACTGTTCCTGTGATCTCTGACAATTCTGCCTCAATTTGCAAATAAAAGAAAAGGTCTGCTTTCAAAGGCTTGATTATGCTATCAGTGGAGAGCTGCTCTGCTGATTCTATTACGGTATTTGGGATAATTTTACAGGGATAAGTGCTCATTTTACGGTTCTGAACCATCGGTTTTGTAATGAATGTTATGCTTGTTTTAATGTTATAACTCGCCTATCTCAGGGTGGATATTCACTTCAGTGGCACGGTACTTGAAAATGCAGCACTTGTCCTTCAGCTGTATTCCTGTCATAAAAAGCTGTAAAGCGCTGCTACCAACAAAATAAATTAGCAAACGCAAACACCAGCTGTTGACCAGACAGCATATGATTTGTTTCCAGTTGGCTTCTTTTTTAATGGTAAGTTTTTGTAAGCAGTTATTGCAGATCTGTTTGATAGCTTGATGATGTAGCAGCAGGGGTTAAATGAGGATTTGCAATACATTGAGCTCTGACTGCAGGGTTCACACTAGTTTGCAGCCGAGACGGTAGTGGCAGTTTTTGTAACTAATGCAGGCAGCATTAAGAAACCTAATGAGCACAACAGCATAAACAACAAATTCATTTACTTTGAAAAAAAGAACTTACCTTGAGTCATTAAAGGTCTGTGTGGTCAGCAGATTCTCTCATATAACAAAACCGGCTGACCCTAACAGGGAAAGGCTCTCGCATTCATTTCTAGTTAGCCAAGCTCCACATGATTGACAGCAGCTAACTTATTGAATCTTCCCACTAATTGCTGCTGTTTCACACACATCAGACATGGCATTTTGTGCTGTAGTAGCACAGAGTGGGCGGAGAGAGCCAACAGTCATTTCAATTTAGAAAACTATGGGGCTGAGTCACAGTTTAGGAGAGTATAAATCACTTTCAACAACAGAAAACTGTAGCTGCTATATATGTGGAACACATCATAGAAATATACAGCTGAACATTATTGCTAAGAATCATGTGTTGATATAACATAAAAGAAAATGAAAATTGAATAAGTTGAAAACAAATATGAAGCTATAGCCTTGCAGAAAATGCTAATTTGGCTCTGAGCAAAGATAAAAGTAACCTCTCTGAGCTTTTAACAAAATCAAATGCCTGCCTGCGCCAATCACAGCTGTCCGGATGACCAACACCACGTTAAAAGATAAACAACAAAATTCAAAAGTGAAGAGCCTCAAAGCAGATCATCATCCGTTACTTCAAATCCAGTGTAAGTGATGTTAACCAACAACAAATTATATGCAAAGAGTCTTGTAAACTTGCACTTGTACTGCAAAGCAACCCAACTAACTTATTCAACTGCCTGAAAACACAACACGAACTGCTCTACAATGAATGCATCAAGGCCAAGAAAGACAGCGCACTGGCTCTTAGAGTGAATCATTCAACATCAAACATCCATAAAAGCAAGCCCGTGCAGCCTGTGCAGTTCACAAACTCTCATTGAAATCCCTAAGCAATCGCATTCGGCCAAAGATATATGCCCACTAAACATGGTGAGCAATGAAAGCTTCAGGAAAACTTGAATGGACAAAAGATATGTTATTCCCTCGCGCAATTATTTTCCAAAGTGGCAAAACCTGCACTGTACGCAAAACGCTGGGGAACAAGAGAAGGATCTCACTGATGTCAAGTACTTGCTACAAGTTGAACTCACATCCATCAATCAGGTACAATGAATGGAACGAAAGACTATATTTTACTTTTAGGGAAGTAGTAGGAGGTGCACGTAGGTCAGGTCAATAAACACCATATCTGTCAGCAATAGAAGGTTTAAGTAGCAGGAAAGCAGCACAGTGTACAGGTGAAAGCAGGGCCCTGAGTTTTTAATTTCCTGTCAGGTTTTTTCCAAAGAAATGCGCTGAAAAGAGGAGCAGTTTTATTTCGCTCCAAATATTTGTACATAGCAACAGTGTAACACAACATGGATGTGAAAGCGATGTTATGTTTACAAGACTGCAATAAACACATTTTCTTACTGAAAATCATTGAATAAGTGCGATAATGAATCTTAATATGGATCAAAATAATCATGATAGTCATTTTTAGCCGTAGCTGATGGTCACACACAATTGACATTATTTGGTAATATCCATTCACACCACATATTCATAGAAATCTGATAGCGATTTAAGCTTTTACGCTACACCAACAATCCATCACTGAAGTTGCTTAGCGAACACTTAGTTTGGATTATTTGGTTGTAATATAGATTATGACTAAATGATGGCACTTACATTTGGTTGTTTACAGGGTTGTTGTTTTTTACTGATTTCTATATGTTGCATTAATTGTTTGCACTCCGTTTTCTTGAGTTACCTGCCTGCTGGTTCAACACACCTGAGGTTAGAGCTGGTTTATAGGCAGAGGTCAGCTAGATGGACTGAAGCATATGCTTTGACCACATGGGTGAGAACAGGTTTTCTTAATTGAAGATATTGACCCTGTGGTTTCCCTCTTTGCAAATGGTTTACTCTGCTAGGATATAGAGTATGTTGAGCTAAAAGGCTCTTGGTTATTAAGCAATTTTTAGTAGAGGTCTGTCTATTTGATCTCGTTCATGGGCCCACTTATTTTAAAAATTGAAAATGCATTTCCTTTGACTGCTTGGTCCCTTATACCATAATTGTGCACGTGTACTTTATACACCTGGATAACTGGACGTTTATTTAGAATAAAAATTGAAAGATGACATTTTTTAATTAGTGAGCTTCCCAGGTGTCAGCGGGTTGTTTTAGACTGAGTCAGAGCAGCTGCTTCCATCTGTTTCTGGTAACTGTTCTGTTCACCACGTTACACATTTAACTCTTAGAAGGAAAGTATAAAAGCATCCAAATTCTGAAGTATTTTTCAGTGTTAAAAATTACTCTTACATTCTCATTTACCTTTAAAAATAAGAAATACTGTTGCAATTCAAAAAAATAAAAATAAAATAAAAAATTCTATATAATCAAAATAATGTGACTTGTAATATCTTTGTAAATATCTTAGTGAGTGACTATATCAGAGCAGTTGTTATTTCTTGGTTGGGTGTTTTTTTCGAGAAACAGTGACACGAGTTGCACATTGATTGTAGCACTGCTAGACAGCCACCACAGCAAAAGACATCTCAAGCAGAAAACACAGATAGATTAAGCATCGACTAGAAGTTAGAGGTGATTGAATCGCGCTTTTATCGATTTCCCAACCCCTGCGGAAAAGCTGTGTGATGCATGCAAATAACCAAATGAGTCTTTGGATGTGAGTGTTTGACCAACTGTACGATCTAAAATACTCCGTGAATATGTTATGATTACGCATTTATATCTGTTTGCATCTTTAGATCTGTACTTTATTTGCGACTTTAAAAGCACAAGCACATTGTCTATGTGTGGTTTCCATGTATGTTATTCTGGGTTCATGTGTATGCAAGTGATTCTGTCTACTTCTGTGTGTCTCTAGATAAATGCATTGGTATTCCAGTGTCTATCTATTATGTGATTCTGTGCCCGTCTCTGTGTGTACTTCAGTTGTTTTCTTGTGTGTGTATGCCCATGAGATGTCTTTGTATTCCCCAAAGTGGGTGTTGTGCTGCAGGTTTAGGTTCTTTAAGAATTCATAATGGACCCGTGATTAATGAGTAAAAACACAAGTAACAACAGGAGGTTCTACGGAATGATTGAACCCCACTGAGTCTGCTATTGTTAATATGTGCACATTTTAGTAAGTAATGCTGAGGATATAATCCGACTCTGCATGATATCTCTATCAAACAGACCTTCTACGCAGACATGCACAACAATTAAGACATCCACTTCTCATTATCGCCATCACTCCTGAAGCATCTGTCCGTGCCTGATCCTCGACAGTTTAGCTGTGAACCTAAAGTTGTATTCAGTGCAGTGTCGGTATCTGCACATGTGGACTGAACACAATCAACTATTACCGCAACATGAATTCTGCTTGTGCAATTTTGGCCACCACATCTTTTGATTATGATGGCAGTGAGCAAGTTTATTGTTACGATCTTTAACAGATGTCAGGCGGGACAAAAAGACCCAAGCAGACAGACGATAACATGGGTTGTAAAACTAATTTACAGTTTAGTCAAATGATCTAAGCATTCTGCAAATGTCTAGAATGAGTCTTCATTTTTGGGTTTCTGCTTGTGCTGCATGTTAACAGATAGCAGCTTTGAACTGTCAGAAAATATTCTAAAAATAAAGTGCAATTCAATCTCATCTTGAGCGTTAGACTGGAAGTCACATCTTACTTTACAAAGTGAAACTCGGCAATCACGGCAATCAAGTAACCAAACCATTGATTAATTTGCCTTAAAAAATAACCAGTTAAACGGGCCTGAATCACAGGGTAAAACCTGAAGAAAGCAGCATTATAACATATGTAATCTATTAGTTTGTGAACTCCTCCATCAGGTCAATCAGGTCACACATGTGCATATTAGACCCCTAAAGGTTCTCATTTACATCAGATATCATGATGTCATTGTGCTGGCTAACAAACACATAGACATCACCATCTGCCTCCATCTCACCCCATCATCAGGTTTGTTGTCCAATATATCCATTGTCCTTCATCTGCTCACATCCAAACCATCTCAGCCTTGTCTCTCTAACTTGTTTCTAAACCGCTCATCCACCTTGCAACTTCACTCCTTCTCATTCACACACATGCATTTTGTCTTGGTTTTATTGACTTTCATTCCTCTTCTCTCCAGAGCAGGGGTAGGGAACTCCAGGCCTCGAGAACCGATGTCCTGCAGGTTTTAGATATCACCCTGGGTCAACACACCTGAATCAAATGTTTAGTTCATTACCAGGTCTCTGGAGACAAGACATGTTGAGGAAGTAATTTAGCCATTTAAATCAGTTGTGTTGGATGAAGGACACCTGCAGGACACCAGCTCTTGAGGCCTAAAGTTCCCCACCCCTGTTCCAGAACTCCAGAGCATACTTCTACCTCTTCAGGCTCTTATCCACCTGCTCTGTACTCTCACCGCAGAACACAGTGTTGTCTGCAAACATCATAGTCGATGGAGACCTAACCTGCATTACTATGCATACACAAATGATGCTGGTCCTTTTTTCCATGTCTATAGCGATGACAAGTGTTTACCAGCAGGAGCACATTAAACATAACACGCTAAGAAATGCAGCAACCCAGTAGAAAAGAAACGGAAGCTAAAAAGAAAAACATATCCATTTGATTTAGTGGGTGTTAGCCAGACCTTGAAGTACCACTTTGAACAAGGTGCTTTTAAGACTTCTATAGTCCTTAAAACACGTCATCAGGTTCAAGTTTTATGAGCAGTTTAAGCTAGTTAGCAGCAAAAATCTATCAGTGACCATTTGAGCAATTCAGTCAACAAAAATCCCTGATGTCAGGTTCAAATGAGATGACTCAAAGTGCAAGCACAGAAAGCTTGACAGGAATAGTAACAGTAACTAAATGAGGCCTTGCCAGTAGCTGATCGCATGCTGATAGCAGATATAGTACAGGAGTATCCTGTGTAGTAAAGCCAAGAAAAAGTGATTCATAGGTGATTCTTCACCTTCACTTTTAGACATTCCCCAAAAATAACAACCCTACAACTCTCTCACCCACTGAGAGGATCACACACTCATGACAGCCCTCTTGCTCCTTTCCTCCTCAGTTCTCCACCTCCCACCTTCTGCTCCAATGCCAGGCCGATATTTCATTCTCCTTTTAAATATTTCACTTTCATTTTAAATAATTCGCTCTCATTTTTAGCATTGGCAAAAGCCACAATGTGCAGCCGAGCCCACACGCGTGCGCTACACAAGCACACACAAAATGAGGCGTAAAGTTAATTAGACATGGAGCTGAGAAAGAGCGTCTTCCTGCTGTGACACAATAATCTACACTGCACCTCTAGGGAAGAGAGGGCTTGGAAATATATGTGTGTGTGTGTGTGCTCTTGCATTAATATACCCACAAACACACCCCCACATAAGCTTACATACATCTAAACAAACACATAAATGCATGCAAGAGAAGCAAAATATAAATCAGAATGCACTCTGATAGAGAAACACACATACAGAACTAACACAGCATCTCAGATTCAATTCACTGCTGTGAAACTACCTAAATTACAGCAACACGCAGAGTTCAATCATTATCAGGCATCATAAACTTCTCTCAGATGCTACATAAACAGTTCAGTCAAGATATTTCATTGACTACCTCCCCTGACATTCTCTACCCCTTTCTCGCCAGCCTTTAATGTCTTTCTTTCTTTGCATCAAAGTAAAGTCAGACTGCTGTATTTTCTTTCAGTCCCTGCCTGGTAATGGTAAGGCATGGACAAACAGTTCCTCAGAAGAATTACCCTGTGATGCCCTGTTGTTTACCCTGCCACATGCATCCGCAGCTCACCCATGCTTTGAATTCACAAAAGCCTTTTTAGGTCCGCACACCTGCCAAACTCTTTGAGTGCGTGTGTGTCTCTATACTCTCACAGTATGAGTTTGACAGGAAAAAAACGAGTTTGAAATAATGCATGATGCAATATTGCTATATGATGTAATAACATTTTACATCGTTATGTAATAACAACCGCATTCTGTCAAACTCTGATGGAATTTTTAATGAAACAGCCTGAATGCAACATGTAATACACGGCTGCATATTGCTTTTCAATGGTAAAAATGTGCTTGTTATGTAATATTCATTCAAAATTAATAAATAAAATTGTTCTTGGTGTTATAAAAACACAAGTTCATATCATCAGGTTTCATGTAGTGTATGCATAGAACTGATGCAAGATGCTGGGTGTTTCCACTGGATTGGGTTGCCAAGCTTCTTTAACTCATCTGTGATGATGACGATACAGCAGTTGTGTACAGCACCCATCCCTGCAGCAAGGTTGAATTGTTGGACTGCTTTAGTAGAATTGTCAGCGGGTAGCTGCTGAAAATGTCCAGACCATCGCACTTGCCACAGAGAGGCAGGAGGTTACTGTATTCTTATTTTGAGATCTGCTGTGAAATGCACTCAGCTGTTCTGAGCACTTGAGAGTCGAATCCATCAAATCGGACTCACAGGTTCTTGTTTAGTGGACACATCTACGACTTGAACAGGAAAACGCAGAGAACTGAGGGACTATGGATGCAGAGCTTGTTTTATCTGGAGACTGAAGGACGTTTCCACAGTAGCTTCTGCAGAGCCTGCATGACTGTGCAGCTTGGGCTACTTGGTTAGCAACTTCTGGTTTAAGATCTCCAGTTTCTGAGAGCAGCAAACCCATGTGCATGTGTCCAAAATGTATATGTGAAGGATGGAAGCCGTCTTCAACTTTGCCTTTGGCTAGTTCACCTTCGAGTCAGCTTCAACTTGGAATATGAGCAGCGCCTCTCTCAGCTGGTCGATTGTCGTGCAGCGCATCGTTAAACACGCTCTACCGCAATTCAAAATGACCCACTAAACCCTTCCACCCACCCATTTACACTTAGAAACATATTATTGGAGACACAATGTTATGGTTACTAAGTTCCCATAACAATCTTTTTAGCAAACCTCTTTGCGATCCGCAAGACGTATCAATTCTGAAAACAGTCCTCACAGTGCCCTGACTCTATTATTCCATCCTGAACTATTTATTTATTCATGATCTACTTCTTAAGACCATTGTTCTGCCAAGACTGAAAAGGCTGGCTCTGGTTGGTTGGCCTAGGTCATTTCATGGGTTTCTGCAGACAAGTCCCAACATTTCACAAGATTCTGGCAAAAAAGTAACATAAATCATTTGAAGGAAAAGCTTAGGATCACTTGCAAACATGAGCTTTTAGACAGAAAGAAAGTAGGAAAAGGACATTTAAAAGCATGTAAATTATTCTAGAAAAATAATATTCACCAATCACAATCAACAGTTTTTGCTGATAGATTTGTGTAACCTTTTAACCCCACTGTCTTCCATTTGACTCCTTCTCTCCCAAATCCGTGCTTCTAAAACTGCATGTTTTCCCTTGTTAATCCTTTTTATCTTTATTCCTGTAATGTTCTTTTGCATTCAAATGGTCAGGGTCACTGAGAACAAAGATTATAATGAAACACTTGTGCTGTCCTTGTGTGAGGAGAATAACTGAAGGAAAATAACAGAACAGAACAAAACAAGGGAGGGGTTCAGGAGGGAGATGTCCAAATGTTTGTTTATGCCTAATTGGGACACAGATGGGCCAGTGGCCATGTCGGATAACATTCAGTATGAAGATGAGGGAGAGGTACGTGAGGGTATGAAACAACAGATGTCATAGCGGTACTGCAGAGATGAGGAACATGAAGGGGTAGGGGTTAAAAAGATACAAGAGGAGGAAGTAAAAGAGTGTGAGAGAATATCAAGACTAAAACTGAGGGAAAAGGGAATGAAAGATGCAGAGTGATGAATTAAAGTAGTAGCAGGACCTGAGGGGAAGTGGATATCCAGTAATTAAACAACAAGACTTGTGTGCAATGTGTGGCCGCACTACAGAAGTCCTCATGCCGCTCCCCACTGAGCAACATTCAAAACAACACATTGCATCTAATTAGAGAAACATATTAGACATAGCATTCCTACTGAACCTGCCTTGTAGGCTCATAAAAAAGCTGAAGTAATGCACAAGCATACATAAAAGGGCATATCCAACAAATATGCTAATATGTTTCATCACATTGCCCAGAGCTAGAGGGGCTGATATGAATGCAAAGATCAATGTTGGTGATGAAATGGACAAAAAAAGTTTTTTTAAAAGGAGGCAATCGCACGAAATGAGCCTACTCGCACCCGTCTGTTGCAGATAAACAGCAGGCCAACACTCACAGCTTTGCTGTGTACAGTAAATAAAAAGTGGTGGGAAAGATTCACTTTCAAGGTGACCTCAGAGCTTTCTGACTTGTGATGAGCGTCAGTCTGTGGCATTAACTGAAAGCAGCAGTAGTTTAAACACTGTAGCATCAGTTGTTTTAATCTCCACTCGGGCTAAATAGTAAAGAGGCATTAAAGCAGAAATCTGGGGAGCATAATTTAGTGTCATCAGCAGGCAGCTGGATATGGATGAGCCAGGCAAAAAGTTTCAAATTACTATTAATTTGTACATTTTAATTCACCTTATTTTGCTTAAACCAAATCAATGAAATGAAGGGATTTGGTGAAGCAGAGTGCAACAAAAATATACCAAAAAAGTGTGAAAAAACATCCAAAATATGCCATGGGCTGAAGTTGTAATTAGTGGGTAATCATTCAGATGATCCCAATTCATTAGCCGTTTAAACGCGAGAAAAACAAGTCGACTACTATCAACAAATTTTAAAAAGACAGAAAACATTTATAACAATGTAATGGACGGAGTTAAACATTAGCCAAACAAATATTTTGTGTATTCCAGGAGCTTATATGGAATTGTCAGTCACATTCCTTTACATATCTCTGTCGTCCAGTTCGGTCTCACACTGCCAACATAGATTACATCCCCTATTAAAAAACAAACAACAAAACTGCACCAATAAGCACAAATGTCATCTGTTTACTTATCATCATGCTCGTCTACAACTTCCCATCACAGAGAGAGAGAGAGCAGCAACCATCTGTAAGGCTTCAAGGTCCCTTTCAGCCAGCAACTGCTGTTGTACATAATTAAAAAAGGGAACAACAGGTTTAACCGACTAGCAATTCTGTTGCCGACTAGCAAGGGCAGCAAAATTTACACGTCCAGTCAACTAGATGTGGACGTGTACAAATCCCAAGCAATCGAATTATGGGTGTTGATGCTGTTGGACGATGATGGTAGTGGACAAAAATGTTAAAGTTGAAAATCATACAAAAAGAATGAATGCACATTTATTGTGTTGACATGCTGACAGCAAACAGAGGAGTGCAACTGAATGGACCACCGTTCTTCTCATCTGGCAGCACTTTCAGACAGAGCAGCGCCTTCATTCATCTTTAAGTTAATAAAATATCCAAAAAAAATAGAACAGCTGTGCTTGCTTTCTGTAAGAATGCTGACAGCGATACAGAAAGGAAAGCCGGCAGTTTGATAGGGTGGATGTGAGTCAGGTGGTAGAGTGAGTAGATTGTCCACCAATCAGAAGGTCTCTGACTCTCCATGCCTTGGACAAGATACTTAACCCAGAGTTGCCCCCAATGCATCAGAGAGTGTGTGTGTGTGTGTGTGTGTGTGTGTGTGTGTGTGTGTGTGTGTGTGTGTGTGTGTGTGTGTGTGTGTGTGTGTGTGTGTGTGTGTGTGTGTTAGAAAGCACTTAGCTATAGATAACAGTGCTGGGTGAATGTGTGTGATGGGATGAATGAGATTTGTAGTAGAAAGCACTTTGAGTGCTCAACTGAGTGGAAAGGTTTATATAAGTACCCCACCGGTTACCAAAGCGAGAAAAAGTTCAGAAACTCGAACTGTGGGACAATGAATATCTATATACCTGCTTATGTATCCTGTGGGAAACAGTAAAGACTGACTTGGCAATGACTGCATTAAAGAGTACAGAGACACAACCACAAACATCAATATTCCTCCTCTCCCTCCTTCATTCAATCAGAGGGAAATTCATTATCTTTTTCCCCAGCTGTCCATCAACCACTCCCACCAGACTCAGGCGACTTGTCTTGCTTTTTTTATTTCATTTTTTTTAACACATTAGCAAAAAACTTGCAGTGCCTTGTCACTCTCTCAACCCCAGCTTTCAATTTCCTGTGGGTGGCTGACGTCTGCTGGCTGTCAAAGCGGCATGATGCTGGATTTTTGATGTCACTGTTATCTGTTTTAAGCGGGGCGGGCTAGGTTGTGGTTTTTCTACTGGGGACCCTAAAGCTCTTGGGAAGAAGTACAGAGAAGAGCGGGAGATTGAAGTCACTCCAGCTCCCGCCTCAGAAGCTGACAGCTGAGAGATTAGTGGTTAATTAAGTCAGACTAGTTGACTGGCATGCAGGGAACAGCCCTCGAGCCAATCAGTTTCGTTTGGTTGGAGAACAAGAGGAGAACTATCTCAGCCTCTAGGGAGAGCTCAGTAGAAGAAATCAGACTGCAGCCAAAAGCAGCGAGAATACTTCCTGACTCCATGGCTTCTCATCCCTCCCGCACATCTGGAAAGGCTAGATAAGGAGCATGTAATGAAAACAATATGGTGATTGACACCTAGCTTGCTGTGTGCATATTTAAAGCTTTGCAAATTTCCTATTTCAGGTGCAGAAAGATGCGAAGAAGAAAAAAAGTGGATCAGAGGGGAGGAAGATACAGTATGTGACACTTGAGAACGAAAGCAACAAGGAGAGAAAAACACAAGGGAAAAGAAATTTGCATGGTGCATTTTCAAAATGTCACGCCTCAGTAGGAACATAAACACCATTCTCTGACCTCAGCACCGGGGGCGAACACACACACACCACCACCACCACACATAAACACCACAGCAATTGCCTTTGATAGCTCCATCAAAGAGAACTTTCTGATTTTCAAAGACATGGAAATAGCTCTTGAGTTACATCAAACATGAAAATCACATCAAAAGGAAGGGCGAGCTGAATTTTCACCTGGAGTAGGTCATCGTAATCTAATTTATTTCAAATTTGGACTACTTATGTTATCCTCAGTTACCGTCACATTTTGTTTTTAGTTCAAATCCTTATTGAAGTTGGTTTATGTGCTTTCTCACCATGAATAGATGAGAAGACGCATGGAAGACAGGAAATACGAGTCTCCCAAGCAACCAGGAAGCTGAACACAAAGCCCGGAAACTGCAGGCACAAGTATTTCCAGGATATATATATTTGATAGTGAACTTTGGATATTATTTTTGTTTTTCTGACCCAGCAAGATTTTTTTTCTTACTTGATAATCTGATGGAAATAAAGCCAAGACCATTTTCCCCGAGCTCATTTTTGGGTTAGAAGGGCCCCGAAACTGTTGTTTCGCTTTTGTTTTGCAACCTCCAACAGCAGGGCTTTTTGTTTTGTTTTGTTTCTTGCAGCATAAAGTTTCGACAGCTCTTCCTGAGTCTACCCTTTCAGCTTTCATATCCAGTAGCAAACAGCATGCAGACAAATCTAAAGGCCAGCGGTGTCACTGTTCAACAGCCTCTCCACTGAACCATCAACATTTACCTCTTAATGACCAATTGCCCTTTCAACTAATGTGTTGGTTTATTATTATCATACTTGTTTGTGTTGTTGTTGTTTTTATGAAATATGATTTACACTCTTTCAGCAGCAGTGGAAAAATAAATTATGCATGTTCGGGCAATGATTTATTATACTCAAATGCACAAATAATAGCCCCCATGACTTTCATTGAATAATTCTGGCAGAAAACATATCATTTCCATTGCATTTCCTCCTGCATATCTTTTTTTAAAAGCAAATATCAATGCAAGCCAAACAGACTCTACCCAAAGAATGAGGAACATCCTTTATATTTTAGTTTTATATTTGTGTCTTTATAACTGTCTAAAAACCAGCCCAGGTGTAAGTTTCACTTTCAGTACTGTGTCCTTGGTGAAGTTACCACAAACACAATTCTAATGGGTTTAGTTTAATTGTAGCCGCTGTGCTTTGGCGGCTGACCCACCTGGCAGGCGGATGATGAATGAGAGGAGGAATGAGCACTCTTATATCGCAGTGAGGGAACAAGAGACAGGAGACATCTGAGAGGATGAGGCAGCATTGTGGCCTTAGGCGTTTAGTGTGTGTGTGCTTGTGTGCGAGCGATAGAGAGAGAACACATGAATTTAAGAATAAATACAAACTAGAAAACCAATATTTGACTGCAAAATAAAGGCATTTCTCCCCTGGGTATTTGTTATAGCCCCTCTTTTATTTATATAGTATATTATTTAGTGTCTTCCTCTCACCCCTAGGTTTTGTGGAGTTGGCAGTTTTTCAGTTGTGTCAAACTAAGCTGGCAATAACAGGCTTCGCATTCGATTTTTTTGTACATATATATGATTTGCTGCACCAATCACAGCTTTGCAGCAGCTGGGGGACTCTAATCAGGAGGTACCTACGACTTAATGAGCAGCTTCATGATTGAACCCAGACCTCATTTCATATTTATACACTTATATGAATCCTTAGATGAAAGCGCCTGCGGATGAGGAGGGAATAAAGCCGAATTTTGGAGTCATTGTTAAATTTAATTTGTCTGTAGTTTATCATTTCCAAAAGTTAAACCGCTGCAGAAGTTTTCTCTGCAAACTTTTCACAGCCCGTGCGCACACACTGCTGAAAGCACTGCTCATCAACCATCGCTTTTGCCATCTCAGTTCGCTTGGCACTTGTAGTCTGGCGCTGTCATCATTAGCACCACTTGCCACAGAGATGAGTCTGCCTCACTGTTAGCTGGCAGCCGCCCTGCAGCATCAGAAGGCTGAAGGGTTAAACATGTCTGGCCGGGACACTGGTTAGAACTTAGAGAGGCAGAGAAAGCTCAGAGAGAAAAGGAAACATTAGGGATGAACTAGTGCAATCAGCCCAAGGCAGAGCAAAGGCTGAGCAGGGTTCAGTGAATTAGCACTATCTCTTCCCAGCATAGATCAATGGAGCATTACCGTAAGAAATAAGGGGCGACGGAAAGAGGGAGGGACGGTTGAACAGAGGCAGGGGGGGCAGAAGACAGTGAGAAAGAGACAGTAACGAACCAAAAATTGGTCTCTGCCCTGAGCATGCTTTCTCTCTCTATGTATCCCTCTTTCTTTTCTCCTCTCGAATCAAACAGGAAGATCACAGATTCAGGATGGCAAGTTTCCAGCCAATAATCAATGGGAAAAACTATCTGAAAACAAATGAAGGCCTGATTATGGGTTTAATGAATTAGGAGGTTACGAGGCTAATAGCACTATTGTACACTCACAGTTAAGCAGCCCACACACGTAAAATCAAATGTAATTTTCCATAATCTCAGGCTAATTTCCATTGAAATTTTTTTCTTGGACAAGAAGCCTCTTGGTGTTTTTTTTTACTGCTTTTGGCCTACCACTATAATTCCCTGCAAGAAGAAATGGCCTTCAGACACACTGGACACATTATATTCATGTGCCCATATTCATGTCTTTTTTCTGTTTTCTGTTTATTTTATGCATACAGCCAGCAAAATATAAACAACTGGGTTTTTTTTACCATTTCCGAATAAAAAGCCCTTTACTGACTATCCGACATTAAAATTGCCCAAGCTAGATTAACCACTCGGAGGATTTAACTCGGCCTTGTTAAAGCTCCTACTTTTATCATTTCATTGCACCTGGGTTTGAGTTTTTATATAAATGTGCAAATGACATTACACTGTCTGCTCACTGTCAGTTACCGTAGAGCTACGGGGGAAATGAAACTCGGGAAGCAATACCTCAAAAAAACGTCACCATACGACTTCATAACCCGAGGTGCAGTGACAAATTGAAGTAAAACTCTGAATAAATAAGTCTAGCGTGCTTTGATTAAAAATCAAGATATCAAGAGAACAAGATAATCTATAAGAGAAGCAGTCCAGATTTACACGGCGTGAGGGTGGAAACGTTTGGATGAACATGTTAGACGCTGTTCATTGTCAAAATGCTGATGACTGCTTAAGACAACTCTTATCTCCAGGTGAGCTTCAGAGATGCATTGACAATGTTCTGCAGCCTGGTGATTAAGACCAAAATCTTTAAATTAATACTATGGTAAATGGCCTGTATTTATATAGCGCTTTACTAGTCCCTAAGGACCCCAAGGCGCTTTACATATCCAGTCATCCACACACACATTCACACACTGGTGATGGCAAGCTACATTGTAGCCACAGCCACCCTGGGGCGCACTGACAGAGGCGAGGCTGCCAAACACTGGCGCCACCGGGCCCTCTGACCACCACCAGTAGGCAACGGGTGAAGTGTCTTCCCCAAGGACACAACGACCGAGACTGTCTAAGCTGGGGCTCGAACCGGCAACCTTCCGATTACAAGGCGAACTCCCAACTGTTGAGCCACGATCGCTACTACTACTACTACTACTACTACTACTACTACTACTACTACTACTACTACTACTACTACTACTACTACTACTACTACTACTACTACTACTACTACTACTACTACTACTACACTAAATGTATATAACCAGTAGGAGCCTCGAGAACCGATGTCCTGCAGGTTTTAAATATCACTCCATTTGTGATAAAGCCCCTCACCTTGGTTGGAATCCGAAAGACTTAGAAACCTTTGTAACCTTTTCCAGACTGATAGATGTCAGTGAGACAGGTTCTCTATTCTTCTACTCTTCTTGATTCAACAGGAAGTAATCAGGCACGATGTAGATATTGACACTGAATTCAGTTTTCTAAAATTAATGTTGTTTATCACATTTAGTTCATGGTTTAACACTGTAAATTAACATTTTTATTTACTTGGGTAATCTTTGTGTAATATTAAAGTTTGTTTGATGATGTGAAACATCTTCAAAAAGTAAATCAGGAAGGGGCAAATACTTTTTCACAGCACTGTACTTAATTCCCTTGATGTTTTAGAAAACCTCAAGCTGAACATATCACTTAATTATGAACCAAAAAAAAAAGTTTTTTTAAGTGCAGATTAGTGCAGAAATCAATACTGTCAATGGGCCAGCGTGCCACCGAGTAAGACACCTGCAACGATGTCACTTTTACCACCTGTTCTGCAGCTTCTTCTGACCTCGTAGCGAAGAGAATTTTGCTGCTGGGATCGATAAAGCCACACATGTTTAATCATCATTGCATTAACCTATGATGGCATTCTGGCAGTGAGGGCACTCTCATGGGAAACTGCATTTTATGGGACACTAACATTATTACTCCTTCTGGCTCATTTGCTGCAGTCGCCCTGTAGAAAACTGATCGCTGCAACGCTCAGAAAGCACACACTCATTATCTAATCCATTTTCTCTTTTTCTCTCTCTGAGTCTGTCGCTTTCTGGACCTTTTTCTGTATGAGACACACAAACAAAAAATAACCACTCATACACACTCCACCTTCACAAAGAAAAAGTCCATGCCCCAAGGAGTATTGCATTCCAGGGAGAGTGCTTCCATAGATCAGAGGGTGTTTATTGGCACCACAGAATCCCTTGAGTTCATCAGGCTCCAGAAGAAGAGAAGGAAGTGCAGAGACTGAATATAGATTCACTCTCCCACTGTCTGCTGAGCATGCCCGTCCACTCCATCAGGCCAGACCCTATTAGAGGCCATGATGGAGTGTGACAGAGTGTGTAAGTGCTTCATGTGCATAGTAAGTGGGCAGAGGTAAAGTTGTGTAATGCATTGGGGATGTACCAAACACTCTTACTGCAAACACTTAAGTGTATCTAAATTGTCTGACAGCTTTAAGCCATCTAGGGAAGGGTGGATCAGCATAACGGCTGGTTGCTTTCTTTTTGTTGTTGTTTTGGCCCATTCACTACTTATTTCAGAGTATTTCAGCCTGTACATAGATTAATAGTGTCCAGAAAATGGTTGATCCCCTGAGTGCAACCAGCAGGTTAACACTGTGAGCGATATAAAAGAAATTAAAAAAAAGGGGGCATACGAGCTACAAAGAGGACACAAGAGTAATCCTTTTGAAGTGAATATAACCAGAGCAGTGCTCACACACTGAACCTGATCAAGTTACATACTCATATAGAGAGATAGCAAGACAGCTGGACGAGCAGCGGGATGACAGACAGCAGTGCAGCAAAATAAATTCTGCAGTAAAAGCGCCAGAAATAGGGGAAAAAAACGGTTTTCCTAAAAGATACGAAACAGAAATAGACAGTAGAAAGCAAGATGACAAAGAAGGGAAAGAGAGATGTGTTATTATAGGATGAAGACTTATCCTATAATAAGCGAGGTCGCTAGATGGAGAAAGAAGCAGGGCACTCCGGTTACTGGCAGCCAGTGGACAGAGAGACAGAGACAGTGATCACCAGGGGACAGCTGGAAACACAGAAGCAGGGCCAGGAGAGCAGGGCACTGCCAGATGGGCACACGGCGAGTAACATGAGCAGCGGCCTGTGTGACCACTCGTGCTTGTGCTGAAAGAACGACCGAGTAGAAAAAAAGAAGGCACAGCAAAGACAGGGAAGAGCGGACAAGTGTGTGAGGACACGCAAGGTGCACGTATGTGTGTAATCTGCTGCTTGGCACTGGGTGAAAGGTCGGGAAAGACACCGAATGCCACTACTAGACAGCTAGAGGTCATTATAGTAGATGCCAACAGCAAGCTAATAATAGTAATGGTACACACATACACAGCAGTGAATAAATAGATCAGGACAAAACTGAATGACCCCAAGACAATTGCATGCACATTTTTTATAAGTTTGTAATATATGAAGTACAAATTCTACTGTGTTTTGTGTGTAAATGTGAGGAAGCAACATAGAGACCCACTCATACGAGTAGCCGACTCAAATCTCAGATACAGTAATACATTTTTCTATCTTTCATCACGCTCAAAAGTTATTATGTGGCAGGTGAGCTAGGTTTATAATGCAGACCAAAGATATCAGACAGTTAAAGCAAATCACAGACTCTGCTGATCCCGTGTGGATGAGGCTGTCTCATAATACTACTCCTTTGGGAATACAACTTAAGATGGCGAACACGGTAAACATGTTTCACAATAAACATTAGCGTGTTCGTTTTGAGTCAATCTCTACAAGCAGCTATCTGCTAAAGATTATTTAGAGTCTGCAGGGTACAAGAGTTTTGGGTCCTGAAAGATTTATGATTTCTGTTTGCAGTTCACTCACAGTGTGTAGAGGGCAAAAAGGGAGGAGGCCCCCCTGGGGCAGGACATGTGTCTGAGCCATTTTCATTATGCAATGAGTGACAGATGGAAGAGAAATCTTTGACCAGTGCACCATCAGTTTAAGAGGTCAAAAGAGAACCCCATCCTGGGTCTCTCTCTTCTTTGAGCTTGGGTCAAAGAACCACTGTGCTTCTTGGAGCTGCTAGCATGGCATTGACTGAAGTCTCCTTTACTATGCAATACTTTAAATGACATTAAATGTCGCTATATTGTGACTACGCAGTCTCCCCCCCCCCCCCCCCCAACCTGCCTTCGTGCACCTGCTTGCTGAGAAATGAAGATGCACACAGATGGCTTTATCATTAAGTTCATGGGACAGTGCACTGGCTGGCTTTGGGCTTAATATACTTAATGGTGTATATAATGTAAAGGAAATGAGGACTGAAATGAGCGTCAGATTGGAATGAGTCAGGGCCTGCTGTAGTGTGAAGGGGGCTCGGTGTGCCGAGGTTTTAATCTAGAGAGGAGTCTTTTGGGCCAAGCAGGCGGAGGCAACATAAAGCCCATTTTTCACACGGCAGGCAAACCTGACAGTGTTTGTATATTCGGTGCTGTGCCATTTGGAGGAAAGCTGTTTTGTAGCGTGCTGTAGGTGAGTGTTCAGTGTAGTAGGCCATCTGACAAGAAGAGCAGCAGGCCATACATCACAGACTCGGAAGTGAAACTGTGGCTTGTAGAGTTTGCGTCTATGTTGCAGTTTCTGTGAGACTGCACCGCAAAAGACATTTCTGGAGCGACTAAGGGGAAGCTTCTCCTGTTACTTGTTTTCCCATTCATCAGAGGTGATGAGGAGGGAGACGAGTGAGAGGTTCAGAACCCACCCCAGCATGGCTATCATTAAATAAGAGCTCAACAGCATAACTCATGAGAAATTCATGATCATCTACACATTCTTCATCTGCTAGGTAGCAGAATAAAAGCCCTTATCTGGGGCACACATACTGCATTGTCTGCTGTTGGGCTTGGCAACAGTAGCACGCAGATACTGATGCACACACTTTCCATCCAGCAAAGAGTGGATTGCATTGCAAAAGAAGCAAATAAAAAGGTGATTTTTTTTTTTTTTTTAAAGCATATCTTCTTTCTACCCTATCTTCATAAAAATAACAAAAATAAAATGGGAAAAAGATCTTTTGACACTTGTTATGTCTACTTTGTGCAATAAATGCAGGCTTTTCTCCTCTGGTTATAGAGGAGCTGGTTAAACAGGCCAAGAGCAGAAGTATTGTAGGTCTGATTTCAAAGCCTTTCTGATATTGTAACAGTTTAAGGGAGAGACTGTGTTCCACTGATGTTCTGGCTGCCCTTTACAAACTGCTATTTATTGATCAAAAAGTACCCAGTGTACTCTGTTAATACAAGTACCTGAGGTAACAGTACGCTATACACTCCTCAGATAAGGGCACGCGAGACAGGTCACGATCCAATAAAGTCCCTGAACTCTCTGTTATCTACTTCTAATGAAAGTTCAAACACCAAAATGATGAAGTGAAGTGGAACTGAGGGAGCCAGTTCGGAAGGAACACAAACAGAAGAGAAACACAAGCATATCACTTTATAGAAGAAAAAGAAAGTTGAAAATGACTCAGTTTTAAGCAGGATTTGCAGCACAGGTCAGACAAGCTGTGCCACCCATGTATGCCTTTTCAAAGAGCAGAACTGGCAATTAAAGAGCACATCTTGTACTGAGAGGCTACAGCAAGCGGAGAGCAAGGCTTCTTCTGAGAGAACTGTCGGAATATTTGTTTCTGGAAGAAAGGGCTTTATTGTCTGCACTGCCCACACACAGTGTTGACTTGCATGCAGCACAGGTAGCACAAAAACTAATTGGAAAAAACTTTTTTCAATCTAACAAGCGGCGGCTAGTTAAGTTTCCCTTATTCTTATGATAAGTACGGCCTCTATTCTATCCAGCCTTTGTTGTGATACTCCTGCAAACACTGTGGCCAATTCTTGTGTAAAATAAAGGATCAGTATTCGAATAAGCATAGCATATCAAAATCTTCAGCACCACCCTTGTGTACTTGCTTTGTTTTGGGGTTTTTTACACCGGCTGGTGCTATGGAATGGGTGTAATTTCCTATTCATAGTTTTCACTTTCTACCACGTCATTATTGGACCTTGAGGGCAAAGCAAGACTTTCCTGCGTTGCCAAAATGCCGTGCAGTTGTTTAATTAGTTGCACTAACAACAAACTCAGCTTTTCCTCACTGCTAGCAAAAATGTAGAGAATAGCATTGCATGCAAACGCAACACACAAAAAAATAAAAAAAAATAAAAATATTAATGCTTTGCTACCACTGTCCAAAATAGTAAAAAACATGGATGTAGCTTCCAGGATGTAAAATAAATAAATGATGAATCAACCCAATCCAGAAATGCGTTAAACCTGCATTTAAACCTGCATTCTGTTCGAAAGCTACATGGTGATAGCTGTGTTTGAACCTCTGTAAACACTTTCCTGTCGAGTTTTGGGTCAAGATAAGATAAGAAATTCTATATTTTGTAAACCTCGGTCAAAAAATCTTTCAAAATGAAGCATTATCTACGATTATTAAAACCACATGCTCATTGGCTGACAAGAGGTTACCCAATATTTGTGCAGTTTCACAGTCAGACCTGCCCCCACTCATCGCATTCAATTTTTTGCAACCAAGATGGCCTCCATGGAAACGCTTGCCTCAAGGCTTCAAAACCAGACAAACCAATGGGTGATGTCCCAGTAGCCACCTCCATGTTTTCTACTGTCTATGCTACTGTCCCAGAACGTAGTCCACAGTGAGCAAATGATAGAGTTAAATTACAATGTCCATCTGACATAGAAACACTAGATTACACCCCATGTAATGAACAAGCTGTAAGCTCTCAGTTAAGTTACACATTGTGGGACTGATTGCTTTCCCCTCTAGAAGACATGATTTTCAAAGTGACACCTCTGTCTCAGTAGAGTATGGATATATAGAGTCAAACAATAATTGAAATTGTATATATATATATATATATATATATATATATATATATATATATATATATATAAAATAATTAGGCAGTGCTACAAACACTCAAATAAAAGAATCGCGCGTAAGTGAAATATCAAGTAATTACACTGAAGGTTATCAAATAGTTTGCATAAAAACATATTAGAGGGTGCTTGGGTAGCCCTCCATCCAAATCCCTGTTTAACCCCAATACCACCACCGCGTTATTAAAAAATGAGATACACAGATCATGTTAATGTTGATAGTGCCGCATATATTAGCGAGTCCTTTGAACCCTCCAGTGGTCGGGATTATCACTGTGTATCAGTCATTCATCTGAAGACCAGCCAATCAGAGCCCTTCATTCTACATCAAAGAGGGCAAAAAAGAAGCGGTTATTAAAAAGCTTTTTCATCTTATTGCAAACTTACACTACACAATATTTTCTGACCTAATTTTACGGCAGATATCTCAGGCAATTTGGGCATCCTCTGAGAAAGTGCTTGGGAAAAAAAACTCTTCAAAATGTGTTTGGGACAGCCTAATTGCAGCGAAATCTGGTCTGAGTGCTGCGTGTCGTTTTTGTAATGATATGCCTGCTGGCTTCTTTTCACATTAATGGTTTGAACTTTGAAACCTGAACAATTTCAGCATTCTTTGTTTCTGTTGAGGTCAGGTGGTTTAAACGAGTCAGCCATACAGAAATGTGCCTTCCCTTAAAATTTTTCCCTTGACGCCTCACAATTTTGATGACCAAAAGAAAGAAAGACTGAGATGTATCAGCAATCACATACCTCCCTTCTCTTGATAATGACTAAGCTACAAATGCTCACAGATTGTGCTGCTTGGGGTCAAAGGTCAAATAGATGCTATTAAGAAAGAGTAAACATGTGAAAATCGGGCCTCTGAGCTGGAGGCTGGCTCCTTAACTGCATAAGGAATGAGAAATGTCTCCCTCCACATTTCTCTCCTTCTCTTTCTCTCTCCCAACTGCATTGTCATTGTCAAAGCTTTTACGCTCCAGTTGGCCTGGACAAAGCGAGCACAGTCGCTCCAGGCTTTTTCTGCTATGATCGCCATGGCGTTAGCCGGGGTTGATAAAGGGCTCGATTAGGGCACTGAATGGGCACCCATTAAGAGGACATCCACACCAGTGAGAGAGCCCCTGGGCCAAACGGTCTTTCTTGAGAAACCTGATATGCACCTGACAGAGTGGAACCACCCACTCGCACTTACTGGAGTTGTATAGCTTTGCTACGACTGAAGAACGAAGAGCTGAGAGCGGAAAAGCTGAATGAGTTTACTCACTGGCAGAGGTTGACAGGAAAGAACATTTTCAAGGCCAAAGCAAGCTCAAATCTTTATACACTAAATCTGCTATTAAAAAAACGACCAATGACATTATAAACCTCGACACATTCATCTCAAAGCTTTTTTTCTAGTTTTTGTGGAACCTAAAGTCATGTTTAAAAGGTTTAAAAAAAAAGTGTTTCTGCATACAATTTGACTCCCAACATAAACTGCACAATAAATTCAGATGTAATATGCCATCGGGCAAATGTTTCATCCCCAAGCTATAATCAGTTCCCCAAAGAAGAATCTTATTAAATATGACTTTGGTTAGCCTTCTGCTCTGAATTATTTCTACTGAAAAATTAGATTCACTACTCAAGTCATAACTAAAGTTATAACTTTAAGCCAAATCTCCCGTATTATCAGTGCGAAACAGAGCCATCGTTGAGACGGGCTCTGGATAAGCCCCCTCCTTATACAGTGTGTATTAAAGATCCTGAGCTCCTTTGGAATAAACTGAGATGAACTCTGTCAAGATTTGTTTAGACATAGTTTGTAACCGCGTGACCTCAGAAAAAATACTACTGCTTCCAAACTGCTGAAGGCTATCAGAAGAAAACCGAATTATTTTTAAACCGTCGCTGTTTTCACACGTGTGAACGCAGCGAGGTCAAACCGCAGACAGAGGATTTTACAGGTAAGGTGATCCAGTTCGAAGCACCTGGATAATATTTGCTACAAAATATGACAATGTGACTACACTTTATGATTTATGATCAGGTGCCTCTACTGACAGGTGAAATGTTTTAGTTTAAAATTAGATACAGAGGAGCTGGAGTGTTACAAAACTATTAATGTTATCTAAGCATTTAGTTGTATCTCATATGTCCTGGACCTTATTCTAACAATGTTACCATAAAAGACTACTCTCCACTACAACACCACTAGAATTTGTTTGACTGATGGTAAATAAAACGTTTATCAGTGCTTTATGGGCACTGACATACTTTATGAGTATTGGAGAAATGTATGCTGCTATGGTGTAAAGCTCTCCAGTTTATAAACCATGCATATTCTGCCGATGTTACAAAGTTAGATGAGAAGGAGAAATCCTCTCCTGTGCCTGTCCATTAAGTGCAGCATGTTATCTTGCAAAGAACAAGGATTCAAACAGGGGGGAAGTTAGTCTCCTTTGTGCAACAATAAAAAAAACTCTGATAATCATCTTCCTTATGCACACTAACAGTTATGTTACATTTTAAGTCAGTAGGTTTGAAAACTGGAAAAAGGAAACCTAAATGATTTATATACCACTGATAAACCATTCACGAGGGACCTTAGCTGAAATACAAAAATCAATCCATGATGGATGTAGGAGACTGAAAAAGGTGCACAGACAGATATGCAGACATTGGTCAAAACTTTGTAACTTCTTGAAGTGTGGATTGAATAAATACATTTCCCTTTGTTACTTTTTGCAGGGTGAAAAAAGAGTTTATCAAAACGTGCATGGAGTTCGGGAGAGCATGGTGTCAAAACTGGAATGCATAGATTAGCAAGTCAGAAGCAAAAGCGGGTACTGTTCGTCCGGGCTTGTATGCAGCATGTGATTAGCACAATTGCATGCAGGACAATCGTGTGCAACACTAAACACACAGCTGTGCTGTCAAAAAAGTTTGCCTTCATGGAGAAGCTGGGTCTTTTCATAAATTATGCATACCGGAGCTCAGAAAGATGGAAGGAGGCCTGCAGTCAACTGCAGGACTGTATACAGTACAGTCTGAAAAAATGAGAAAAGGAAGGAAATATAATGAGGGAAAAAAGTGAAGGGGTCGTGTAGAGGATACATGCAAAAAAAGGTGTGAGTTAGGGGGAGAAAGAATGATTACAGTAAGCTGTAAAATCCTTACATGTGTATGTGCTGTCTGTGTGAAATTAGATTTGCTGTTGTTTTTAATGTGGGGATTCAACTTAAGACCTCTTAAAAGTTAAGTAAAGCCTGTGTGGAGCAGATGTGTCTACCTTTTCTTTGGGGGGGGGGTTGCTATTGGAGTTTTCCAGACCTGATGCAGCACAAAGCTGCTGAGACCTGAGCTGACTCATGTAGGGCTGTGGCTCCAGCGTCGATGGTTTTGCTTGGGTGACAGTGCAAACAACAAGCTTTAGCTACAATGAATGCCCTCTGACAGGACGGATAAATTACAAGCTATTCTAAACAACTGAAGAAGCAGGTTTAGTAAAAATTAAAATGGAAATAATAGCATTTAGGAAGTGGGAGGTTTGAGGCTTTGAGTACAGCGGTTGAGAAAACAATGGCCGCATAAAGACTGGAACGCAAACATTTAAAGGCAAATGATAAGCAGGTTGCAACTGGCTTATCCTTTATCAGAAATACAAAATGTAATTCAATTCTATGTGGAATAAAAGTTGTTCATCAGTCCAGATGAGCAGCGATTGGAAACTTTCAAAGACCACTGCCAAAAAAAATCTTTTTCCAAGTAAGAAATACAGTCAAAGACATCATTTCCACTAGATAAAGTGAACTTGGATTGATTTGTGACCTTACAAATGTGCCTCCCTCCTGCACATTTTTGGCTAAAACCAATAATAACCATCTAAATACTAAGAATTGAGAGTCAAATCAAGCTTACAAATTACTCCTTGGCCAAGTGTTATCGGTCCACAATAATTCCTGGAAGTGAGATCACAATATATGCTACAGAAAAAAACAGAAAACTGTGTGCTGCATGACAAAATTGAAAGAAATTCACTTTTTTTTTAACCTGAAAGACACCAAGGTTAAAGAAAAAATCCAAAAGGTGTCATTATCTTCATACTTAAAACCAGTATTGAGGCTAGACCAGCCTCCTTCATACTTCTTTTAGTTCCACTTTGGTCTCCACCAACTGCAATTACGCAATTCTGTCTGTTAAGCTGCCAGGTTATGTTAACTAGATAATTAATCAGAGCTTTTGGGGCTTTTTATAATGATGAGATGACACAACACTCCTTTCAGACACAATGAGCTTGAATTGAAACCTGAAACTTGTAATCAAACCAAGAAAATAACATTAATAAAGACATTAAAACTTGGTGGAGCTTAGAGGAACTACATAGTTTCATTAGTTCGGTCTCAGTCACACAGGGCTAGAGACTGGTTGGTGACCCTATGGCAACCTCTGATAGCTAAAGAAAAACCAGCATTTTGCTAACTTTGCTAACAGATGCTAACTTGTCTGGAAGCACATTTTTAAAACCAGCACCGATATTTGGTGATATTTGCCGATAGTTTTCCTTTCTTTTAGACAGATGAAACATAAACAAATATGTTGGTGTTTATGATCCCTTACTAAGACACTATGACAATGGTATTAAAGAATTATGTGTTTTATTTGTGTTTTATTGCTCGTATATGCATCTCATTTTAGATTTCCAAACATATGTTGACAAGTTGCAGAGTGCTCGCCGGTGGACAAAGTATGCAACATCTACACTCATAACATGGTTGAAGGGTGTTTCGCCTGTCTTAATCTATCGGCCATATTAATTATTCACTTATTGCCCAGTATTGACATATTGGGATAGATTGTTCTGACTTTATTCTTCAGGTCTTTTCCACATTTCACAGCCATCTGATCCACTGTGAAAGTACTGATTATAATGGATTTAAAGCAAACTCAAAACCAGTAAGTTTGTGGGTGAGCCAGCAGGTTAATCTTAAGCCCTGGATACAACCTTTGAGGCACTGTCTAATTTAATATATATATGACAAGACTTGTTGAAAGCACTGAGGGGAGAGGACCGATGTGTGGGATTAGAAAGACATGAGCCTGAGAGGAGGAAAAGAACGGAGGATGGAGTGTAGAAGTGCCAGAGAATCAAGGCTGCGTCTCATTTCCAAGTATTTTAAACAGAGACAGCAGATATGGGCCACACAAACCACACACGCACACACAAACCACAGCATCTCCAGAGGTACAATTTCACAGGCCCTAATTGCAGTGGGCTGCAGCATTTCTTATTCAGTTTGCCAAAATCTTAAACTGCACTTTCTCATATTGCATTTACAGATCCAGGCACACACACACATAATTATGCATGTTCCCACCCACATATTAATTTAGATTGCGCTTGTGCGGAAGTAGTAACTACGCTGCTATATTTTTTTCAATGTTTACCAGCAGGTAACAACAGCACCACCTTCCTTTCCAGCCTTGATTCACTTTTCATCAACTGCACCGAAACCCTTCGTAGTTTAGGAATTCTTACCCATTTGCAAGCACATGACAGCTGAACAGATTGCACCTATCCGTTTCGAATCACACAGGCTTGGGAGCATTGCTGCAGCTTTTCCTTCTAACTTTAGGGTAGCAAATTCCTTCAGTTCTGTTTTGCCCGATTAGTATGCTACATTCATTCTGAACTCTCACCCAGGTTTTAAAGTCTGAGTGCTAGCTCTTTCGCCTTCAACAACCTCAGCCTCCTTCAAGGGAGGTCATCAATAATCACCATCGGTTTCCAACTCAAGAACTTATATAAACCAACCGCAGTTAAAACTAACAGTGATGCACAGCATTTGAGCGACTGAAATCTCATCCTCCTCCTGTGTTATCCATCTTTGGTTAAGCCACCACTTCACAAACACACTTCTTAGCTGGAAGTTTAGAACTCAGTGTTTTTGGCGGCACCTTTTGTACGTTTCTCTCCCTTTCTTTCTCCCCTCTCTCTCGATTTTTCGCACTCTTGCTCATTTACATTCACTGTACAATGCACGTTTCCCAACCCTTTCTTAGAGAATTCTATAAAGCGAGGGAAACTAGGCCATTAGGCTGCAGCGCTGCTTCTCCCTTGCTTCAACTATCGCCGCTATTCCAATTCCCTCTTCCTCTTCCCCGTCTTTCTCTCCCACTTTGCCACCCTCCCTCCTGCCCTGTTTGATACTTGCTTTTTCCTCAACTTGCCTGCGGTATCACCCAGTCTCTCTCCCCCCCTCCAACTTTTTTTTTTATAATTTTTATCACATGGCATTTTTCTTTTCTTCCTTTCTATCTTGCTACTCTTATGCCTTGGGTACCACTGTGTCCTATCTCCAACTTGTCTCTTTTCTATTTTATTCTGTATTCCCTCCCTATCATCCATAATCCATGTATGCTCTCTCTCTCTCACACACACACTCAAAGTTCCACACCAGTAAAATCGGACCAAAAAATATTTCCAGGCACCTTCTGTTCCTATTCAGATTGCCTTTTCCCTATGGCACATTTTAATGGGATTCTTTGGGTCCAATTTACCAATTGTTCTGCACTTTTAACGAGTGACTTTGTGTTAATAGAATTGGCAGCGACAAAGGTATTTAACAAACCCTTAATGAAAAAAAAGTACTTTGAGGACTTCCACGGAGATACCAATTTTCCCTTAAGCCAGAAGTGCAACACTTATACAAAACTCAACAAAAACGCAATATAACCTAACATTTTAGAGCAAACCGTCTTTAAATCTAAGCTGGACACATAGCTTTTATTAATAATGCTTTTGAACTGGCTGCTGTCTGGTACGGTGGCTGAAGGAAAGGTTGTTGCTTTGTTATATTATGTATAAAGTACAAAAGTATTTAGCATGAATGTATCGAAAGCCTTGTGTGTTTCATTTATTTTTTATTGTAAAGCAGTTTAATTTTAAATGTGCTATATAAATAAAATTTACTGACTTACTTACATTTTAGGAGCATAAAGACAGAGTAAAACAGGTAAAACTTCTATTGGTGTTACACACAGTGGATATGGCGAGGTATACTGAGGATAAACTTCAGACATTTGTATGAAAAGGTATAATTTCAACTTCTGATGCTGAAAAAACATCCTTGACGATAGTGTTGATTTTTTTCTTCTTTCTTTTTTGTTCTAAAGTGTAAACAGAAATGAAATTATTAACCTTTTAAACCTCAGCAAACAAAACTAAATCTATCCTCTAGAGATGGCAACAAGATATTTTTTATATTTTTTTGCTAAATCTATGGGCCGAGCCGAGGGTCAAAATAATTTTGAGTTGGTGATATTATGTTCAAGACAAATTTCACAGACTGTCTGTAGGCTTAATCCTCTTGGTGTAAACTACTGTGAGTCAGTGAGGAACACAATTACCTTAACACAAATTAAGCTACTTGTGTTAAGGGGTTAATTAAAAAAAGATGTAATGTATGCATGAACGTGTTTACGTGTAAAAATATTGCTTTCCAATTTGGAAACTAAGCCTATGAGCTGTGCAAGTGTATCACAGTTTAGGACCTTCAAAGTGTAGGACCTTTGATATTCGCAGCTTTTATATTATTACCTCAGTTGCGATGTTATTACCATTTACGCATGCTGTGCACCAAATTGCTAACATTCAGACTCTTCAGTAAAAAATATGTATTCTATAGACTCATAGACTAAAAAGTTTATTTTTTCCTTTATATCCACCAGCTATGACTTTATACTGAAAGCTGTTTAGCAATTAAAGGCAAGAGATACATTAGTGAATGTAATCTCATCACCCATATAGCATTTCTTCCTTATAAAACTTCATATATTTTTACTGTTAAAACAAAACGAGGAGCCAGTGTTTACCCAGAAGGAAACCTTTTTGCATTCCTATCATGTTCTAATAAAAAAAGGGGGGGAGGGGGATTTTTATTGGGGCAGAAAAATTATGTCATGACGCTCAACTGTTCGCTCCATCTGAGTCCCCCCCCCCCCCCCCCCCCCCTTTTCCTAGTTCCTCCTCCTTCCCCTCCTCCTCCCTTTTCTCCCCCATGGGTTGCTTATGTCACTGATTGTCCAGGTCTCTCAAGGCTAATCTGCTGGTGTACCAGATGCAGGCGATCATTAACCTGGTGCTACCTTCTAAGAGCCTCATTAACCAAGACGCGGTCTCAAACGCGAACACAAGCTCATGCACGCCGTGTATAGCAGTGACAGTCACAAACAAAGAAGCATGCTTTCTCAGTGACACGGCCTATTAGGAGCAGAGCAGTCGTTTTTCACTTGCATTTTTGATCAAAAATAAAGAAGCAAACTATGTAACTGCAGACAGATGGAGTAACGAGGATGTGTTGCTACGCGATCTAAATCTTGCTCCTGCAGTTTTTCTCTCCTTCTCCTGTTTCTTTGACACGTCTTAATTCAACGGCCACCACGGTTCTCATGTTCTCCCTGCAGAAATCCCCCTTTTTCTTTCCCCCAGAGGGAAATTCAAAGGATGCAACAAGAGAGATGATCCAGCACCTTCCCCTTGCTCCCATCCCCTCTCATCTCTAATTCACCACAGAGAGAGAATTCATACAAAAGGAGAAAAGGTTTCTTTTTAAATCAGCTTTTTTAAAACTTTTTTTGTACAAATGACGGCTGTCTCCATTTGCCTCCCCCGTTCGCACCCTTGCACCCTCAGAGCCGTTGCTCTACCACAGATTTACATTGGAACTGCCTCTCATCCCCCACTATCCTCTCTACCTCCTCATAACCCTCCCACCTCCCCACCCGGTGTTTAAGTAGTGGGCTGAGTGGAATAAATGAATTCATTCATAAGTCTTACAGAGCTCCATCCCCATGCCTCCAATGTAAACAAGCCTACGGTATAGTCTAAAGCATGTTCCTGGATCAGATCAACCAACAGACTATGGAATTTGAAGCAAATTATATTATATTGTATAGTGTGCCACCACAACTTTCCATATTCATTATATTAGTATACTGACATGTTAATAGGCCCTCCAAAATTTGCTTTGCAGTTTTATTCTGTTATCCCCAATACAGCCATGCTTTGACAGTCTGGTGTGACTCGAACTTCTACCTCTAATTCTTTTCCTGCTCTTTGCAGGAATCCATCATCTCCTTTCTCCAAATGTTCTGCACCATCAGAATACCATGGTATGTCTCTATGAACGGACAGGCACTGACTTTATAATGAGAAGCTCTGTCAGCACTTCAGCTGCAGAGACTTTTATTGCAAAGTGTAAGTTCAGCAAGTGGGAAGCGAAAAAGAGACGCCCGTGTTGTTCATCTCTATGTAAATGCTACTGCAAAGAATAATAAAAGATAATAGAAATTGCACAAAAAAGTAGACTATAGTCATAGAATTACATTACTGAACATATATTTGATTGCTCCATACAAAATGATTACATTTACTCCTGCTTAATGAAAAAAGCTATTAAAAGTTGATTAAAAAAAGCAAATTAAGAAGCATGGAAACAGCCACTGGGGTCTAAAGCTACTCCACATTTAATACGTCCATAACAATTACCAGGGTGTAACGTTTTCTTTACAGTAAACAGAAAAAAGAAGTGTTGATGCTGGATTTCAGGCTTTTTGTGCTCGGGAGCACTAATTATTCTTCCTGTAAACCAAAACCTGAATGTCTGGTTGATGTTGACCTGTGTGTCTGCTGTAAGGCAACTGTTGGCAGATAAACCTGTTTTGAGTCATTTGATTTTTTTTGGGTTTTTTTTATAACTGAATCAAAAGCTGAACACCCAGCAAAAATGAAAAAAAAAAAAGGTTTGCATGTGACTGAGGTGTGAACAGCTTATGCTGATGTTTCACAGTGCACAACTGTATGAAACGCACGATGAAAGGTAGTGATCAGCTCCGAGGCACATGGTTCTAATTGACTGGAAAAATGAGCAAGGGGGGAGGCACAGGGAGGAAAAGACATGTTTACCAAGCTGCTGCTGCGAAATGTACAAAGCCGATGGGTGTGTCTCCAAAAGCTTTTCATTATTAAATCGACAATGGGCGAAAAACCACTGGGTGAAGAGCTTCAAACAGCACACAGGACCTCAGTGGAAATATATAATTTGTTAGTTGTGACATTGTTCAACCTGTTTTCACATGTCACATCCCGACATTAATATTGTTTTAGCAATAAAGCCCTTTAGATGTTGCTGTAAGCTCATTTCTCAATGCGTTTTATCCTCCCCACCTCTTTGTCTTGACTTAAGTAACAGTGACAAGCATTCTCGGTGCAACACGAGCAAGAACATCTTGCCGTGAAAAACATGGACGGTCTGAACAAAAGAAAAATAGCACCCTTAAACCCAACAGCAGTTTATTATTAACAGATTTCGGAAAGCCATTCTTTGCGCTGACCTTTGCTTTGGTTCGTTTCACACAGCAGTTCCAGTTGTAATTCATTAGCTGCAGCTATGCTTTTTCCTGGACTTGTATTATTAAACACAAAACACAAAGTGGAAATAACTGCATGTGCACTTTGGCTGAATTCCCTAATTTGCCCATCTATCACACTGTAATATATTTGAAACCCTAAATAGTAAGGGTGCTCAAGGTCAGTTACCACAAGTTAGCCACATTACAATCACCCTTTAATAGGACTAATATAATTTAAGAATAAAAAGGATCGCTGGAAGTTGTGACCTGAATCTAAATTTCCAGAGACGTGAGTTAGTGTCTAAAATCTTTGATCTAGGATGCAACTGCCAAATATCATAAGCTCAGGCAGTCAAAAAGTGTGCAGCAATAAAAGAGAGACAAAAATAACCAGTGGGACACGAAAGCTACCCCTGACACAGCTTGTAGAAAATCAGCTACATCTAAAAGACCAATAAAACAGCATGTAAAGTTCAAACGGGAAGGCAAGCAGAACAACCCCATTGTGTATTTCTTAATAAAAAATATAAACCTTTCCACCATTTCTTATGAATCCTTATATAATGCCACATTGACTCATACATTCACTGTGGCCCATCTTACCTTTCGTATTCCAGGTTGTCATGGTCGCAGCGGGCGTCTTTGTGCTTCTCCCAGTCCTTCCCGTGGCGGCATGTTGTCAACGACACAATGTCCTTGCCATTGTGAATGTGATGAAGCGCATTTCTTGTGTCTGAGCCGATGCCCGTTAGATAGCGCTTCCCTTTGAACATCAGCAGGTACTTCCTTCGTGGTGGAACTGTGTTCCTCACCAGCCAGCCCCGCTCTCCACCCTTCTGCGGGTGATCCTTTGAGAAGAGAGGGATGGAGACATCAAAGCCCGGCCTGAAATGTTCTGTGTTGAGGCTGGCTTTGGCTAAGATGGCCTGGCCAATGTTGAAGCCCAGGTCCTCTGTGTAGTTAGGCCACGTGCCTGAGTACAGGTTGAAAATCAGATGGTTCCGCCCGTCATTCCACAATGGGTAACCACGGATACGTTCATCCACATTGGGCACAAACTGTCCTGATAGCTGGTCCCTGTCTAAGGTGTCTATACCAAGCACGAACAGACATGCCTCACGGGGGTCTGAGGTGTAGTACCGTGACTCGGCTATAGATGTTAGGATCTTCCTGTAGCTTTCCGACACGCGGTCGTTTTTCTCCGATGGATATATGTACACTCTGAACCCTTCCCTTCCTCTACGGCGACACCGAGAGAAGTCAAAACAGGTCTCCATGCGACAGCGGCTGTCTTTATAAATGGCAGACCATGCCTGGCGCCGCTGGCGGGGTGACTCTGCCATCCCAGGGTCTGTCTGAAGTTCATCCAAGTGGGCATAGCGGGGCAAAAAGGCTCTGTCGGTCCAGTTGGGCCAGGGGCGCATCACATCACCCCGGTGGCGTGTCAGCAGGCGGAGTAGACGCAGCTGGACTCCTCCACCCCAGTAAAAGAGGACCAGCCAGCAGCACGCACACAAGCCCAGCAGAACATACTTCTTACGCGCCTGCATGAGGGCCTGTGACAGTCTCCTTTTTCCCTGCTCTGTCTCGCTTTCGTCCTCTGTTTTTACTTTTGTTGTCCCCTCAGCTCTGTAGCCTCACAGGGGTTTGGGACTAACTTGCAACTTCTAACAAGGAGCTTCTAATGGAGGACAATGTGTTAACAAGGACATCGCTGCCTCTGAATGTGGCCCAGTCCACTTTGCCATTTAGAAAGGACACAGTCTAAGTTACTGACTCCCCTCTTTCAGTCTCTTTCTGGCCTTCCCATTTGCTTTCAACTGTACGCTCAGATGTGTGTATTAGCCCGCCTCTGCTGTAGCACGCGCTGCTGCTTTGTACATTTCTTCCGCTGTCCAGCCCGGCCGAGAGTGATGAAGGGTGATTTCTCCGCTCTCGCAGGCCAAGCTTGCTGCCTCATAGTGCCTGGCACAACTGCTGTCTGCAGGGGCCCTCCTGGGGAGAAGTAAACAAACAAGAATACACATCAGTACACAGAGCAGCATCACAGCTCTGCAACCAGCACTGAGAAACACACTGGGTTATAGTTGTTTAACTGCTGTCTCAGCAGATGCCGTAACTAACACTTTTCATAGCCCAGTGGGTATAGCTTTTCATTTCGGTTAGTCATATGTAATCTGCAACCTCCCGATCACATTTAATACACACAAACACACATATAATCAAATAGCACTCAAGTACCACAGCTGGGTAATGTTTCACGGCCAGCGGAGGGTTTTAAGCTGTCAAAATCCTTCTTCGGCTGGAGCTCATAAGGAGAAAATTGGGAAAAGTTAACTCAGCGCACTTTCAAAAAGGCATCCAACCGAGATCAGCCACACATCAAAATCATCTTTTCGTCAAGTCTACCTTCATCCCTCTCCAGCTCCCACACTCCTATAAAAAGGGATGGCTATTTACAGGCTCATTTGTACTATGATGTGCGCTCACTTCTGGAATAGTCTTTCTGTGATAGCATGAGAAACTGGGAGCAGCTGACTGGGCTTGATGCTATCGAGCTCTTCAAGCTCCAGTTGAACTGAAGCAGATACAGTTGAGGTGCAGTGAAGGAGAAAATAAGACGGCGTTTAGCATCTAAAACTGAGATGTGGAAACACAGCAGGAAAACATAACCGCTTTATGGCTCTGAGACGTCCATTCACCGCGGACGGACTGAGCGAAGGCTTTTTGTAAATTTGCAACGGTATTTTATTTTTTTTTGCCAAACATCCCCTCATAACTCCTCCAAACTTGTACAGTACCTACAGTGTGTGTCTGTGTGGAGAACACACCTCACAGTGAAGGTCAGTGTTCTTTCTGCCAGCTGCCACACAAAGGCAGCTTTCAGGCCTCACCTGGCCACCCTCTCTCTACCTCTCATTCACATTCCTCCTTTCTGCCTCTTCTCCAGCTAAGGAGAAGCTAGCCTGCCTTCTCCTCTGGCAGCAAAAACAAGCAGCACAATGACGGTGTGGGTAAACAATGCAGGTTTTCATTCCTCAAACTGAAATACAGCAGGAATGGAGTTTTGCATGTGAATTGCTGTGCATAGTTAAAATTCTAATTAGTATGTATGTTACTGGGTGAAAAGTGTGAAAGAAATCAAACATTTTGGCAGTAATTGTTCCTTTGGTTCCAGCATTTACTAAATATCTCAAGGCTTCAATAAATTCAAGGCTTCTGCAGTTTATTCAACGATAAACTGAAATTTGCGCTCTGCCAAGAGAGAAATATGTGACTGCGCGACAGATCACACAGACCTCTGTGTTAAGAAGAGCTTTGAATGTCACAGCTAAAGTTATTTGGTATATTGTTTTTGCTGAATGAGTAGTTCAGATGACAGAAAATTAATCAACTGATAGCTCGAGTCTTTCATCAAGCAAAAATGTTCAGCATTTGCTGTTTTCACTTTGCGAAAGCGAGCACTCGATGTTACTGCTTGTGTATTTTTTGCTAATGTAATAGCTTTTGGGCAAACAAAAGCATCAATTTGAAATGTCACTGCAATTTTCATCATCGACATCTTTTGTTCCCAATTATTACGAAACAATCGAGGTTAAAGCCCTCATTGCAGTCAAATAAACATGCACTAGATTCCGGTGTCACTTTCTATTAAAAAATCTATTAAAAAATGTTCAGATTTAGAGAGGAAAAGTCTTAATTTAAGCTTCATTTCTTTATAATTTGCAAGGAAACAGTCAGTATTTAGTATTACCACCTTTATTCTCCTATAATTTCTTTAAGTAGTCTTTAGGAATAGTACTACGGGCTTCTTGAAGGACATTCAAAGCATGCAAGCAGCAGCAATATTCATGTCTGGGCTCTGGACAGCAGCATTATTATTACTAACTGGGCAGTGTATTTGGGATCACTGTACTGCTGAAAAACATGTTGCTTTCCAGATGGTAGTGAATGGTGGGTTAAAATTTAATGGTACTTTTCTGTGTTCATAATAACATCAATTTTGACAAGATGCCCAACCCATGACATCGCCTCCACCGTGTTTTACAGACGGCTGTACCTCCATCCTGAAACCCTTTCAGACGAGGCGTCGGTGAAATGAATCAACCAGATGTCACGTGTCAGGTATTTGGTGGATTTTTTCTTATTTCTTAAGGACAATGCTCTCAGTTTTTCATCTGCTGTAAATACTTTGTTGTTGTTTCTGGTTTTTAGCGGTGCGGCTCCTTCTATTGTCCTCCACTTGTCCAAAAAAATTAAGAAATGGGGAGTGACTCAAGACTTTTGCACAGTGCAGTATATTAATAATGTTAACTAAGATTCTTTATATGGTCAGTTGCCCAATCAGTACACTAAGCTGTGGTTCTCTTTGCTACAACATGGTGTGGAATGCTAAACAGCGCAATACTAAAAACATCTAAGCAGTGGTCTGAGAAAACATTTTCAGTTTAGTACCACCATAAAATATGACTTTATTGTTGTGCTTGTCAAAATTAAACAGCAGAGGCAACAAATTCTTGAAAGTCTGACTTTGATTAAAGTAACTTTAAATGCTTGAAAGCGTGTATGCAGGTTAACTGTTACATCTGTACGCATAAGACTTGCATATAGGACTTGTGTGTGTGCACCACTGCCATGAGTGTGAGCCACAGCACCCCCAGGTAATTCGGGTCAGCTAATCTGCCTGTGGAGATGTTAGTGGGTGGTTTATGTCACCTCCCGTGTTTCTACTTTGGCCACAACTGAAATGCAAGCAGTCCAAGCTAAGGAGAAACAGACACTTGGGATCCCATTACATGCCCCTCATCAATAATTCACTGGCTTCTTTAGTTAAGGCATTGATTTTCCTTTCTTTATTTTTTCCACACTTTATGTCCCCTGCCACCAACGAGCGCAATTAGGCCTCAGTTTTATTCAGGATACACTTTGGTGAGAAATGAGCTCTGTCCTGGTGATTTGTGGTTCCAGGGATAATTGATAGTGATGGCGGGAAGGTGTAATAGAAAAGTGATGGAAGGTATCGTTATAATGATGGTAATGATGATGGGCATGAAAAATTTATTCCGTTGCCTTATCTAATCTAATGCCAAGCCACTTCGCATAAGGACGCCATTGCTTTTGCCCGACCTCTGCAGGAGTCTTACAAAAATAACAGTCCCATAAGGATATTGATTTTAGTGCACCAAGTCTCTCTGCATTTGTGCTGGATGAACAAAATAAATTTCACAATAAGACACCAAGACACCATCTCGAATTTGAATTGATTTCAAAATTACAATACAAGGAGAAATATCAGGCGAATATCTGAGACGGTTAGGTTTCAGGTATCAGACTGGTGGAGGATAATAAGCGAATTGAACAGTCAAAGAATTTATTGTTACAAGATATCCAAGTATGTGGGAGCCTCTTGAGCTCTGCCGTGCACTTTTGTATCCAAGGACAAACTGTACAATGTCAAAGAGCGGCTATTAACAATAAGCAATAATGATGCATGCATGCATGCCTGGGCCTGACCAGCTCTCATAGCAGCTTTCTACTGCAAATAAGCTGGAGGATGCAGACATAAAGCTGCACACATAAACACAAGTAAGTGGCTTTAAGTGGTGACAGTCCCTCTGTCATGGATTGGTGATGGATCATTGTGGTTGGGTGACTAGCACTGGAAAAAAAAAAGCCACAAGGCTCATTGAATAGAGGGACCTTAACGTGGAAAGATAGGGTTCAAGAAAAGGTGAAAGCAGAATTCTGAGCTCTACAATTCAACCCTTGGTGATTTATTTTCCATCTACACCTCCTTACCTCAGTTTATTCATCAAGTCTGTTTTTCTTTTTTACTTTCCCTGTCCTCTCTTTTTCCCACTTTACCCAAATTCACTGGAGGGTTTCACTTAAACAATACATGTTTTTTGCTCCTTTTTAAATGTGCAATTATTCATTCTCTAAAGAGGGATGACGACAGGCATGAAAAACTCGGAATCACAGAAACGAGGAATACACTCAGTAAGGCCAACGGTTCTTTGATCATCCCCTTGCCTTAAGTGCAAAGACATTTCTAGGCAGGTTCATTACAATGTCCTGAGCAAACAATGAAATTGTGTTACAGTGAGGTGAAAAAAACAGGACTGGAACAATGAAATATGAAGGTTATGGTTCATGTACGAAGAACAAGGCAAACCAGTTTGATACCAAGTAAGTTCGCCTTACTTTGCCTTTCTAAACACGCTTCTAGCATACTCTGACTGAATCTAACACTCACTGACAGCTTTCTTGGGTACATCTGTTATTAACACAAATATCTAATTAGCCAGTCACATGGCACCAACTCAATGCATTTAGGCAGATATGATCAAAACGACCTGCTGAAGTTCAAACTGAGCATCAGAATAGAGACTTTTGGAGTCAGATGGGTAGGTGCGAGTATTTCAGAAACAGCTGATCTACTGGGATTTTCCCCACACAACCATCTCCACAGTTTACAAAGAATTGTCCAAAAAATCCAGAGAAAATATCCAGTGAGCAACAGCTCTCATGGTGAAAATGCCTTGTTGATGCCAGACAAGATTGGCCAAACTGCTAGTGTGGCCATCCTCTGATGGCTGTTTCCAGCAGGATAACACACCAATGTCACAAAACTCAAATTATCTCAAACTGGTTCAACATTGAAGAAGAGTTCACTGTACTCAAATGGCCTCCACAGTCACTTGATTGCAATCTAGTAGAGTACCATTGGAATATGATGGATCAGGACAGTGGCATCATAAATGTTCAGCTAACAAATCTGCAATTGTTTGGTGTCATCATGTCAAGGTTTCTGGAACCCTGTTGAATTTATGCTACAGAGAATCAGGGGCCAATAATAGCAATTCTCCATTTAATCAAGTGTCTCGTATTTGTGCAATCCAACCCCCAATTTTGATACCAGTTAAAGTTTATTATTTTCCATTAATAGTCATTCTGTTTTATTACCCTGTACATAATTATCACATTGTAAGTGAGGGAGTCCACCACTCCTAACCCTGCCCTGAACATCCCTTTATAAGCACCAAAGATTTACGGCACAACGCACCCATGACACTCCCATGTAGGATTACTCCATATATTTTCATCCCATTGATATTAGCTTCACTGTTTACTGCTGTTTCATTTTACACCATAAAAACAAAACATAATAATCACAAAGGTTAGAAAAGACCATTTCAGGTAATCAAAGTGCCGGTACAAAATGAGAGAAGTGTCAGTTTTTTGGCAGTTTTTAAATGGAATTAATGGAATTAGAAATAGCAGCCACTGTGAAGTACTCCTAAGGATTAAAGCTTCAAACGATTTAACAATCTATTGACGGTAATTTAATTTGGAAGCAAACCTGCCTGATAAGTGCAATAATATTTGGAGGACGTGGAAATATTTAGTCGAAATCTGCAAATGAATAGTAGATAATAACAGAGGAAGGAGAAAACAACAAGATGGAGAGCTCAGCTCTGAGATCGATATTCTATGGGCGATGGCTGGACCCAGTCCCTATTCTTCCTGCCCTCAATCTCTCTCCCTGATGGCCTTATGGGTGTCCCTAAACTGCCTCTACCTGCTGCAGTTTTTCAGAGAACAACACGATTAAGTCATTCAGGAAATGGAATTGAAATTTGTCATCCCATGTCTCCTATGAATTGTGTTTGCACAGCAGCTTATTCAACTGTGGTTATACAGGCTTTGATAGAAAATGAAAACTGACTTGTTCTGAAATGGATGTTGCCGATGATGGCCTTCTGCTAGAAATTCAGCATTTGTCAATTTGCGTTTCTCTCCCACCAGAAGGGATATTTTTATAAAAGAGGTTTCTGTCATTCTGTGACAGATTGGCTTTTTCCTTATTTGTTCAATCTGATGTTTTCTGGCCACATCACCAGTGCTGAGCACAACTGACATTGTAAATGCTCGAAATGAAATCCACTACCATTACAGTCATTCTCTGTATGGCAGAGTCATTGCCACTGTCAAAGAAGCAAAAGCAGCATTATTATGTCTGAAATGATTTGAGCAGACATAGTGCAGCTTGAAAATTGACACTAGATGGGCAAAATTCTGGGTAAAATGAGATCTCCATCCCTTCCCAGATGATACAGTTAGACAGTCCACCTGAATGATGAAAGCTCACCACAGCCTGAGACGCATCCTGGGGGATTGCTCTTCACAAATACAAGTGATTTCAGCGAGTTTTTGTGGTTGTATGTAAGCATATGTCAAGACTATACTTAAATGCACATCTGGCGCGCATGTTGTTGCTGGCCTGCTGCTGGCGATATATTAGTTCAGCAAAATAAAGTGTTCTGAAGAAAACACAAATCTTGTGGTGAGGTGAAAGGCTCAGTCGAGCTAAAATTAAACGCTGGACCCTGTTATTACAGGCCTGAGAGATGTGACAGCGTGACCGAGGACTAGAGGATCATTGCACTGCGTTGTTTGTGTTATTACAGTGGTTACCGCCTGTTTTTCGTGTGTGATCCTTGAAATGAAACTAGTTTCTACTTGTGATCCCTTAATACTTGCATATTTCACAGACTACGGAGGCCAATTCAAGGAATGAGTCATATTAGCTCCTTAGGGTGCTTTGCATGTAGACTGTGTAGGGTTATAAAGCCCCCTAGGCTGGAAAGCGCTGAGTTAAGTTCACAGTGTCAGCAGAAGCAGGTTAGAGCTTTTTCTGAGGATGACCGTTTTTAAATGTAACACGCAGCAGTAGAGTAAGTGTGTATCTATACAATGTTTGTTTTGGTCAGGATGCTTTCACATCATATAAAAAAAGAGTTTTTAGAGGACTCTATACAGTTATGTAAAACTAAGTACACCCTTAACACCAAGTACTGCTTTCATAGTATTGAAGAAGGTGAGTAGCAGCCTGATAATGCTGATCATTACCTATAGTAAATGATCAGTCAGTGTGAGAACATCTATATAAGCAGTAGTTTGGGCATCTTGCTGGTCTACAGCATTCAAATGTGTATTAACAAAATGGCACAATCTTCCCAGCAGAGGTTATCCCAGGATATTCACTTCAAGGTCAGACTGTGGGATGCTCAGAGCAACATCTCACACTCTAAAGGTCCCAGTTAGAAGTTCCTGACAGTACAATTAGAAAGAGAGTGAACAAGAGTGGCTTGTGGGGAAGGGTACTCTCTATAAAGAACAGGGGAGCACAGTTTAAGGTTCCTCAAGTAAAGATGGAGGCTACAATGTTACAAGCTTGACTGCTCATTACAGCTTTTGTTAATTGTTCAATTTTCGCTCTGGCTGTTGGGTTGGGGTCTACTTGGCCTTAACGTGACTCTGGGTACCTCACTAACTTTGTAGTAGCATGCTGTCTGTGCTCATTTGTAAAGACCTGAAGTTGAGTCAGGAGTATAATGCGGATGAATCTGTTTATCTGTTTACCATTGTGCTCTCGTCCTTTTGTGCAATAAAAGTAAACACAATGCCTTTTCAGTTGCACTTTTATCAGGAAATGTGTATAGAAGGGCTATGGAGCATTGGTGAAAATGGCTTTTGTGTATGTTTCTTTGTACTTTATGTTCTTGGTATTTTTCTGTGGCATAATAAATCGGAGTACCTGGAAAACAAAAGCATTTCTATAGCTTTTTCAAAACGTAAAACCTGATTAGGAGTCACTGAGTATGAGGGGTTTGCCTGTCTGTAGTCACATCACTCAGTCTGTGAAGGGCTTCCTCCTTTGACAGACCTGCATTAAAGGCTTGGGATGTGATCCATGTTCCATTTTCTGTCCTTACGTACTAGTTGCCCTTTGAAATTGAGGTGCTCTTTACACTCCCACACACTGTATGCATATATAAGCAGGTACACACACACACTTTGGTCTTTGCTGAACAAATGGCTTTTTACTTTATAAAAAAATCATCTCTCTTGCTGTCTCCACACAGCTACTGAAGTCTTTTTCCATTAGCTCGACCACCTCAGAACCATAATGGCCATAAACTTAATCAAGCACCAGTTCTTTTATGAGGCCATTTTCATAATATGGATAACAGCACATTCGTCTCCAGCTAAATAAAACCGCATTGCTCCGCCTTGGCCAAGGTACTCCGACACGGTTAATAAGATGTTTACCTCAAGCTGAACGCCCTGCAACGGAACCAGCCTCCAAACCACGCTCACATTCCAAACCCGGCGTAATTACAAGCTCGGTTGATTAATCAACAATATGCTGCACTCCAACGCCACAAGGGCTAATTAACAAAATGAACAAGATGGGCAGGAACACTTATTAGGAAGTTCAAGCTCACTCTCTGAATTTGGCAATGCTGTTTACAGTCCTAAAACACAGGGACAGGATATGTGCGGATATCGCACAGGCGGAGACTAACAATAGCACACCAGTCCAAGCATGTAGAGTAAAAGAGCCTTCGGAGGACACTGATACAGCACAGTGGCTGGCTGTGCACCTGACAACGCACACAGCAGAAACAGCATGCAGCCGAATCCATCTGCCTTATTAACCGGTCCTGCTAACAACGCATCTTACCGACAGCGCATCTTATCTCTGCAGCTTCGGCCTAGAGGCAGTCTCACAGAACTCTAATCAGATGGGAATAAACAATCTGACCTTGACAACACCTGATTAGATATACGATCTGACCCTAGGATAAGAAAGAAGAACAACATTCCAGGCAGAGTTCAATTAGCCCTGCGTCTCCGAATTTCTTAATCTTGTGCTTAAAATACTTTTTTTTAAACAGTCTTTTTGTTCAACTGACTGCAGCTTTCACAAGAGTAACAAAAAACATTCTTTAAGACATTACACACAAGGAGAATGACCAACAATAGAATACTACAACAGACAGTCCAAAGGTTGCACAATGCAAACTCCAAACTCAGCTCACTTAAGGAACATGTGACTGGAAATTCCTGCTGTCCGTGGAATATGCATTCCGCCTAGCTTGACATGACAAGATTTGTGTCTTATTCACGAGGGAAGGTATTACAGAACCATCATGAATGAGAAATCCTATTAAGATGAGGAGGTTGCCATTAAATGTCATTTCATAAATCAAATGAAATTCATGTACAGCTTATTGTCAAGATACAGCCTCCCCTGAGAGCCTTTTGGGGTGGAACCTCAGTGATAATGACAGCATTTTGTTTGGAAGCACCATCATTTTTCATCAAAAATAAATAAAGAAAGAACAAAATAACTAGAGACTTGTAATTAAATGCTGCAATGAACTCTGCCAGCCTAGTTTGTTTCTTTGGGATTCATTAATACGTGGAGCACTTAGTGGGATGTGAAAGCAGGCAATCTTTCCAGTCTTTCCTGAGCTATTAGCTAATGCGAGATGGGCATTAGCTAAGACAACTGGGCATCAGAACAAAACAATGCCATTTAGACTGCATCAGAAGATGAGCAGGAAGAAGTCATAATACAGTCAGTGATATGCACACTCCACTGGTGCACACATGCCTTGTATAATCAGTGTGCCTGTGGTCTGTTCACAATCTCCATCAAATTAGAAAAGATGTCTGGAAAGACTTCATACTGGAGTAAAAAGATTCTTGTTTTGATATTACTGCCAACGACTTTGCAAGCGGAAACAGTAGGACAGCTGAACTACATTACTTAGCTTAATATTCTTGGATGGTGGCAGAGCAACCCGCAGCCCATCTGTCCAGGGGGAGAAGCCTGTGCTGACTTCCCCCCATATCCCAGAGATGTAGATAGAATTACAAAACACAGCTATATACGATCCTATTGTATCAAATTACACCGGAGTCAATAAATCAGAATCAGAATCAGAATACTTTATTGATCCCTGGGGGAAATTATTTATAAAGGCATCTGTCATAGTGTGACACAGCAAGGTGTGCAAATCTCACTGTCAAAACATGCCACAGAAAATCACTGAGATATGTGCCCCCCGAACCAGAACCAGAATCATACCTACAGTTGCGCTTTGAACTGTTGATCGTGTTGTCTTGCGGCTCTGCCGTAGCCCCTTTTTTCGGATGACACGAGCTCTGGAGGCTCAAGACACCAACTTCTCCTCTGGAGCCTTGCAAATCCGGAGCCTTACAATATGATTAAGTTCCCACCTTCTGGCATAGCGCACACTGTACGCACAGTCCAGGCGCTTCCAAAAATAAAAAACATAATATTCACAATGCCAAAGCGGAATGTCCCGCCGCCCCCCCGTGTCCTCCGAATTTCCCAAATCCCTCACAGCGTGTTCTCCTTTATTATTATCCAGCATGCACCTCTCTCCGTCAGAGCACCATGGACAGCCTCCCCATCACGCACTGCTACTCCGACAGCAACCTGGTTTTACATGCTGCCAAATACAGGCAGCTTGGTAGTCTCGTGTAATCCAGGGGTGGACTGAAGTGCCCCTGTTGCTCTTAGAATGACTTTAAGCATCAGTGACCTTATCGCAAGCAAGGGTCGGTCTAACAAGTCTTTGAGATTTACTGTTCAGTAGGATGGTGAGGGCTGCTACGAGCACTTGAGATTCCCGTGTCAGTGAGCAGCGAGTAACAAAGGTGCGCTGAGCGCTATGCAAACAATACATCAGTGGCTAATAGCAGTCAGGTGCCGCTTTCGAGCAGATAAACGCACTTTACCGGCTATTATCCCGGCTATCAGTGCAAGTGCCGTGATCATAAGCGGGTGGAAAGCGAATCTGAAAGCGTTTTGCTTGAATTTTTAAAGAGCGTGAGCTTGCAGCGGTGATTTACGCCTTCAGGACAGAGGGCAAGATGAAAGAAAAAATATGAAATACATATTGCTACAGAAATTATTTCTTAGATCTCAACAGATCCACCTGCTTTAATCTTACTGCTCAAATGCATTCTCAGTAATCACAGCCTCTAAACATAGCAGCAATTACCCAGTACAATCCCCACAGCGCCCCGACTTCTCCCCAACAGAGAGCTCGCCCTTACCGGGTAGCGAACCGCGCTCTTCTCCTCCCAACTGGTGATTTTCCGTTTCACACCACGGCCAGGCATTTGCCAATCAAATCAGCGTGCAACCAAAGCTTTCCCCGTTGGGATATGAATGATGAATATGCGTGATAAATTGACCATTTTTCCACATCCACAACAGTTCACGCTCGACCCGCCCCCGGGAGGCGGTGATTGGTCAGAAGCTCCTCGCCGTCTTCGTCGCCCCGTAAAGAAAAACACACACATCTGGACGCGACCCTGCACAACTGGAGCGCTTCGGAAAGCCCGAATTACGCACAGGAATTGAACCAACACAGAGGAACGTCACATTTTCTCGTGGTTCACTATGAGTGTTGAATGTAGTACGTTGTTTATTTTGGCTAAAGATAGCAATCTTGGTGGGAAGCATTGTTTCCAGTACACCAGCGTAAACAGAGCATAAGCAGGTAACAGTTCTTTATAAGGGAGACCAGTATAGAAGAATAACCTTGCTTCAGCAGTTCTATCAGCTGTTTAAAAATAGCTTTTCGTTGATGGCCAAGTTGAGAATAGGCTACAACACATTATTACTCTACATTAAATTAGAGTGCAGCAAGATGCCTCTTTTTTTAAATTTTTGGCAACAAAGACTTATATCCATATAATGGGCAGATTCTACAGATTTATAATATCCGTTTTTCCCTCTTGCAAACACCAATAATATCTGAATTCTCCTATGGACTGCCGCTGTGTTCTAGTAGCCTATGTTTGTATGAAGTAATGTCGTTCAATGTTACATGGTTAAATTTACACATCTTTGCATGTTTGACGAGCTACAACATTTTATTTTTCTTGAGGGAAGTGTGTGTATTTTTTTTAATGAAGTAGAAACTACGGAAAAAAGACCTATGCCAGAGCGCTTCAGTGTAAAACCGGGATTTCTTAAACACTTGCGCCGCTGTGCGTCCGGAAAACACCTTTCCCTTCCGTCCTTCCTTACGGATTCTTATTGTCTTGCTGACAACATCGTATCACTGGAGCCGTACCAACCCAAGCGTGGAGAGAGGCAGGCTGGGCAAGCGAGACTAATCACTGTGCAACAGTCCAGAGACTTTCTGAGGATTAGTGACAGCTGCCACAGTTTGAATCGTGATTGCAGCAAGCGTTTACAGAAAAGAGAAAGAAACAGAGGGGTCCATGATGGAAATAGTGCATTATTTATATCGCAAAGGAATACATGGGCAATTTGAAAAGCAAATTCTGGTATGCATATTGCAAATCAAGATAGAGTTTATTTAGCAAAAAACAAAACAAAACCCTGCGTACCCAGAGACATCTGCATAAAAGGTACCATCAAATTAGCCAAGAGTTCTAATCACACACACACAACATTCACATTATCTTCTTTTGTTGTATTCCTTTGCTTAATCTTGAGCAATGATTTAAGAACTCGAGATACTGTTACTCAGAATGCTGAGTAACATTTTTCTGACGTACCATGAATGCATCATCAGGCTCCTCCCAAACCAGAAATAAAACCCGCTTGATCTTTATTTTCAAAACCTCGTTTCATTCTCCCAGGCAAAGCATTCCTTCTCGCACTTTATAAACACTGAGAGACAGCCGACCGAGAGCTCAACGGAACGCCTCGCCTTGCAGACAGAACTCGGGGTAAGAATTCAGGAGAGCCTCGCTGCGTTTATTGATCGGAGAGCTTGCCCGGTCAGCTGTGTTGCTGAACAAATATTAGCAGCCTTCATTCAGGAGAGACACTCTTTGAGTTTACGGGAAAACATGTGCGGTTCTAATGTCTTTTCACGAGTACTGTGGTTGTTTTTATGCTGCGCTATTGCAAGGTAAGCGAGGATCTGACATTGTCATGAAACTATTACATAATTATTCATTTCCGCTTAAGAATGACGCTTTAACGACGCTGTTATTCAAACCATTTGTTTGGTTATAGCCATCGTGCCATAGTTTAGTTTATAACGGGACAACAAGCTCGTGCAGATCCACGATTAATGCAGATGATTTTCTACCAGAAGATTCAAATGACCCATCGGTTGGGTTTTGTAACCCTGCAGGTGACAGCTCATGGACCACACGTGCTTACATTTTGCCGTTGCTGTAGGTGTCTTTATGTGCAAGACCATAATCCTGTGCGGATTATGCATTCTCTTCCTGTCTCCAGCGACATGAAGTGGGGTTTTTTCACAAACAATTCTTTTTCTCATGTCTAGCTGCTCTCCTTTAACCGCTGATCGTCAGGCAAACATAACCAGCATGCTGGAACAGCAGGCAGATCGGGTCATGGCCCTCGGTGAATGGGAGGAACGCTGGCAACAGAACAAAATCGGCTTCCATCAGCCTGAAGTGCACAAGTAATGACCCCACTTTTTTATGTAGTTCAGTGGAGTGAGGGTGCAAAAGTAGCCCAAATGCATGTAAGACTTGTGAAGATTACATCAACTATAAAGGTGCATCACCACCTAAAGCTGTGTCCTGTTAAAAGCTTTAGAAAGTGAGCTTAGATTATCTATTTTTAAGACAAGTACCATCAATACGGCTGATCCAGACATCACCAGACATCACCTCAACATGAGATTGCAGCAGGAATGTGTATTTTGCTGTTAATACTGTTTTTCTAACAGAATGCTGAAGAAAAACATTGATAAAGTTCTCAATGGACGAACAGGAGTTCGCTTCTTCTTCCCTCTGTGTGGGAAAGCAGTAGATATGAAGTGGTATGAAAACATCTTACTAAATTAAATTAAGTTGATCAGTATTAGTGTCAGTTGTCATCTTTGCTAACCTTTTGTTTTTTCGTGATTCTCAGGCTAGCAGACATGGGCCATTCAGTGGTTGGAGTGGAGATTTCTGAAAAGGCTATTCGTCAGTTTTTTGAGGAGAACAACATGACGTACACCGAGGAGCCTGTGCCTGCTATACCTGGAGCAAAGGTTTACAAGGTTGGTGAACTTCATGTGTGCAAACACGACCACTAAATGATCTAAGCTGAGGTAGTCAGTGTTATTGCTTCTCAGCAATTAAGTGTCTTTACGCTGAATAGAGTTTTTTATGGTGATGCCTGAGTTTATTATGTGCATGTGAGCAGCTCTTTCTTCTGAAAACCGTTTTGATCTCAGTGAGATTTTGGGCAGAATGGCTGCAAGCTACAAGAAAGTTATATTGCTTACTTTAAAACAGACACAAGTTGTTCATCCGTGCTGTCTTTTGTTTTTAGAACTCAGAGAAAAACATCTCCCTGTATCAGTGTAACTTGTACAACTTCTCCAAGTGAGTAAACTACATATTGTTTTATGCTTTTTAAAATAAAATAATTAAAATTACTGTTAAATTGATACTGTTAAACTTCACAGTTCCATCGAGGGTCAGTTTGGAGCAATTTGGGACAGGGGCTCTCTCGTGGCCGTCAACCCAGGAGACAGAGAAAAGTAAGATGAGATGAAGACCCTCATTTTAAACCCTTAGAATGACATTTATTTCAAACTAAATAAACTCCAAAACATTATGTTCTACACAGTTTGATACTGTATTATATAATGCAGCGGTCCCCAACCCCCGGGCCACGGTCCGTGAAACGTTTGGTACCGGGCCGCGAGAGTTGAGGCTCGGGTGTGAAATGTATGGTTTTCAGGGTTTTTAGCATTATTTTGTTATCGTTTTTATCATTAACTCGGTTTTCCTGGGTCTTTTCGCGTGTGTTGTGAATAAATCTTTTTCGGTACCGGTACTAGTTTAATTTTGTTGGATTTATCCGCGACACTTTAAAGGCCGGTACGTGAAAATATTGTCGGACATAAACCGGTCCGTGGCGCAAAAAAGGTTGGGGACCGCTGATATAATGTACCCATACACGGATGTCCCATGCCAATGCTATTCTTTTATTTTGTAGGTATGCAGCTCTCATTATTTCTTTGATGGCGAATGACTGCAGATACCTCCTGGACACTTTACTGTACAATCCTGATTTATATCAAGGTATTCTATATCATTTCTAGTGTGTGTGTGTGTGTGTGTGTGTGTGTGTGTGTGTGTGTGTGTGTGTGTGTGTGAGAGAATAAACATAAAATACCATATTTTAAAATCTGTTGATCTCTTAGGGCCTCCCTTTTTCGTGCCTGATGAGCAGGTGCATAGTCTGTTTGGTGAGTACTATGAAAAATAATTATGGCTGAGCATTTTATATATTAACCAAAATACAAGTGATAACTGACAGATTTGTGTATAACTCTACAAAATATGGGGTCTTTTTTCCAGATAATTAGAAACTTTTTTAATTGTGTATTATTTTGTTTTACTTTCTTTAAATTCAGGGAGCAGCTGTGGTATAGAGTTGCTGCAGTCAGAGGATGCTCTCACGGACAAACAACGAAATTGGGGACTAGATAAATTTCTTGAAAATGTGCACCTCATCACACCAAAGAGCAACTAAAGGCTCAGAGTTTAGAGAAAGAAGAAGAAAATCCCGGGAAGGAAAAATAAAGTGGAAAGTGAAAGTGCCTGAAATTCAAGAGAATTTATAATTCTCCTTTTTATTTGTTGTTGTTATGGATCAAATAACATGATAATAAAAAAACACGATCATAAGACAAGATGTCTGGTGTTTTTAATGAGTTTTGTAGCTGTTTAATTTTATTTATGACTTTTGCACTCAAAACAAAACATAGAATTCAGAAAATATTAATTCTATGATAAACAATCCACTGAATTTAGAATATGTCGAAAGGCTAAACTGTGGGAGTCACCCCTGCGTAAACCTTTTATTCAGTCGTGGCTTTGAGCATTAAGCATCCAAGTTCTCTAACACATTTCAAACAGAACTCCAGAATTCATAGAAGCATATGTATTATTAAAGATAGAATTAGTAAGATGAACAAGATAAGATTGTATACCCTCATATAATGGTCATGTATTTGCACGTACACCTTCACAGATGCTATACACTCGAGTGTAAGCACAGAAATACACCAGCTTAGAGGCAACCACCCTCATCCCTGCTTTCCTGCACTGGTTTATGATTGTTGGTGTCGTTAGTTATTGTGCTGTTTACTTGTAGTTAATGTGTATATGCATAAATACACTCACCTTGCACATTAGCAGTACCAGGTTGGACCCCCTTTTTGCATTCAGAAGTGCCTCAATCGTTCATAGCATAGATTCAATAAAGTGCTGGAAACATTCCTTAAAGACTTTGGCCCATATTGACATGACAGCGTCACACAGTTACTGCAGATTTGTCAGCCACTGTCATCTCACTGTCATGCTCATGAAAATAATTTGAGATGATTGGAGCTCTGTGGCATTAAGGTGTCCACCTGGAAGCAGCCATCAGAAGATGGGTACATGGTCGTCATTATGGTTTTGACATGGTCATCAACAATACGCAGGTAGCTGTGGCATTTAAACACTGCTCAGTTGATGCTAAGAGGCCCAGAGTATCAGAATCGTTATTAGTATTTCTTAATGCCTCCAGCCAAGCAAAGAATTTCATAAAGGTCCCAACTCCTTGTACGTGCAAAATAACCCCGAGTAAAAAAAAAAGAAAGAAAAAAAAAGCACATATTCATTACTCTATCCCAAATATTTTTATTAAAACACCTCGATGAGGTATTTTGGGTTTGTGCAGCCACTCCTTCTCAGATCAAAGTAAAGAGTTTTTCTTCATTTTTTTAAGCTACTTTTACAACAGGTTTTCTCAATAGACTGAAAAACAGAAACCCTAAAAGAAAACTGCCTTGTTTTACACACATCAAGAAGGAGTCAGACGACCGTCGGTTCATCCTGGTCAATTACCTCTGAGAGCTCGGGATGCTTCCTCCGTAGGATACCATAAACGTATGAGGAAAAAAAAAAAAACCCCAGAGAATTTATTATTTTGGTAAGAGAGAGAGAGAGAATCGATCAAGCTTTTCTACAAAACGTTATACCACTCCGGGTCAGGAGGGGCGATATAGCACGGATGACTACGCTGGATGGAAGAGTAACCGGAAGCGTGGCAGGGACTTTCCCTTTGACCTTCATCCTGCTCCATGATCAGCCGTTAAATCTTTCCTCAATATTGCTGTAATGTAACAACAAAGGTAGTTTTTTAAGATCAGACAGGTCCCAAAACATTCTTACACACCCCCGCAGTCACTGAATTAGCATCTGTGGCACAAATAAGCTTCAGGGACCTACTTGTTTTTTAGAACTGACCTTTGACACTTGGATGTTGGCTTAATTTTTACCCAAAGAGAAATTTGACCCTAATAAAAAAAACACGATACTGTGGTGAATACTTACCTCAACTTTGATGGGTTTTTTCACAGCTATTTATTTAGAAAAAAGGTAAACACGTTACAAGGACACAATGCACATTGCAGAGTACATGAATGGGAAGTAGGAATTCCTCCTCTCTATACTTACACTCCTCCCTAACAAATGTCAAGGACACAGTTACACAATCGCTAAAGTAATCTGCTTTTGAATAAAAGAAAACCATATAAGCATGTGCCCTGGAATCTCGGTTGTTAAAAAAAAAAAAAAGAAGCACTACACATTACTTTTCTTATGTTTAGTATACAGGAGTTGCTGCTCACACTCTGAGTTGCACTAATGTGTCTGTCAGATGTCCCAAATTGCATGTCAGGCCGCACGCGCACTCACGCCGGACACCTCCTTGACCTTATTTCCACAAGCCCTTGACTCAGCTGCAAAGTGCTTACGGGGTCAGTTTCATCAGAATTATCTGCCGTCATTCAGACATAAGTTGAGCAATAGTTTAACCAATTTCCATCAAAGGGATGCCAGAATTAAACAGAACATAGGATGTAAGTTAAGGAAATATAAGTCTGACTATGGAGCACATCTCCTTCGGCTTTCACAATAATGGATTGCATTTCTCTCAGTCAACTGACTGTTTAGGGGGAAAAGCAGCTACTAGTTAGTGGGCTCTGTGTTTGTGGTTGTTGTTTGTTAATGACACTAGGAGTGAACAAAAGAAGCAAAAAACCCTGTAAAGATGCAGTCTGTGAAAGTCTGGTTTATACCAGAAATCTTACCAGCTGTAACTGGGGTTTTTTTAAGCACGTGTCAAGACTTCTGTCTCGCATTGCTGATGTGATCCTCCTTTTTTGTTCCCTATTAATGATCTACGGGAATTTGTGATATTGCCCCCATAAAATAATAAGGCTTTATTGAAATCATTGTGATACAGAGATTTGATTTCTTGTGCGTGCTTTGGATAAGAAAGTAATTCTGTCAAGACTGAATGTAGTTTACCAACTGCTCCTCAGTCCAAACTGACTTTATGGTTCATACGTGTCAACTCAGGGAACTCCTGCCGTGACCTCCTCTCTGTGAGCACACACACACACACACACACACACACACACACGCACACGCACACGCAGAAGGAGAGAAACAGAAAGATCATTAATGCAGAGGATTGCAGCAGCTCTTGGATTTTCACTCTGTCGGATTTCAGAAGAACCGTCACATAAATTTCATTACAATTTTTTTTTTTGCCTTTGCTTCAATGTGTCTTTAAATCCTTTCTTGTTCAAATTGTTTATTCACATAGTAAAGAAGTAGCTCGGGAACTCAGTAAGTAGGAACAGCAGTAGTTTAAAGACATTTTCTACAATACAGAGGATTTCATCATCCGCAGTTTGTGAAAACTGCAGTTAAAAAACAAATCAGTAAATTCACAAATGATGGACTCTTTTCAGAGGTACGCTTCATGTACTGATTAACATACAGTTCAAAGATGTACATTAGGGTGCACACTGGTTATGTGGATTTGCTCAAGAGTCAGTTTGAGCTAAAAACTTGAAAAATATATATGTATATTTTAAATCAGTAACATAGATGAAATGTTTTTGGATAACAAACGAGTCACATTTTAAACACTGTTTGAATAATCAAAGACATATTTATAAAGGGCAGGCTACAACAGACATGCTTACCGGGAGCTGTATTGTCTCTTTTGCATAAGCCACACCAGAAACGCTCTGTGCGGATAGCAAAGTCTGCGCTGTGGGAGTGTCTGGACCCTCCACGCCAGGATCTGCCGCACAACCTCGCACTGGTCCTCAGGGGCCTAGCAAACTTGTAAGCCCTAGTTCAGCTCCCGAAAAATATGCTCGAGTTGTTCTTGTGTCCGACAAAAATTAGTTCTAATATGTTTTATTTTTAATGTTACTGCGTTGAAGTTAGCACAACTTAAATTGAAAAAATTATTAGTCTCTTAAATGAATGGCATCTTGACGGGGGACTCGGTGAATGGCTTAAAAAACGAATGCATTGTTTTACATCTTGTGCACTTGGGCACACTTCAATGAAACTCGAAAAGTGGGAAAAACAATATGGAGATGATGACTTGACATTTGTTAGGGAGGAGTGTAAGTATAGAGAGGAGGAATTCCTACTTCCCATTCATGTACTCTGCAATGTGCATTGTGTCCTTGTAACGTGTTTACTTTTTTCCTAAATAAATAGCTGTGAAAAAACCCATCAAAGTTGAGGTAAGTATTCACCACAGTATTGTGTTTTTTTTATTAGGGTCAAATTTCTCTTTGGGTAAAAATTAAGCCAACATCCAAGTGTCAAAGGTCGGTTCTAAAAAACAAGTAGGTCCTTGAAGCTTATTTGTGCCACAGATGCTAATTCAGTGACTGCGGGGGTGTGTAAGGAATGTTTTGGGACCTGTCTGATCTTAAAAAACTACCTGTGTTGTTACATTACAGCAATATTGAGGAAAGATTTAACGGCTGATCATGGAGCAGGATGAAGGTCAAAGGGAAAGTCCCTGCCACGCTTCCGGTTACGCTTCCATCCGGCGTAGTCATCCGTGCTATATCGCCCCTCCTGACCCGGAGTGGTATAACGTTTTGTAGAAAAGTTTGATAGATTATCTCTCTCTCTCTCACTCTCTCTCACTCTCTCTCTCTCACTCTTACCAAAATAATAAATTCTCTAGGTTTTTTTTTTCTCATACGTTTATGGTATCCTACGGAGGAAGCATCCCGATCTCTCGGAGGTAATTGACTGGGATGAACCGACGGTCGTCTGACTCCTTCTTGATGTGCGTAAAACAAGGCAGTTTTCTTTTAGGGTTTCTGTTTTTCAGTCTATTGAGAAAACCTGTTGTAAAAGTAGCTTAAAAAAATGAAGAAAAACTCTTTACTTTGATCTGAGAAGGAGTGGCTGCACAAACCCAAAATACCTCATCGAGGTGTTTTAATAAAAATATTTGGGATAGAGTAATGAATATGTGCTTTTTAAATTTTTATTTTTTTACTCGGGGAATTTTGCACGTACAAGGAGTTGAGGCCTTTATGAAATTCTTTGCTTGGCTAGAGGCATTAAGAAATGATTAGAGGGGTTGTTGACTCCTCCTTGATGTGCGTAAAAAAAGACCGTTTTCTTTTAGAGTTTCTGTCTGTCGAGAGTTTTCTGCTAATGAGAAAACCTGTCGGAAAAGTGACTCTAAAAAAAAAAAAGAAAAGAAAAGTCTTTACCTCACAATACCACATCCGAGGGTGTTTTAATAAAATTATTTGGCGCCGATTTCTGAGTACGGGCGCGGTGCTTTTTTCACTAAGGGTTATTTATCAGGGTTCGTACGGGTGCTTGAAATCCTTAAATGCTTGGATTTTAATGTTGTCTTTTCAAGGTTTGAAAAGTGCTTGAATTTCAGATGTTGTGCTTATAAGTGCTTGAAAGTGTAGCTGTATTTCATTCACCACAAATAAGTATCTGATTGAATAGTTTTCTTATCAGATATAAAAAGAAAATGAGTCGCAAAATGTAAAAGCAAAATTTCCCGGCCTGGGCTGCCTTGCGCCTCTGTTTCAACGTGTGACCCCGCCCCTCCTTCGGACAGTCGGGGATGAGTGCGCTAACATACCTGTAGGTTGCTGTTTTAATGAGTGTTTGATGGAAAAAGACAGTCGCATGATAGGTGAGTTCTAGTAAATAATTTTCCAGTAGGTGTACGTTACACATGCTACTTTTTAAAAAAAAATTATGATTATTTTGCTAGCTGTCAAACTCGCTGGAGCAATGATTGAAATGCACTGAGTGTGATGCAGTATGGCAGCGCTATTATGGAATATGCTGTGAACTTAGCTAACATTACTTAGCAGTAATATGAGTTACTTTGCTCAAGTGAAAGCTTTAAACATTAGCCCGATACGTAACTAGCCAACTTAAGGCTTTCTGATTAACCCTCTGGGGTCGACGGACCCAGTCTCCATTTTAACTTGGGTCGAACATGCGGACTTCAAACTATATACCAGTTTTTAAATTGTGTTGATAGGCCACGTAAAACCGATGGGTTTTTTTTTCTGAATACAACAGTGGCGTTTACTCCGGGAAGAAACGGTAAAAACTGTGTTTTCTAAGGAGAGCGCTAGCAAACACGCTTTGCTTGTGAGTGAAAAAAGAGAAAGAAAAAACACTCCTTCTCTATTGGTGGAAAAATGTACCATGTCGACCAATCAAAAAATGATATGGCAACATGTGGCATTTGTTTTTTTGGGAAGAGGGGGACGTTTTAGGAGTGAGAGAGAGCGAGTGAGCGAAAGAGAGAGAGAGTTTTGATACGCGAGAGATTTGTGACGTGTTTGGAGTCTCAAGTTAGTGTGTTGTCTTGTGTAGTTAGTGTGTAGTGTAGTCGTTGTTTTGTTTTGTGTGTCAGCTCTGAATGTCACAGTTGCTGCAAAAAAGCCACCAAAGGCAGATTGCAGTGTAAACGCTGAGTGACACACCTGCAGGTTTATCCTTCATTTGTGTTATAGTGGACACAAACTATTTTTTGGAGTCGCATAAATAATTTGTGTGTCTTCTTCTTTGATGCAGAACACCTGATTTTCCTGTAAATGGTTTTAAATGGATATTTAAAAAACGTCTGCGCCTTGGCTGCATTTTTAGGTAAATAGTACTGTGACAAAGTGGGTGAGAAGACCATTTGTCTACATTCTTAGTTAACATTCTTGTTTTGATTTAACCATATTTCACATGTAATCTGCAATAGGCAAACATCTACTATCCCGGGTTTGTTTATGTTCTGCACTTTTACAGATTATATAATATAACATCTTGGTTTAAATCAATTCATGCAAGTTTGTTAAGTTAACATGTTATTTATTTCAACTGTTAATTTGTATTGTTTGAACTTACCTTTACCTACCTGTCTTCCAGAAGCAAAAGGAGGAAATGTAGTTCTACTTCCTGCTTTATACCTTCTGGGTTCATCTGAGGTCACAGAGACCAAGGGCAGGAGGGGAAGAATTCTTATAATTTAATAAAGTTGATTTTAAAGGGTTTATAAAGAAATAGATTTAATGTTGTGATATGTATTGATTACACCAGAGTTTATGTTGCCAGTCAAGAGGAGTAGTAGAGGATGAATATAATCATGTTCATCTCACCTACCTACTGAATGGAATAGTCCAGAGGAGAAAGTGTTTGATTAAGGGGACTATTTAAGCAGACGAACTCAGGTGTTTCAGAAGAAGGGTTCAGGTCAGTGTAGCTGTGTGCAGTTTGACCTTAATTTCTGTTGATTTAAGTTCAGTTATGTTTATTTGAATTGAGTGTATTATAGAGTTGAGTTTCTTATTTGTTTCTTTGTAAATATTCTTGGGCCACAGAATGGTGAATAAATCACTTGCTACACTGGACAGCATCAGTCTCCTGCACTTCTTTGACCGCTTAAGTCGAGTCCTACCACATTTGGTGGCAGCAGCAGTGGGATTCCAGGCCAATTAAGGAGTGGAGAAGATGTCTACCCGAGCAAAGAGAGGGGATGTTCCAGAATGTGAAGCAGATGATTTACAAGATGGCAGCGACCAACAAGGGGCAATAAGTGGCCATATTTCTGGACAAGAGAATGTGGCTGAATTGTCCAAACTTTTGCAAACTCTGATGCAACAGCAGGCTGAACGCGATGCTAAACTGGAGCAAGAGCACAAGCGCCAGGATGATAGATGGAGGCAAATCCGGCATCAGTTTGCCCAGCTTCAACAGCAGATGCAGCATGGCAATCTAGAGCATCAGTTACTTGAAGTACAAGCATCTACATCGGCTTCTTCGAGAGCACCTACTCCAGAACCATCTGCCAGCACACAAGAATCAAATAGGCTTGACTTGGAGCCGGCACATCAACGCAGTGAGGCACAGCTTTCAACACTGGTGAGACATTCAGGCTGGAAGGGGCCAAAAATGCAACCTTACAATGAAGGTGAGGACATTGAACATTATTTAATCACCTTTGAAAGAATTGCTCATGCTTGCCAGTGGCCGCGAGATGAGTGGGCTCTTCACCTAGCACCACTGCTAGCTGGTAAAGCACGTTCCGCTTATGTAGCCATGGATATTGATGACACTATGGACTATGCAAAAGTAAAGTGTGCTGTCTTGCAGAAATATGAAATAAGTGTTGACACCTATCGAATGAGGTTTCGTTCTAGTACCTTTGGAGCAGAGGAAACACCAAGGGAGCTGCAGGTCCGCCTAAAGGAGTTGTACATCAAGTGGATGAATCCTGAAACAAAGACAAGGGATCAAATCGGAGACGCCATCATCATGGAACAGTTTCTCAAGGTTTTGAATCCTGATCTTCGGACGTGGGTTAAGGAACGTAACCCAAAGACTTCCAAGGAAGCAGCAGAACTGGCTGAAGCTTTCTTAGCAGCTCGTCGACCATCAAAAGACTTCACACCAGTTAAGTCAAATTCCAACGTGCCATTCAACAAGTTAGGTGGTGGCCCTGACTTGAAAGTTAAGCACACAAGACAGAACTGGTATAACTCAGATCCTGCCAGATCTGAGACAAAAAATAAAACCAATAAAGCATGTCATTTGTGTGGTCAGATAGGTCATCTTAAAGCTCAGTGTACAAAGATGTCTGTTAGTAAAAATTACATGTGTTCTGCTAGACAAACTGAAGTCAGTGAGAATCACAAAAATGAAATTGAATGTCAGCAACGTGAGCCATCAATTGGGGTATTTGTTGAAGACAAACCCTGTGTAGCTCTGTTAGATTCAGGAAGTAATCGCTCTCTGGTTAGACAAGACAGTCTTCCCAGGGATGTGATCTTTTCAGGAGCAACAGTGGATGTGTGCTGTATTCATGGTGATAAGGTATCATACCCAGTTGCTGAAGTTGCAATTGAAGTAGAAGGCCAGTGTTACACTCTTTCAGTGGGAGTGCTGCAAACGCTGCCTTATCAAGTGGTGTTGGGCCGTGATCTCCCAATACTCACAGAGCTAATAGCCAAGCATCCCTGTCAGACTGAAACCGTTGAAAGTTTGTTAGCGGTCACAAGGTCAAAAGCTAAGGAGCTACAGGTTAATGCTTTGGGTTGGGATGAATTACCTTTTGCAAATGAGGATGCCCCATTGGACGAGTCTAGCACTCGTTCTAAACCAAAAAAGAGCAAGAGACAGAGAAGACATGAAAAGGTGAAGGGAACAAGAGTAGCTGAACACATTTTAGATCCTTTAAAGACTGAGTCTCTCCCCAGTGCTAGTCAGGTTGCTAGGCTTCAGAAAGAGGATCTAACACTTAAACCATTGTTCTCTAAATGTGTTCCAGAGTCAACTACAGTTGAGGGAAGGCAGGAAGTGTTTGTGGTTAAGGGAGATTTGTTGCATCGCCGTAGCAAGATTGGTGACCAGTTGGTGATCCCCCAGAGTTTGAGATCTACCATTTTGAAAATGAGTCATTCCATTCCCTGGGCAGGACATTTGGGACAATCTAAAACATTTTCTAGAATGATTCCCAGATTTTACTGGCCCCAACAGTTCAGTGATACGGTACAATACTGTAAAGCTTGCCCACAGTGCCAGTTAACAGCTCCAGGCAGGAAAGCAGATAGAGCTCCGCTTATCAGTATGCCCATCATTGATACACCCTTTTCACGCATTGCCATGGACATTGTTGGCCCACTAGAACAGAGTAAAGCAGGTCATAAGTACATACTTGTAGTTTGTGACTATGCCACAAAATATCCTGAAGCCTTCCCCCTGAAGAAAATAAAGGCTCGTCAGATTGTTAACTGCCTGATTCAGTTGTTTTCCAGAGTAGGTATCCCAAAAGAAATCATCACAGATCAGGGGACCAATTTCACTTCTAAGATGCTTAAAGAAGTATATAGTTTGTTAGGGATCCAGGGTGTCAAGACCAGTCCCTATCACCCACAGACTGATGGCCTTGTGGAGCGATTTAACAAGACCTTAAAATCAATGCTCAGGAAATTTGTGAATGAAACAGGGTCAGATTGGGACCAATGGCTCCCATTTTTGTTATTTGCCTACCGAGAGGTTCCACAAAGTTCTACTGGGTTTTCACCATTCCAGCTACTTTATGGGCATCCTGTCAGAGGTCCAATGGATGTTCTGAAAGAAGCTTGGGAGGGTTCGATGTCAGAGCGGAGGTTTAGTGAACTCTCACATGTCCTCAAAATGAGAGACAAGCTAGAACATTTCCAAGAACTTGCTAATAACAATCTGGCCCATGCGCAACAGCGGCAAAAACAAAGATATGATAAAGTGTCAAGAAGAAGAGTCTTCCGTGAGGGACAGAAAGTTCTTCTACTTTTGCCAACTTCTGAGAGCAGTCTTCTTGCAAAGTGGCAGGGGCCATATGAAATCACAAAGAAGACAGGCCCAGTCACATATGAGCTTCATTTACCAAACCGTCGAAAGAATCATCAAGTGTTCCACGTCAATCTTTTGAAAGAGTGGACTGACCAGCCACAGGACTCAACATCCATGTGGGCACGTACAGTTGTGGATGAGGAAGAGCCTCAGGAGCAGTACTTCCCTTCTTCAGCTGTCAAAACTGTGTTTCCAGATTTAAACCATTTGCCTTTGGAAAGACGTCAGGAGGTGCAATCACTTATGACCAAAGAACTCTTCAGTCTAAAGCCAGGTCGTACACACCTCATTGAACACAAAATCACTTTGCATTCTCCAGACCAACGGCCAATTAGAGATACCACTTGCCGTATCCCAGCTAAGCTATTGCCTGAGTTGAAAAGTGAGCTGGAGGAGATGCTGGCTGCAGGAATCATTGAGCCATCGCACAGTGAGTGGTGTAGCCCTGTTGTGCTTGTACCAAAGAAAGATGATCCTAAGCTTAGATTTTGTGTAAACTTTTCTAAGTTAAATTCTGTGTCTGCTTTTGATCCTTATCCAATGCCGAGGGTTGATGAACTAATTGATCGTTTGGGAAATGCTACATTTCTGACTACCCTTGACCTCTGTAAAGGTTATTGGCAGGTTCCCTTGACAGATTCATCTAAGGACTTAACAACATTCAGAGTGCCGAGTGGACTGTTTAGATTCACAGTGATGCCCTTTGGTTTGCATGGAGCACCAGCTACATTCCAAAGGTTGGTGGATCGAGTGTTGAAGGGTGCAGAACAATATGCAGCTGCCTACATTGATGACATTGTTGTTTATAGTGGTACATGGGAAGATCATCTGAAACATCTTGCTGATGTGTTTCGACGTATCGCAAATGCTGGACTGGTCATAAATGCCAAGAAATGTCACATCGCCAAGCCCGAGGTGCAGTACCTGGGTTATGTAATAGGGGGTGGAGGCATTCGCCCTCAGGTTGGAAAAGTGGATGCAGTTGCTGCAGAACTCTTGCCAAACACAAAGAAAAGGTTGAGATCATTTTTGGGATTAGTAGGTTGGTATCGTCGACTAATTCCAAATTTTTCCTCAAGAGCAGCTTTATTGACTGACATGACAAGAAAATCTAGTCCTACAAGGATCAGGTGGACGAAAGATGCTGAGGATGCATTTAATGATTTGAAAGACTGTTTGTGTCAGAAACCTGTTTTGCAGTGTCCAGATTTTAACCTTCCATTCACAGTACAAACAGATGCCTCTGAGGTGGGTCTGGGAGCTGTTTTACTGCAAGGAGAGGAAGGGCAGCAGTTGCCTGTCCAGTACATCAGTCGAAAACTTTTTCCAAGGGAAATGAGGTATTCGACCATTGAAAAGGAGGCATTGGCGATTAAATGGGCTCTAGACACCTTGCGATATTATCTTGTTGGGAAAGAGTTTGTTCTTGAGACTGATCATCGTGCTTTGCAATGGATTCATAATATGAAAGACACTAATGCCAGGATAACAAGATGGTATTTATCTCTCCAGCCTTTTCGTTTCCAGGTCCAGTATAGACCTGGACATAAGAATGTCATTGCTGATTTCCTGTCCCGTGACTCAGAGGAGTAACGGTCTTAAGGGGGGGGGAGTGTGACAAAGTGGGTGAGAAGACCATTTGTCTACATTCTTAGTTAACATTCTTGTTTTGATTTAACCATATTTCACATGTAATCTGCAATAGGCAAACATCTACTATCCCGGGTTTGTTTATGTTCTGCACTTTTACAGATTATATAATATAACATCTTGGTTTAAATCAATTCATGCAAGTTTGTTAAGTTAACATGTTATTTATTTCAACTGTTAATTTGTATTGTTTGAACTTACCTTTACCTACCTGTCTTCCAGAAGCAAAAGGAGGAAATGTAGTTCTACTTCCTGCTTTATACCTTCTGGGTTCATCTGAGGTCACAGAGACCAAGGGCAGGAGGGGAAGAATTCTTATAATTTAATAAAGTTGATTTTAAAGGGTTTATAAAGAAATAGATTTAATGTTGTGATATGTATTGATTACACCAGAGTTTATGTTGCCAGTCAAGAGGAGTAGTAGAGGATGAATATAATCATGTTCATCTCACCTACCTACTGAATGGAATAGTCCAGAGGAGAAAGTGTTTGATTAAGGGGACTATTTAAGCAGACGAACTCAGGTGTTTCAGAAGAAGGGTTCAGGTCAGTGTAGCTGTGTGCAGTTTGACCTTAATTTCTGTTGATTTAAGTTCAGTTATGTTTATTTGAATTGAGTGTATTATAGAGTTGAGTTTCTTATTTGTTTCTTTGTAAATATTCTTGGGCCACAGAATGGTGAATAAATCACTTGCTACACTGGACAGCATCAGTCTCCTGCACTTCTTTGACCGCTTAAGTCGAGTCCTACCACAAGTACCATATAACTTTGTTTGCAAAACTTGTGCATATTTTTTTTTAAAAATGTACAATTTCTTTTTGCATTTCAAGTTATGAAAATGATTCGTTAAACATGCTTGTGGTTTTTACAGTCAAAAATATCACTTTCTACTGTATTTAAAATTTTGTCTGAATTTAGATAAATTGTGCTGATACAGTTTGTCAAAATAAGAAAATAACACATTGGCAAGATAAACTGTTTTTAAAGGTGAAATATAGAGGCCAAATCAAAAGTAGTCAAAAACGGCCAATTATACCCTGGACCCCAGAGGGTTAAAGGCTAAAAGCAAAGTTGTCACCAAGTACTGTTTATATTTGTGTGTATTGCTGCAGCTTTTTAAAGTATTAGCTTGGTGCCTTGGTCCCTCAATGGTAATATGAGGGACTGATGCATATGGTCACAAAGAATAGCCACTTGTTTCTGTGCAACCAAAGTTCCCCGGCTTTCATTCAAAATGTGTTTCAGCACCTACACATGAAACTACTTTAACATTATAAATGTCTTCAAGCTCACACTGAGACAGTACACACATTTATGTGTATTTGTATATGAATATTTCATACTTTAAGCAATTTTGATAGGAAATTGCTTAATTTTAGAAATATTTTTGCTCTTTTTTGCTCTATAAAATAGTTGTTTTATTTTAGAATCATTCATCTTAGCAGTAGGATATACATGAAAAGAGAAACAAATTAAGTTTGAGTGAAAATGTACATTTTTTGCACTCACTGGTCAACTGACTCAGTGAATCAAATGACTCAAAAAATCCGATTCACTTTGGTGAGTGACTCATTAAAACTCGATTCAGTAAAAAGAATCAAATTTACCATCACTATCCCTCTGTGTATTTAAGCCCCGTGTTTTCCTTTGTCTGTGTCGTGATCTCCATAATCCCATGCTGTGTGTTTTGCCTGTCAGCCTGTTTGGTTTTTGTAGTTTTGAGTTTAGTTTTTTGGTTATGTTTGCAATAAATCTAAGTTTGAGTTCACATTTGCCTCCATAGGTCTGGACTTTGGGTCCTGCTATCCTGCCTGCACACAGCCTACACATGACAGAAAGTAAGTGAATACAGGAGATCTCTGGGGTGCAGTACTAATGTCATCTGCCAAAGAGTCATTCCCTGGTCAACCATAAGCCATGATTTAAGTATAAATCATTGACTTTTAAATGAATGACGACAGATGGGATGTACCACCGTGAGAGGGGTGCAGTGATTAGCGGAATTTAGGTGGGAAATAAATTTTTTTGGGGGACACTTCTTTGGGTGATTGGTGGAGAGGTTAAAGTAAATTTCTAGTTGAAGTATTCTTGCCATGTCACACACATTAGACACATATTTAAATTATTTTGTTTTCTAATAGGACGATAGATAAAATTAAGTCTTCACTTGTGCAGTTGAGACCGACAGAAGCCAGTTTTGACTGTTTGTCAGTGTTCCTTGCACTCTCTGTGGGCCACGACTGAATAAAAGGTTTACGCAGGGGTGACTCCCACAGTTTAGCCTTTCGACATATTCTAAATTCAGTGGATTGTTTATCATAGAATTAATATTTTCTGAATTCTATGTTTTGTTTTGAGTGCAAAAGTCATAAATAAAATTAAACAGCTACAAAACTCATTAAAAACACCAGACATCTTGTCTTATGATCGTGTTTTTTTATTATCATGTTATTTGATCCATAACAACAACAAATAAAAAGGAGAATTATAAATTCTCTTGAATTTCAGGCACTTTCACTTTCCACTTTATTTTTCCTTCCCGGGATTTTCTTCTTCTTTCTCTAAACTCTGAGCCTTTAGTTGCTCTTTGGCGTGATGAGGTGCACATTTTCAAGAAATTTATCTAGTCCCCAATTTCGTTTGTCCACGAGAGCATCCTCTGACTGCAGCAACTCTATACCACAGCTGCTCCCTGAATTTAAAGAAAGTAAAACAAAATAATACACAATTAAAAACGTTTCTAATTATCTGGAAAAAAGACCCCATATTTTGTAGTTATACACAAATCTGTCAGTTATCACTTGTATTTTGGTTAATATATAAAATGCTCAGCCATAATTATTTTTCATAGTACTCACCAAACAGACTATGCACCTGCTCATCAGGCACGAAAAAGGGAGGCCCTAAGAGATCAACAGATTTTAAAATATGGTATTTTATGTTTATTCTCTCTCTCTCTCTCTCTCTCTCTCTCTCTCTCTCTCTCTCTCTCTCTCTCTCTCTCTCTCTCACTCACACACACACAATATAGAAATGATATAGAATACCTTGATATAAATCATGATTGTACAGTAAAGTGTCCAGGAGGTATCTGCAGTCATTCGCCATCAAAGAAATAATGAGAGCTGCATACCTACAAAATAAAAGAATAGCATTGGCATGGGACATCCGTGTATGGGTACATTATATAATACAGTATCAAACTGTGTAGAACATAATGTTTTGGAGTTTATTTAGTTTGAAATAAATGTCATTCTAAGGGTTTAAAATGAGGGTCTTCATCTCATCTTACTTTTCTCTGTCTCCTGGGTTGACGGCCACGAGAGAGGCCCTGTCCCAAATTGCTCCAAACTGACCCTCGATGGAACTGTGAAGTTAGAAAGGAACTCAATTTAACAGTAATTTTAATTATTTTATTTTAAAAAGCATAAAACAATATGTAGTTTACTCACTTGGAGAAGTTGTACAGGTTACACTGATACAGGGAGATGTTTTTCTCTGAGTTCTAAAAACAAAAGACAGCACGGATGAACAACTTGTGTCTGTTTTAAAGTAAGCAATATAACTTTCTTGTAGCTTGCAGCCATTCTGCCCAAAATCTCACTGAGATCAAAACGGTTTTCAGAAGAAAGAGCTGCTCACATGCACATAATAAACTCAGGCATCACCATAAAAAACTCTATTCAGCGTAAAGACACTTAATTGCTGAGAAGCAATAACACTGACTACCTCAGCTTAGATCATTTAGTGGTCGTGTTTGCACACATGAAGTTCACCAACCTTGTAAACCTTTGCTCCAGGTATAGCAGGCACAGGCTCCTCGGTGTACGTCATGTTGTTCTCCTCAAAAAACTGACGAATAGCCTTTTCAGAAATCTCCACTCCAACCACTGAATGGCCCATGTCTGCTAGCCTGGGAATCACGAAAAAACAAAAGGTTAGCAAAGATGACAACTGACACTAATACTGATCAACTTAATTTAATTTAGTAAGATGTTTTCATACCACTTCATATCTACTGCTTTCCCACACAGAGGGAAGAAGAAGCGAACTCCTGTTCGTCCATTGAGAACTTTATCAATGTTTTTCTTCAGCATTCTGTTAGAAAAACAGTATTAACAGCAAAATACACATTCCTGCTGCAATCTCATGTTGAGGTGATGTCTGGTGATGTCTGGATCAGCCGTATTGATGGTACTTGTCTTAAAAATAGATAATCTAAGCTCACTTTCTAAAGCTTTTAACAGGACACAGCTTTAGGTGGTGATGCACCTTTATAGTTGATGTAATCTTCACAAGTCTTACATGCATTTGGGCTACTTTTGCACCCTCACTCCACTGAACTACATAAAAAAGTGGGGTCATTACTTGTGCACTTCAGGCTGATGGAAGCCGATTTTGTTCTGTTGCCAACGTTCCTCCCATTCACCGAGGGCCATGACCCGATCTGCCTGCTGTTCCAGCATGCTGGTTATGTTTGCCTGACGATCAGCGGTTAAAGGAGAGCAGCTAGACATGAGAAAAAGAATTGTTTGTGAAAAAACCCCACTTCATGTCGCTGGAGACAGGAAGAGAATGCATAATCCGCACAGGATTATGGTCTTGCACATAAAGACACCTACAGCAACGGCAAAATGTAAGCACGTGTGGTCCATGAGCTGTCACCTGCAGGGTTACAAAACCCAACCGATGGGTCATTTGAATCTTCTGGTAGAAAATCATCTGCATTAATCGTGGATCTGCACGAGCTTGTTGTCCCGTTATAAACTAAACTATGGCACGATGGCTATAACCAAACAAATGGTTTGAATAACAGCGTCGTTAAAGCGTCATTCTTAAGCGGAAATGAATAATTGTGTAATAGTTTATCCAATCCAATCCAATCCAATTTTATTTATAAAGCACTTTAAAATACCCAGCACAGGAACAAAGTGCTGTACAGAAAATAAGTTAAAACAATAGAATAACAAAAAACAGCAAATTAAATAAATAAAACACATAAGACATAAAATTAAAACAGCCCTATGTTAAAGCAAAAACAAGATAAAACAGCATCGAATCACCTAAAAACAACTAAAATAAAAATAAAAATATTTTTTATTATAATAGTTTATAACAATAACAATAACAATGTCAGATCCTCGCTTGCCTTGCAATAGCGCAGCATAAAAACAACCACAGTACTCGTGAAAAGACATTAGAACCGCACGTTTTCCGGTAAACTCAAAGCGTGTCTCTCCTGAATGAAGGCTGCTAATATTTGTTCAGCAACACAGCTGACCGGGCAAGCTCTCCGATCAATAAACGCAGCGAGGCTCTCCTGAATTCTTACCCCGAGTTCTGTCTGCAAGGCGAGGCGTTCCGTTGAGCTCTCGGTCAGCTGTCTCTCAGTGTTTATAAAGTGCGAGAAGCGGGTTTTATTTCTAGTTTTGGAGGAGCCTGATGATGCATTCATGGTACGTCAGAAAAATGTTACTCAGCATTCTGAGTAACAGTATCTCGAGTTCTTAAATCATTGCTCAAGATTAAGCAAAGGAATACAACAAAAGAAGATAATGTGAATGTTGTGTGTGTGTGATTAGAACTCTTGGCTAATTTGATGGTACCTTTTATGCAGATGTCTCTGGGTACGCAGGGTTTTTTCATAAAGGCTCGTCTCGTAAAATATTAGATTTTCAGACTACAGTAAACATTACTCTTTTTTCATATGAGAATATACATTTTACCTCCTTGTATTTTGAGATTTTATTATTCTCGTTTTTAATTAAATAACCTTGTGTTAAAATGCTATATAAACTCTATCTTCAGTTATGAGTTATATGCATACCAGAATTTGCTTTTCAAATTGCCCATGTATTCCTTTGCGATATAAATAATGCACTATTTCCATCATGGACCCCTCTGTTTCTTTCTCTTTTCTGTAAACGCTTGCTGCAATCACGATTCAAACTGTGGCAGCTGTCACTAATCCTCAGAAAGTCTCTGGACTGTTGCACAGTGATTAGTCTCGCTTGCCCAGCCTGCCTCTCTCCACGCTTGGGTTGGTACGGCTCCAGTGATACGATGTTGTCAGCAAGACAATAAGAATTCATAATAATAATAATGGATTGGATTTATATAGCGCTTTTCAAGGCACCCAAAGCGCTCTATTCACTCTCGCATTCACACACTTGTGGAGGCAGCTACAGTTGTAGCCACAGCTGCCCTGGGGTAGACTGACAGAAGCGAGGCTGCCATATCGCGCCATCGGCCCCTCTGGCCAACACCAGTAGGCGGTAGGGTAAAGTGTCTTGCCCAAGGACACAACGACCAGATCGAACCGGCGATCTTCCGGTTACAGATGCGCTTCCCAACCCCATGAGCCACGTTCGCCTGTCATAAGGAAGGACGGAAGGGAAAGGTGTTTTCCGGACGCACAGCGGCGCAAGTGTTTGAGAAATCCCGGTTTTACACTGAGGCGCTCTGGCATAGGTCTTTTTTCCGTAGTTTCTACTTCATTAAAAAAATTAAAAATACACACACTTCAAAAAAATAGGTACCCTGCTTGTGTCAAAATTTGATTGATGACCCTAGCCTTGACCTTTTGACCCTACCGGAAGTACTCCGGAAGTGACTAATCGAATCCTGATGTGTGTAATATGATCCATAAGCGCAACGAATTGCATCGGGTGATGGGAGGGGGGAAGTGTCTAATCGATTTCATATGTGTGACTAATCGTAAGGAGGGGTGGTTCCTGGGGGGGTCAGAGAGGGAGGGTTCAGGGGCATGGAGAGTTCAGGGGGGTGATGCAGCAGATTTCTGATGAGTCGGCGGAGATCGGAGCGCATGCTGTATAGAGAGACAGAATGATCGCGGCAGTTAGTTTTTCACAGACAAACTCATAGTTTGAATTCTGTCTTAAATATTATGACAATGTGATCTTGATAACTATTTTCTCAGTAAAGAGCTATTTCTTTTTCCAATAGCGGCTTTATTTTACTTTCTCATATTACAGGCGCAATAAAATAAAAACCTTTAAGATTATCTGACTAGTAACGGAATGCATTTATATAGTGGTGGGTGGAGGCAAGCTACACCAGCGCTTGTAATGAAAAGAAGAACTTTCTATCTGCTTGTATCCTGCAGGCTGCCCACCTCGTATGTGTAAAAAAAAAACATAAATCAGGGTTCATACGCCTTTTTCATGGTCAAATTCAAGCACTTTTAAGCACTTTCAAGGTCCCTTTTCAAGCTTTTCCTTGTTTAAAACATATCTATCTAAAATATAACAGGACACTGGCGTAAATTCTCGACCGTCTCACACTTCTGTTTAATCAGTTTTCTGTTTAACGTTTACTCAGCTGTGTAAAAATCCCGGAGGAACCCACCCGATGGATTAATAAAGTTTTATTTAATCTAATAATCTAATAACTTTGATCTCAGCCAAACCGATTTACTCCGGAACAAATAAAACACAGAAAAAAGGCAAACAATTACATTTTTATGGTATCCGAGTGACTTATATATCATGTTTAACCTGAGTAGCGAAAGAGCAGGGGTCTGAAAACGATGAAGCCGGGAGTCCGTTGCTCTCGCCGGCTGGAGTGACCATTGAACCCCCCGGCTAGCTATCGAGCGGGTGGGTAACAGACGTCTCCGAAAACGTCGGCACACTTTTGGAAATATACGATGTCTTGATAAACCAAGCAGATTTACACAGCTACTTTCTCGCCTGAAAATGTGTTAAAAGTTTATTTTGCGACCCAGAAAGATTAATAAGACTAATTTGAAAACTTAGCAGCGGCCGCCATTGTTGGCACCTGAAATTTGGCTGGGGTATGAATTCTGGGGTATGGTGGGCCACGAAGGACACACCCGACCCATCCTTCAAATTTGGGGAAATGAAGGACACATTTGTCGGCCGCATTTGAAGGAGTCGACGAATTGGGACAGCCTTCGTCGCCTGGCTGTGACGTAATCGGCCTTCAAATGCGGCCTCCGGAGGATGCAGCCGACGTTTTGGGACACAGCTGCTGATTCAGCACAGGAGGGAGGGGGTTAGTGAGTCCTGAGTGATTCATTCGCTCTATGATTCAGCACAGGAGGGAGGGGGTTAGTGAGTCCTGAGTGATTCATTCGCTCTATGATTCAGCACAGGAGGGAGGGAGTGAGCAAGGGGGTGAGTCTATATACGAAATAGGTATAACGTGTGCGTAACGTAAGTACGACATGGACGCCGGGATAGATTTTATTGTCAACCAACTGCAAGGGCCTGGGAAGGATCACGGTTATTGGTCAAGTGTTTTGTGCCCACAAATTAGCATTTCGTTCGCACGTTATTCCCATTTCATGCCCACGAAGTAGTATTTTGTGGCCACAATTTATTTATTTTTTGGACCATGTCATCAGAGGGGCTCCGTAGTTTCCCAAAAGCATGTAGGAAAATGTGTTATGGTCTGATGAAATCGAGGTTAAACTTTGTGGACATGATTCCAAAAGGCAGATTTGGCACAAAAATAACACTTTACATCACCAAAAAAACCCCCCAAACAAACACCATACCCATGGTGAATCATGGTGGTTTTCAGTATAATGCTTAGGGGTTTCTTTTCTTTAGCTGGAAGTGAGGCTTTAGTCAAGGTAAAGTGAGTAATGAACAGTTCCAAATCCCGGTCACTTTTGGCCCCAAAGGTGCCTGCTAGAAGGTTGAAGATGAAGAAGAATTTCACAACATTAACTTCAAGCATGCATCCAAATCAACAAAAGAATTGCTTCACTGGAAGGAAATTAAACTTTTGCAATTCCCCAGGCAGAGCCCAGACCTCACAATCTGACAAAATTGGAACACATTTGCAAGGAAGAGCGGGCAAATATTGCAGAGTCACAATACGCCATGCTGATAGACTTCTACCAAAGAAGTCTGAATGCTCTGAATTTGTTTAAGGGTGTACTTTTTTTTGTTTTGAAATAATTTATTGTGTCATCTTATATTTGACCTCTTGGTCAGATGTCTCTTGAAAAAGACAGTTTTACTATTAGTGGCATTTTTTTTTTTTTTTTTATAAATGAAGGATATATAAAAATTCATTTTACCAAAAACTACCTTGATATTTATTTTATTATTATTTATTATATTTATTCATCATTCATGAGCGACATGTTCGACAGATTTAGGACTAAGAACTCATTTACAGTTTTGATAGTACAATCATTTTTTATTTATTTGCTTAGTTTTTGGCAGATGACCACTTTTTGGCACAAAACTGTGTACTCTACATACAGCTTTTTGGCTAACTGTGACTGCTCTGGCTTTAGCTGATTACTTACCAGTAGGATCAAATAGTCTTTGGTCGGGCTTTTTAACCTTGCATGCATTGTAAATACTCTCTAAAGGCACATGTGTATATGTAATCCTGTGCGGATCATCCATTCTCATCTCGTTGTCTAAGTGCTCTTCTTTATCCACTTGTGGTGGGAGTAAGGCAAACAGAACCAGCATGCTTGGCAAGCAGGCAGATCGGGTCATGGCCCTCAGTGAATGGGAAGAATACTGGCAACGGAACGAAATTGTTTTCCATCAGCCCCAAGTGCACAAGTAAAGACCCCACTTTTATCTACCTCAGTGGCGTAAGAAAGTAAAAACTGTGTCCCGAAATACTTTCAGAAAACTAGTCCAAACAAGTTGGACCCCAACCCAGCAGAGATTAAGGCCTCATTTTAAACTGATGCTGATGCTCCCAACAATCAGAAAAGGAAGGCAAGCTTATTGATACAGTTTGAGGTCAGCTGGAGCTATTTGGTTCAATTTTGGTTTTTGGAAAAAGGCAGGAATAAAGGAGCAGGCTTGGAGAAAAGTGAGTGAATATTGAAGGACCTGCTGGCAGGTTATGGAAATGTGTTACTGTAGCTTGATTCCAACGATCTGCAGTCTTCCCATTGGCTGCAAATATTTGTGTTTAAACAAGTAATGTGAGGTGAAACCTTATGCTTTGCTTTGCATTTGGTGTGAAAGTTCCATTAGGGAGGTTTAAAGTTATTTTTGAATCTGTTCATCTCTTAGGTCCTCCTTTTTTTTGTACCTGATGAGCAGTTACACAGTCTGTTTGGTGAGTACTATGAAAAATAATTATGGCTGAGCAGTTTTGCACACAATCATACAACCACTGCCTAGAAATTAACCAAAATACAAAATAGATATGTGCAGAATTTGTTAAATTTATGGGTCTTTTTTCCAGAAATTTCCTGATTTTTTTTTTTTTTTTTTAAATTTCAGGAAGCAGCTGTGACATAGAGTTGCTGCAGTCAATGGATGCCATGACAGACCTACAGCGACAGTGGTGGCTGGATAAATGTACTCAAAATGCGTACCTCATCACTCCGAAGAGCAGCTAAAGACTAGGATCCCAGTTTAAAGACCTTAAGAAAGCCGATCCTGGTGAAGGAAATCCTAGGGAGAAAAGTAAAGTGCTAAATTAGTTTTTTTCAGTTCCTGAAAGCTTTTAAAAACAATACTTTTAAAATAGAACAAAATGTTTATAACGCCTCAGTTGTTATACACTTTAAATGTTAATAAATTACTTATAAAACATTTACAAAATGTGTGAGGGTTTTTTTTTACGAGTTTGATAGCTGTTTTTGTTGTATTTTTTTATTAATTGCATTC